>NC_092389.1:43635737-43950250 GCF_030028105.1 Mobula birostris | reverse complement strand
CTTTTGACAGTTGAATTCTTATCTATTCTCGCTATCTTAAGTGTGAATTTGTTCTTGTTTTTGTAATCTTGGTATAAGCATTGGAGAGGGATAGGAACAGACAAGTTAGGGAAACATGAGGAAATCTGCAGATGCTGGAAATTCAAGCAACACATCAAAGTTGCTGGTGAACGCAGCAGGCCAGGCAGCATCTCTAGGAAGAGGTGCAGTCGACATTTCGGGCCGAGACCCTTCGTCAGGACTAACTGAAAGAAGAGCTAGTAAGAGATTTGAAAGTGGGAGGGGGAGGGGGAGGTCCGAAATGATAGGAGAAGACAGGAAGGGGAGGGATGGAGCCAAGAGCTGGACAGTTGATTGGCAAAAGGGATATGAGAGGATCATGGGACAGGAGGCCTAGGGAGAAAGAAAAGGGGGAGGGGGATAAAACCTAGAGGATGGGCAAGGGGTATAGTGAGAGGGACAGAGAGAGAAAAAGAATGTGTGTATTATAAATAAATAATGGATGGGGTATGAGGGGGAGGTGGGGCTTTAGCAGAAGTTAGAGAAGTCAATGTTCATGCCATCAGGTTGGAGGCTACCCAGACGGAATGTAAGGTGGTGTTCCTGCAACCTGAGTGTGGCTTCATCTTTACAGTAGAGGAGGCCGTGGATAGACATATCAGAATGAGAATGGGACGTGGAAATAAAATGTGTGGCCACTGGAAGATCCTGCTTTCTCTGGCGGACAGAGCGTAGGTGTTCAGCAAAACGATCTCCCAGTCTGCGTTGGGTCTCGCCAATATATAGAGGGCCGCATCGGGAGCAGCGGATACAGTATATCACCCCAGCCGACTCACAGGTGAAGTGTCGCCTCACCTGGAAGGACTGTCTGGGGCCCTGAATGGTGGTAAGGGAGGAAGTGTAAGGGCATGTGTAGCACTTGTTCCGCTTACAAGGGTAAGTGCCAGGAGAGAGATTGGTGGGGAGGAATGGGGGGGACGAATGGACAAGGGAGTCACGTAGGGAGCGATCCCTGTGGAAAGAAGGGGGTGGAGGGAAAGATGTGCTTAGTGGTGGGATCCTGTTGGAGGTGGCGGAAGTTACGGAGAATAATATGTTGGACCCGGAGGCTGGTGGGGTGGTAGGTGAGGACAAGGGGAACCCTATTCCTAGTGGGGTGGCGGGAGGATGGAGTGAGAGCAGACAGCCAGCAACTTTGATGTGTTGCACAGAGGAGATGCGTTTGAGAGCAGAGTTGATGGTGGAGGAAGGGAAGCCCCTTTCTTTAAAAACAACATCTTCCTCATCCTGGAATGAAAAGCCTCATCCTGAGAGCAGATACGGTGGAGACGGAGGAATTGGAAAAGGGGATGGCATTTTTGCAAGAGACAGGGTGAGAAGGGGAATAGTCCAGATAGCTGTGAGAGTCAGTAGGCTTATAGTAGACATCAGTAGATAAACTGTCTCCAGAGATAGAGACAGAAAGATCCAGAAAGGGGAGGGAGGTGTCGGAAATGGACCAGGTAAACTTGAGGGCAGGGTGAAAGTGGGAGGCACAGTTAATGAAGTCAACAAGCTCAGCATGCGTTTAGGAAGCAGCGCCAATGCAGTCGTCGATGTAGCGAAGGAAAAGTGGGGGACACATAGTGTTTAATTGGAGTAAGGGGAAATATGAGGCTATCAGGCAGGAACTTAGAAGCATAAATTGGAAACAGATGTTCTCGGAAGCATACAGAAGAAATGTAACAAATGTTCAGGGGGTATTTGCGTGGGGTTCTGCGTAGATACATTCCATTGATGGTAGGGTACAGGATCCGTGGTGTACAAAGGCTGTTGTAAATCTAGTCAAGAAGAAAAGAATTTACGAAAGGATCAAAAAAAAACTAGAAGGTTATAAGGCTAGCAGGAAGGAATTTAAGAATGAAATTACGAGAGCCAGAAGGGGCCATGAGAAGGCCTTGGCGGACAGGATTAAGGAAAACCCCAAGGCATTCTACAAATATGTGAAGAGCCAGAGGATAAGACATGAGAGAATAGGACCAATCAAGTTTGACAGTAGAAAAGTGTGTATGGAACTGGAGGAGATGGCAGAGGTACTTAATGAATACTTTGCTTCAGTATTCACGACTGAAAAGGATCTTGGCAATTGTAGGGATGACTTGCAGCAGACTGAAAGCTTGAGCATGTAGATATTAAGGAAGAGGATGTGCTGGAGCTTTTAGAAAGCATCAAGTTGGATAAGTCACCGGGACTGGACAGGGTGCACCCTAAGCTACTGTGGGAAGCGAGGGAGGAGATTGCTGAACCTCTGGCGATGATGTTTGCATCATCAATGAGGATGGGAGAAGTTCTGGAGGATTGGAGGGTTGCGGATGTTGTTCCCTTATTCAAGAAAGGGAGTAGGGATAGCCCAAGAAATTATAGACCAGTGGTTGGTAAGTTGATGGAGAAGATCCTGAGAGGCAGGATTTATGAACATTTTGAGAGGCATAATATAATTAGGAATAGCATGGCTTTGTCAAAAGCAGGTCGTGCCTTATGAGCCTGATTGAATTTTTTGAGGATGTGACTAAACACGATGAGGGTAGAGCCGTAGATGTAGTGTATATGGATTTTAGCAAGGCATTTGATAAGGTACCCCATGCAAGGCTTATTGAGAAAGTAAGGAGGAATGGCATCCAAGGGGTCATTACTTTGTGGATCCAGAACTGGCTTGCCCACAGAAGGCAAAGAGTGGTTGTAGACGGGTCATATTCTGCATGGAGGCCAGTGACCAGTGGTGTGCCTCAGGGATCTGTTCTGGGACCCCTACTTTGTGATTTTTATAAATTACCTGGATGAGGAAGTGGAGGGATGGGTTAGTAAATTTGCTGATGACAGAAAGGGGTATTGTGGATAGTGTGGAGGGCTGTCAGAGGTTACAGCAGGATGTTGATAGGATGCAAAACTGGGCTGAGAAGTGGCAGATGGAGTTCAACCCAGATAAGTGTGAGGTGCAACACACATAAAAGTTGCTGGTTAACGCAGCAGGCCAGGCAGCATCAGTCCTGACGAAGGGTCTCGGCCCGAAACGTCGACTGTACCTCTTCCTAGAGATGCTGCCTGGCCTGCTGCGTTCACCAGTAACTTCTATGTGTGTTGCTTGAAATTCCAGCATCTGCAGATTTCCTCGTGTTTAAGTGTGAGGTGGTTCATTTTGGTAGGTCAAATATAATGGCAGAATATAGCATTAATGGCAAGACTCTTGACAGTGTGGAGGATCAGAGGGATCTTGGGGTCCAAGTCCATAGGACACTCAAAGCTGCTATGCAGGTTGACTCTGTGGTTAAGAAGGCATATGGAGCATTGGCCTTCATCAATCGTGGGATTGAGTTTAAGAGCCGAGAGGTAATGTTGCAGCTATTTTGGACCCTGGTCAGACTCCACATGGAGTACTGTGCTCAATTCTGGTCGCCTCACTACAGGAAGAATGTAGAAACCATAGAAAGGGTACAGAGGAGATTAACAAGGATGTTGCCTGGATTGGGGAGCATGCCTTATGAGAATAGGTTGAGTGAACTCGGCCTTTTCTCCTTGGAGTGGCAGAGGATGAGAGGTGACCTGATGGAGGTGTACAAGATAATGAGAGGCATTGATCGTGTGGATAGTCAGAGGCTTTTTCCCCGGGCTGAAATGGCTAGCATGAGAGGGACAGTTTTAAGGTGCTTGGAAGTAGGTACAGAGATGATGTCAGGGGTAAGTGTTTTATGCAGAGAGTGGTGAGTGTGTGGAATGGACTGCCGGCGGCGGCGGTGGAGGCAGAAATGATAGGGACTTTTAAGAGACTCCTGGATGGATTCATGGTGCTTAGAAAAATAGAGGGAAGAGGTAAGCCTAGTAGGTAGCTCTAAGGTAAGGACATGTTCAGCACAGCTTTGTGGGCCGAAGGGCCTATATTGTGCTGTAGGTTTTCTATGTTTCTATGTCTAAGTATGCTGTAGAATATTTTAGTGGGGCAAAATACATATTTTACAGTTTGTTTTAAATAGGCTCCCTGAAAGTGTAGAACTTGACAGCTTCAGTAGTGAAACCAGTTTTAAATTCGTTTAGAAATTGTAATAGTACCCAGAGTTTGTTTTGTTCCATGTTTCTGATTTACTCCATATTCGTCTCAATATTATTGAGCTACTCTTCAGGTGTTTAGAACCAACTATGATCCATTATGTTTGGAAAAGGTTTCAGTTTGGATTTGTACTATGTGTTAATGTGAATGTTACCATGATTACTAGCTTAATTCTTGAGCTAGGGGAAGGAATGAATAGAGCTAAACATGCTGCTTTAAAAAGTTGTGTAAGTTCTTGGAATGCTCTGGGGTTACTGTATTTATGTTGCTTTTCTTTTAATTCATTCATGGGATGTGGAGAATTCTAGCATCTGTTTAATTAATGTTGAAATCTCAAGGTATTTTTTTCCCTGTTGCACATTTAAAGAAAAGTACAAATAGAATTAGCAAAAGCATTTGTTTTATAATTCAGCCTGTTATAGCTTTGGCTTTATGGGTGTGGGGTAGAGATGCATCTCTACCAAAGGAAAGTAAGGTGCTTCTTCCCTCCACTGGTGTGCAGGTCACCCTTGGACAAGGTGTAGCCGCCTGATCAGGGTCATGTGAAGCCAGGGGAGCAGATGGTGGATGGTCGTATGAGCAGCTGGTACAGATCACAAGTCCTGGATATAGGACCGCTGATGCCAGGCAGACAATCTCTGAAGAGTATTGATAATGGCTGGGGTCACCCGTCTGATAAAGACACTACCCAGAAGAAGTCAGTGGCAAACCATTTCTGTAGGAAAAAATTGCAAAGAACAATCATGGTCATGGAGAAGACCATGATCACCCACGTCAATACGACATGGCACAAGAAGATGAAGTTTAGCTTGTAAGATGTGTCTGAAACTTGAGTTCACTAGGTTATTCATCCAGCAACGTAACAGTTGCACTGCAGTACACTCTCCACAAATTTTGGATTTTCAGCTTCTTCATTGAAACATTTATGAAGAATGAAAATTTCCAAGGAATAAATCATTGGCAGCTAACAGACAAAACTTAGCAAATATTTTTATTGAACAGCTAGCAAGCAAATACCTGTGAGTTCTAAACTTTAAAAATTTGCTCTCTACACGTTTATAGTTTGGTGTTTTCCTGTTAAATAATATAGCACTGCTACCGTTGAGAAAGAAACTTACTCCAAAACTCAGTTCTCATTTCAAGTTTACCTTTGCTTGTGATTGTTTGTTTTGCCTATTGGGAGAAGCAGGTGGAATATAGGCTAAAGTGTTATAATTGCTTGTTTTCCAGTGACTTCATAGTGCCAGACTACCTGAAACAGGAGCAAGAAGAAGCCCTCGCTCATTATGACATTGGAGACAGTGGTTTTGATAACAATTCAGCAGTGCAAATGCCTGTCATCTCACAGGTATCCTCCACACAGAACTGCGACAGCGCATTTCCCCTTGGGCACTTGGCCGGACTGATGAACAAAGACGATGAAATAATAGAAGAGCAGAAAACAAATGGTTCCGATGTAAATGGAATCCTTGGGGTAAGGGAAGATCTGCATAAGAGGGGCTCTCCAGAGGAAGGACCTCATATCCTTTATAGCTAAATTAAACCTGGTAGTTAAACTTCTGTTCTTTTGGAGAAAGTGCCTGGACCTGGGTCAAATGATTCTTGGAGCTTTTCTTCCAGACTCTGGACATTTATTTAAAATAGGTCAACATTACATTATTTGTTTTTCAAAGGTTTTGGACAAGTCCGTGGGCCTTCAGTTAATTGCAAGCACATTATACCACGCATTTCTTAATTCACACAGCTGTCAAGGACTTTGCAAGAAGCTGTGGTACAACTTTTGAACAATATTTAGAGAACTATATCCTCTGACAGTGTTTTACTTTATACTTTAATAAAGCTGCCAATATTGGATGCCTTGTCACATTGGCATCTGGGAACATATTTTAGAATCAAAGTTTAAAATGCTGCATTGATGGATAACGATCTCATCAAGTCATGAAAAATATCAAATGTTTAAATGCTCTCTGACAGAAATAATCTTATGACAGGTAAATTGAATATTCTCTTACAACTAAATTATGTTCACAGGGTAGGAAATTTCAAAATCTTTGCCAGATTATGGGATTTTGTTTTCAGCAAAAAAGTAACTTTGTACAATAAAAATCTTTTTATCAATAAGAATTCAAAGTTGGCATTGTAAATAGAAATACTAGTCTGGATATCTTTTCATGCACCCCAAATTATGCCATGTTTCCTTCGATAAAGTCAGATGATCCTTAGTCATCTTGTAACACAGACAAGGGAAAGAAAGAGTTTAAAGCTATGAGTTATTTGTAGTTGCCTAGCTTTCTGAAGACCCTTTGACTCTTGTGTTCCTGGTGTTGTAGTCACCGTTTATTCCAGTTCAGGAAAGCAGAACTATATTCACCATAAGACAGTAAGACAATTGATGTCTTTTGAGTATAAGGCTAATGTAGAATACCTTCTTGGCCAAGTGGACTAGAAATGATGCAGTGAACCTTGAGGGGTCAGTCAGGAGTTTGTTTTGGAGCCATTAAATATCTAATTCTGGGCTGTTGCCACCAAAGTGTGATCTTCTTGCATCGACGTGATTTAAAACTGGAAGTATCTGGACGTTTTTCCAGTGCATATTTTACTATTAATCTGAAGTAAAAGTGAATGCATATCTTCTTCAGATATGTTTAGCTACTTTTTAGTCTCTTGTAACTTGTGGGTGTACGTTGACATTGACACCACGGTTGGTGGCACGTTAGTGAAGAGTATATTCAGGGAGCTTGTTTGCCTTGGCTGTTGTTCAATCAGTAGTTTATTGCAGACTTTTCTAAAACAAGTTTTTTGTGCTAACAGATAACTCGTTTTAAGCTTAAATGTTCAGACTTAGATTTCTACAGCTGTTAAGTTTTTTTAACAATCTACAAAATTTGCTGTTTTGTGAAGTGTTCACCTTTTTAAAGGTATTAATTAAAATTGTTGATCCTTTTGTTAACTTGTGCATAGGGTCATGTAATATTTTGACAATCTGAAGGCATGCTGTGATTGATTAAGGCATGTGTGTCTTAATTTTTTTTATTTTTAGTAACTTCTGTAGTCTTGGTATTCAGAATATTTAGAACGTAGCATTCCTGAGGGGGTTAAAAAAAAAGCACAGTTAACATTGATGGTTTAGGCTTATTCAAATAAATGCATTTTGTTATACATTGTCCTGACCACCAATACTGAAAATGCTTGCCTGAAAATGCTTGCCTGGGTAGCAGCCAGAATAGCCTGTACTGTAATAAACTTAAAAGTATGCTGGAAATGTAGATGGAAAAGCCTCTACCCACTTATTAATATTTGGGGTCTGCCTGAGTACAAGTCTGATCCATGCATTGAATTCATTGTTTCAACTCCTGTTGTTAAAAGTGAATAGTTAATCCAGTTTTTATGGAAGACAATTACTTGGTGGAAGGATTTTGTATACACAGTCAAAGTATCAAATGCATTAATATTCTTTAAAGGACTGTTCACCGTCCCCCAAAATTTTAATGATTTCTTCCTTAAGATAATAAAATTGAAGGATTTTTATGCAATTTCAAATATACTCAATGCCTTGAATTTACTAAGGTCTCATTGCTATATGAACAAAAAGCTAATAAGTGAGGGATGGGGCTGGTGGAAATATCCTGAGACATGGAATAGGAGGAGACATTTCAGCTCATTGAGTCTGTGTTGTGTGGAAATATGAAACTAAGTTGACCTGCCAAATACAAGAGATGGGTCTTGCACAACAGTGGATTCACACCATAATATCTGGGTAACCAGCACTGTAACAGTACTGTGTAATGTTATTTAAATTTGAAAATACCAAATATTATTCTCTGTGTAGAGGCTTTTTAGTTCTGACTACCAGTATCATTCTTGCAAGTCTAGCAGAAACTTACTGCAAATGGGCAGCAGGATACCTTGTCCATTATATTAATTGGTTAACTTCTGTACACTGCAGAAGCAATGTAATTGGTAAACCTTTTCCTTGTTGTGATTATAGTTTCCTACAGTAGTTAAAGAAAAACAAAATTACATTTACCCTTAAATAAATCAAAAAGCACTTCAAGTAGACATAAAGGAGCCAGTTGCCTAAGTAGGAACATGGTAGCAACAATAGATGGTTCTTAAACAAAGTTGCTATATTGTGTTACATTTATTAATGGTTTATAATTATTTTCTGTTATTATAATGGTTTTATTCCACCAGTGTGGGTGAATAGTTAAATCAACTGTAAATGTTGACCACTATTCAAAACTCAAAAGCAAATTGTTGGTACATTCAGTGATGCTACAGTAACTGTCCTGTACGTTTATGTGGGCATGGCTGAAGTTAACCATTATATGTGTATCAGTAGTAAATGCTGACGTGGTTCCTTTGTCCTGTACTCAAAATGTGCATCTTTTAATTGTGTTTATATTATTTTTGCATTCTTTGAAAGTGCAGCACTTTGACACTCTACATTTTGGTGATCTGAGATTTGTGTTCTCATCACTGCCGTTACCTATTTCAAGGACAATAAAGCTGAGCCTTCAGTGTCCCTGTTGCGGTCACCTGCTTGTAAATACTGTATAGTCTGAATGATTTGGAAATATTGTTAATTTGTTGAGCAAAAGATATTGGATGGAATTTTTGATAGTATGATTGCCAGTAAATTGGAATTTTTTTTTGGTTTGTATCCTTGTTTTTCACCAGCATGGCCCCATAACAGGAGAATATTGTAAAACATAGCAAAATGAAAACCACACTGCAAAGCTCTAGCTGTGGTTTACTTTATTTATCCTCTTATGGAGTTTGTCAGTCCATCTCCGTGTGTATGTGTGGTTGTGTGAGTGTGTCTGTATATAAATAGGGAAAAGTTCACATATTCTATTTTCATGCTCATGATGGTCACAAGAGGCAAGTAGCATTGTATAAAATTTGATAAAAATAATACTGCAGTTGATAATCTGTGTGGAAATTATAAATAAAGCTCTTTACCATTATTTACTGCAAACTGTGTTTCTGTAGAAATTTTTTTTTTAAAGAGTGGTGGATGCATGGAGCATCCTTCCAGGGGTGGTGGTTGAGACAGATACATTGGGGGCATTTAAGAAACTCTTAGATTGATCTTAAAGTAGGTTAACAGGTCAGCACAGCATTGTGGGCAGAATGGTCTGTACTGTGCTATAATATTCTATGACGTATAAATACCACAATACAATATTTCTAAAACAGTGACCAAGGTTGCTGTTTTAAATTTCTTTGAATTGAAAATATACAGTACTGTGCAAAAGTCTTAGCCACCCGCGATTGTTAATGTTTCAGATGGCATGGCCTCCACAGAGCCCTGATCCTCAACATCATCGAGGCTGCCTGTGATTACCTGGAGAGGCAGAAGTAAGCAAGACAGCAAAGTCTGTGGAAGAACTGCTGCAAGTTCTCCAAGATGCTTAGAACAACCTACTAGCTGATTTTCTCATGAAACTGTGCCACTGTGTACCTAAGAGAATTGATGCAGTTTTAGTCATAGTCATACTTTATTGATCCTGGGGGAAATTGGTTTTCGTTACAGTTGCACCATAAATAATAAATAGTAATAAAACTATAAATAGTTAAATAGTAATATGTAAATTATGCCAGGTAATAAGTCCAGGACCAGCCTAATGGCTCAGAGTGTCTGACCCTGCAAGGGAGGAGTTGTAAAGTTTGATGGCCACAGGCAGGAATGACTTCCTATGACGCTCTGTGTTGCATCTCGGTGGAATGAGTCTCTGGCTGAATGTACTCCTGTGCCCAACCAGTACATTATGTAGTGGATGGGAGATTATTGTCCAAGATTTAAAGGCAAAGCGTGGTCACACCAAATATTGATTTAGTTTTTTTACTGTTTACTGCCCTTTACAAATCTTTGGTATTTGGAAACTTTTAATTTCATTACTTCTGAAAGTATCTTCGCTTTACAGACAATACACATAAAATGCTGGAGGAACTCGGCAGGCCAGGCAGCATCTAGGCAGTATCAGTTTTTTTTCTCTAGTCCTGATGAAGGGCCTCTGCCTAAAATGTCGACTGTACTCTTTTCCATCAATGCTGCCAGGCCTGCTGAGTTCCTCCAGCATTTTGTGTGTGTTGCTTGGATTTCCAGCATCTGCAGATTTTCTGTTGTTTGTGAATCACTTTACAGAATTGTTTTTACATGTGCCTAAGATTTGCACAGTACTGTAATGATAAAGAAAGGTTTGTAATTTTTTTCATACGTCTATGCAATGTGTGCACAATGTGTGGCACTTTAGCATTTCTACATTTTGTGTTGATTATACACTTGCTTTTGGTGCCTTTTATGTACGTTTTTATGTTGTTTGAATTTCAGATAACTATAATATAGCCCGTTCATTTAATGTGTTTTTTTTCCATCGCAATCATTTCAAAACTTCTTTTAAAACTAGATCGTACAAATAAATTAGTTTGCAAGTGTCTGAAGGTTTCCAGTAATGTACTTCTGACCTTTTTCACAGTGCATTAGACTATAATTTGAGTACTTTTCTGGATTCCATATTTGTGTAATCCTAAAATAGTCTTAATACCATCAGCTCTTCGGTGCTTTTTGCAGAATGTCTGACAAAACACATCGTGCACAAGAGACCATCAAGATTAAGCTTTCATCTGGTCAATAATTAAATCAAAAATATTTTAAAGCAGTCTTGGAAGAGGTGGGCATTTTAGATGTGAGAAGTTATAAAATTCATTGTAATCATTTTTAGTATGCATAAGCTTTAAAACACTAATCCACAATTCAATTTACAATTCACCAATATTTTTGATTTTTTATTTTAATCCACAGCCCCTGCAATTTTTTTCCAAACTTTCATTCACTAGTTTCATACCATTTGAGATGAAATAGTAAGGGATGTAAAAGAGATGAGAGTTGCACCTCCAATCAGGAAGAATGTCACAGCAGCACCCAGAGAAGACATCCAGGGGGGTTTCCAGTGAACTACAGACAATATAGGTAGAACTCAGGAATAAGAAAGATGAAATCATATGATGGAGGTAACAGGGTAGTATAGTGGTAGCTTGATACTTTACAGTGCCAGCAAACTGGTTTCAGTTCCCACCGATGTCCCGAAGGAATTTGTATGTTTTCTGTGTGACTTCATCGGTTTCCTCTGGGTGCTCTGGTTTCCTCCCACATTCCAAAGACGTACGGATTAGTAGGTTAATTGGTTATATTGGAGTAATTGGATGGCGTGGTCTTGTTGGAACGCAAGGCCTGTTAATGCATGGAGCAGGTTTGATGGGCCAAATGGCCTAATTCTGCTCCTACGTGTTATGGTCTTGTGTATCTCTTTTTAGAAAAAAAAAAGGCCTTCCAATAGAAAGCAGAAGTTAGAGGAATGATACAGTGCCTATAATAAGTATTCACCCCCCCCCTGAAGTTTTCATGTTTTATTGTTTTACAATATTGAATCACAGTTGATTTAATTTGGCTTTTTTGACACTGATCAACAGAAAAAGACTCCTTAGTGTCAAACTGATTACAGATCCCTATAATGTGATCTAAATTAATTACAAATATAAAACACAAAGTAATTGATTGCCAAAGTATTTAAGCTCTTCAAGTCTGTATTTAGTAGATACACCTTTGGCAGCAATTACAACCTTGAGTCTGTGTGGATAGGTCTCTATCAGCTTTGCATATCTGGACACTGAAATTTTTCCCCATTCTTCTTTACAGAACTGCTCAAGCTCTGTCAGATTGCATGGAGATTGTGAATGAAACACCCTTTTCCTGTGTAGCTTTGGCTTTATGCTTGGGGTCATTGTCTTGCTAGAAAACAATCTTCTTCCAAGTCGCAGTTCTCTTGCAGACTGCATCAGGTTTTCCTCCAGGATTTTCCTGTATTTTGCTGCATTCATTTTACCCTTTACCTTCTCAAGCCTTCCAGGGCCTGCACATCATGAAGCATCCCCACAGCATGGTGCAGCCACCCCATGCTTCACGGTGGGGATGGTGTGTTTTTGATAATGTGCAGTTATGCCAAACATAGCATTTAGTCTCATAGCCAAAAAACTCAATGTTGGTTTCATCAGAGAACCACCTTCCAGCTGACTTCAGAGCCTCCCACATGCCTTCTGGCAAACTAGCTGATATTTCGCGAGTTTTTTCAACAGTGGCATTCTCTTTGCCAATCTCCTATAAGGCGGTGACTGGTGGAGCTCCCGGGCAACAGTTGTTGTATGCACAGTCTATCCCATCTCAGCCACTGAAGCTTGTAACTCCTCCAGAGTTGTCAGGGGTCTCTTGGTGGCCTCCCTCACTGGTCCCCTTCTTGCACAGTAACTCAGTATTTGAGGACGACCTGCTCTAGGCAGATTTACAGTTGTGCAATATTCTTTCCTTTTCTTGATGATTGACTTAACTAGGCTCCAAGGAATATTCAGTGACTTGGAAATTTTTTTTGTATCCATCTCCTGACAGGTGCTTTTCAACAACCTTTTCACAGAGTTGCTTGGAGTGTTCTTTTGTCTTCATGGTATAGTTTTTGTCAGGATATTGACTACCCAGCAGTTGGACCCTTCAGATACAGGTGTATTTTTTACTACCATCAATTGAAACACCTTGACTGCACACAGGTCTCCAAAAACACATCTCCATTTAACTAATTATGTGACTGCTAAAACCAGTTGGCTCCGCCAATGATGATTTGGTGTGTTATGTTACTTATGCAATCAATTGTTTTGTGTTTTATATTTATGATTAATTTAGATCACTTTGTAGAGATCTTACATCTCCTTTACATCTCCTTACATTTACACCTTACATCTCCTTTAGTAGAGATGTATAATCCACCCCACCATCCATCTTGTAAAGACACTGCTCAGAGAAGGCAATGGCAAACCACTTTGACAAGAACAATCATGGTCAAAAGTCCATGATCGCCCACATCATACGACACTGCACATAATGATGACGATGATGATTATACCTGCCTCAAGAACAACTTTTAAACGACAGTTGAGCAGGTACCGAGATTGGAAAGCTTTAGAAGGTTATGTGTCCAATGTTGGTCAATGGGAATAACTTGGATGGGGTGTCTTAGGTCTCAGCATGGAGCAGGTGTAACATATGAAATTCTAAGTGTCAATTCATGCCAAGTTATAAACACTGTCATTTGAGAATTAGACAAAGCATGCATTGAGATCTGCTTTGCAATGTTAATGGAATTGTGGAACACATGCTTTTGAGCCGATCTGGGATTGTATGCAAAAATGTTATCATGATATTATTTTAAGCACTGAATACATATTTTTTTAAAAGAAAACAAACAGTTGCACGGTACTGGAGAACTTCCTATGCTTCATATCGGAGAGTTTACACGTCAGCCTTTGAAATGATATTGAGGTCATGTAAAGAGGCAAACAAACAGATTGGGCATCAAGAAACAAATATTTTCTTTATTCAAATCAGCAGTCAGTTTCACAAAGAGTTCTTGAAGTTGCTATTCATGCATCTAGAATTGAGGGATTTTGTTCTAGCCTTTGAGTTATTGGTTGATGATAATGTCACCTTTTTAACATTTATGTAATGCATGAATACTTGTAATGGTCGTATGGGGTCTAATTGCAAGCATTTGGTTATTCATTTCTATGAGGGCAGTTGAGCTTGTGAGATTGAATGTGGTCTGAAACTACTGAGGGAGATGTTAATCCTGATAAAGCAATAGAACAGAATGGTCATTCTGATTCACTGAGGGACCTTTGTGTTATAAATAAGACTCCTCAATTTATCCCTCTGACAGCCATGCTTTAGCCAGTATTTCAGTTACACAGGCATTACCTGGCTGTCTTCATTGTTATTAAAATCAGGTTTATTATCACGGACATACTCTATGTCATGAAATTTATAGCAGTAAGTGCAATACATAACAAAATATTGTAAGTTACAATAAGAAATATAAAAAAGATATTAGTGCACCAAGTATGAGGGTGCGCGTGGGTTTATGGTATGCTCAGAAATCTGATGGTGGAGGGGAAGAAGCTATTCCTGAAATGTTGGGTGTTCCTTTAGGCTCCTGTAATTCCTCCCTAATGGTATTAACGAGAAGAGAGCATATCCTAGATGGTCTTCTCCGTGGATTGTCACCTTGTCGTGGTGGAGAAGCTTGTGTGGTCCTGTGATCCCGAGAGCAATGCCGTCTGGAGCTATGCTCCTGGTAGGGTCACCCATGGCGGTAAGGTCGAGGGTGAGGTCCCTGACAAAGAACAATCCAACCAAGACCACAACGGTGGAACAGGTGGACAAAGTTACTTCGAACTCAACGGCTGTGAAGGCGGATGAAGGCTGCAACAAATCCATCAGCTCCAATCGTCATGGTTTCCATGCCATTGGAATCAGTTGGTTGATTTGTGAAGTATCGTGTGCTTCTTGGAGTGCAACATCAAGTACACGTTAAACAAATACATGCATAGGCGTCTTCACTCTGTGGGCCACTTCTTCAGAACGAAGACCATCATCCTCAACCTCGAGGGATAGCCACGACCTAGATGGTGAAGGTCCTTAATTGTGGATGCCACATTCTTGAGACATCACCTATTGAAGGTGTCCTCAGTAGTGGGGAGTCCAGTGCCTATGATGGAGCTAGGTGAATCTATAACTCTTTGCAGCTTTTTCCGGTCCTGTGCCTCCATACCTGGCAGTGATGCAAACAGTCAGCATGCTCTCCACGGTACATCTACAGAAATTTGCTAGGGTCATTGGTGACATACCAAATTTACTCAGACTCTAATGAAGTATAGTCACTGATGTGCCTTCTTCACAATTGCATCAACATGTTAGATCCAGGATAAATCTTCAGAGATGTTGATGCCCAGGAACGTGAAGCTGCTCACACTTTTCGCCACTGACCCCTGCATAAGGACTGGTATGTGCTCTCCTGACTTCCCCTTTCCACGATCAGTTCTTCAGCCTTACTGACGTTGAGCTGTTGTTACGGCAGCGCTCAACCAGATAATTTACTGTACCTCATTCCTGTACACCTTATCACCGTCTGAATTAAATGAAGAAATAACAAGGACCAACTTTAATCACCATGTACATTTAAATTATTAGGAAATTGTCGTGGTGTGTTGGTCGGGATGTGATGTGCAACAAAAACAACATTCAACAATTATAAAGAATGATATAAAAAAATAAAGCTAGAGGCTAAAGTATGGATGCCAGGCATTCGCAGTTATTCTTTGAACATTAATGATAAAGAAGCAGAACGATTATGAATGTTGAACCAAGTACAGAAGATAATACATCATAAAGTATGAGTATGACTAAGAAGTTCTTTGTAATAATATAGGCGGTGAAGTGGAATAGCAAGTAATGCAGTTCCAGTGACACAGCGTAAATCACGACGTCTACTGTTGCATATGTGGAGTTTGCATGCTCTCACTTCCTTATTTTCTCTGCCTCACAACTGAACACACACGTACACTTGGTGGTCATTTTATTAGGCACACCTGTACACCTGTTTGTTAATGCAAATATCTAATCATCCAATCATGTGGCAGCAACATAGTGTATAAAAGCATGCAGCCATGGTCAAGAAGTTTAGTTGTTCAGACCAAATATCAGAATGGGGAAGAAATGTGATATAAGTGACTTTGACTGTGGATGATTGTTGGTGTCAGATGGGGTGATTTTAGTTTCTCAGAAACCGCTGATCTGCTGGGATTTTCATGCACAAGCGCCTCCAGCATTTACAGAGAATGGTGTGAAAAACAAAAAGCATCCAGTGAGCAGCAATTTTATGGGCAAAAATGCTTTGTTACTGAGAGAGGTCAGAGGAGGATGACCAGACTGGTTCAAGGTGACAGAAGGTACCTGATAAAGTGGCCAATGAGTGTAGGTAGTAGCAGTGCCATTAGGTCAAGTTCAAAGTACATTTATTATCAAATCTCAACCTTGAGATTCGTCTTCTTGCAGGCAGCCACAAACAATAGAATCCACGAAAAAATCCACACAACAAAGACTGTGAAATATCCAATGTGTCTTTTTAAAAAAAAGAACAAATCATGCAAATGATAAAAGAGTAAACAAATAACAGAGAACATTAACTGCAGAGTCCCTGAAAGTGAGTCCACATCCACGGGGCCAGTTCGGCGCTGAGGCAAGTGAAGCCTGTTCAGGGGCCCGATGGTTGCAGGCCACAGCCATGGGGCCAGTTCATTGCTGCAGCTGGTCCAGGAGCCTGATGGGGTTCTGTCACTGGGCCCAGCATAAACACATGAGATTTTGCAGATGCTGTAAGTCCAGAGTAATACACACAAAATGCAGGAGGAACTCATCAGATAGGCAGCATCTATGGAGAAGAATAAACAGTTGACGTTTTGGGCCAAGGCCCTTCATCAGGAAAGGAAATAATCTTCCAGAAATAGTAGGGGACAGAGGGTCCAGTGAGATGGAGGAACTGAGCGAAATACATGTTAGTAGGGAAGCGGTGTTAGGTAAATTGAAGGGATTGAAGGCAGATAAATCCCCAGGGCCAGATGGTCTGCATCCCAGAGTGCTTAAGGAAGTAGTCCAAGAAATAGTGGATGCATTAGTGATAATTTTTCAAAACTCTTTAGATTCTGGACTAGTTCCTGAGGATTGGAGGGTGGCTAATGTAACCCCACTTTTTAAAAAAGGAGGGAGAGAGAAACCGGGGAATTATAGACCGGTTAGCCTAATGTCGGTGGTGGGGAAACTGCTGGAGTCAGTTATCAAAGATGTGATAACAGCACATTTGGAAAGCGGTGAAATCATCGGACAAAGTCAGCATGGATTTGTGAAAGGAAAATCACGTCTGACAAATCTCATAGAATTTTTTGAGGATGTAACTAGTAGAGTGGATAGGGGAGAACCAGTGGATGTGGTATATTTGGATTTTCAGAAGGCTTTTGACAAGGTCCCACACAGGAGATTAGTGTGCAAACTTAAAGCACACGGTATTGGGGATAAGGTATTGATGTGGATAGAGAATTGGTTGGCAGACAGGTAGCAAAGAGTGGGAATAAACGGGACCTTTTCAGAATGGCAGGCGGTGACTAGTGGGGTACCGCAAGGCTCAGTGCTGGGACCCCAGTTGTTTACAATATAAGTGACTTGGATGAGGGAATTAAATGCAGCATCTCCAAGTTTGCGGATGACACGAAGCTGGGTGGCAGTGTTAGCTGTGAGGAGGATGCTAAGAGGACGCAGAGTGACTTGGATAGGTTGGGTGAGTGGGCAAATTCATGGCAGATGCAATTTACTGTTGATAAATGTGAAGTTATCCACTTTGGTGGCAAAAATAGGAAAACAGATTATTATCTGAATGGTGGCCGATTAGGAAAAGGGGAGGTGCAACGAGACCTGGGTGTGATTATACACCAGTCATTGAAAGTGGGCATGCAGGTACAGCAGGCGGTGAAAAAGGCGAATGCTGTGCTGGCAGTTATAGCGAGAG
This sequence comes from Mobula birostris, assembly GCF_030028105.1. Lineage (NCBI taxonomy): Eukaryota > Metazoa > Chordata > Chondrichthyes > Myliobatiformes > Myliobatidae > Mobula > Mobula birostris. Next base: position 43,932,724 of record NC_092389.1, on the reverse strand, counting down.
GATTTGAGTACAGGAGCAGGGAGGTACTACTGCAGTTGTACAAGGCCTTGGTGAGACCACACCTGGAGTATTGTGTGCAGTTTTGGTCCCCTAATCTGAGGAACGACATCCTTGCCATAGAGGGAGTACAAAGAAGGTTCACCAGATTGATTCCTGGGATGGCAGGACTTTCATATGAAGAAAGACTGGATGAACTGGGCTTGTACTCGTTGGAATTTAGAAGATTGAGGGGGGATCTGATTGAAACGTATAAAATCCTAAAGGGATTGGACAGGCTAGATGCAGGAAGATTGTTCCCGATGTTGGGGAAGTCCAGAACGAGGGCTCACAGTTTGAGGATAAAGGGGAAGCCTTTTAGGACCGAGATTAGGAAAAACTTCTTCATACAGAGAGTGGTGAATCTGTGGAAGTCTCTGCCACAGGAAACAGTTGAGGCCAGTTCATTGGCTATATTTAAGAGGGAGTTAGATATGGCCCTTGTGGCTACGGAGATCAGGGGGTATGGAGGGAAGGCTGGGGCAGGGTTCTGAGTTGAATGATCAGCCATGATCATAATAAATGGCGGTGCAGGCTCGAAGGGCCGGATGGCCTACTCCTGCACCTATTTTCTATGTTTCTATGTTTCTCTGAAAGGGGAAGGAAGCCAGAGCAAGAAGGTTTTGGGGGGGGGGGGGATAGAATGAGTTCTGGTGGGCAGGTAATAGGTGAACCAGGTGAGGGAGAAGGTGAGTGTGTGGAGTATGAAATGAAAATCTGGGAGATGGTAGGTAGAGAAGGAAAAGGGCTGAAGAAGAAGGAATCTGATCGGAGAGGAGAGTGGACCATGGGAGAAAGGGAAGGAGGAGGGGCACCAGGGGGAGGTGGTGGGCAGGTAAGGAGAAGGGGAAGAGAAGAGAAGGGGTAAGAGGGGAACCGGAGTGGAAAAGAGAGAAGTGGAAGGGGGAGAAATCACCAGAAGTATCATCTGCCAGCTTGTACTCCTCCCTTCGCCCCCACCCTTCTAATTTTGGCTTTTCCCTTCATTTCCAGTCTTGATGAAGCGTCTTGGCCAAAAACATCAACTGTTTATTCCTGTCCATGGATGCTGCCTGGCCTGCTGAGTCCCTTGAGCTCTTATGTGTGTGTTCTTCAATGGGCCAAGTATCCCTTTGTTGTAAAAAAAATTAAAATATGCATATTGTACCTTGAGTAATTCTGCTTTTATTGTAAAGTGCATGAAGTTCGATCATTAAAATTCCTTCAGAATATGAAACCCAAAGTCAGTGACTGTGCAATTCAATCATGCCTTTCACTGGAAGCTTCAGTGCCCAATAATGTTCTTAAAGTTCTGTAACTTGGTTAACACAATATAAACTGTTTTTTGTGGGGGGGGGGGAGTGGGAGAGAGAAATTGTTAAAACCAATAACTGAAGTAAGAGATATCTGCTGCAGAGTAGAACTACTTCCTCTTTGTAAAATATGTTAGTTAAACCTATCTGGGGCATAGGCTGCCAACTGCAACTCGCCAGATTCCTCTGTCCTGGACCAGTCTTTCAAGTTTTCCCCTGGAGTAGCCCATCTTCTTGGTGTCACTTTCAAGGTCATGTTGCCAGGTGTTCTTCTGTCAGCCTCTCTTCTGCCTTCCATGTTCCAAAAGTGGTGGTCCTGGATGATAGAAGGATGATAAGCCCTGTGGCTTCCACAGACTTTCAACTTTCCCCACACAACTTCATATCTCTTCTAAGCAAAGATCCCTCCTCCCCCGGGGATGAGGTCTTTGGAGTTTCTGTTGGAAATTTTGTAGCTCTGGGTTTATATGGGATGGGGTTGCTAGCCCCACGTCCAAACCCCTCCTTTCACAGCCAGGCTTGAGACCGTCCATGGCAGAGTTATATAAAATATGTGATGCCTGATGAAAGGGTAAGTTAACTGTTGCTTGAATGGTGAGGCTTTGCTAACTTTAAGTACCACTCCAGTGGTTCAAGCCCCACTCTAGTCACAAGCACAAAAGTGTACACGGTGGCATCAGCACAGTATTGCTCAGTTGCACATCATCTGAAGGACTTTAAATCAAGCCCCAGTCAGCTCTACGAGATGTAAACACGTCACAGAAATACTTTGATGAGGGAGAGGGCTGGAGAGGCAATTAGCTCAGCTTTTGGCCTGGGGAACAAATGCAGGTGTGTATAACTTCCACACACACCTTCAAATCATCCAATAATCCATCTTTGCATATGTAGCAAATTTGTCTTGACTCTTCATTCAGACTCAGAATCAGACTCTTCATTCCAATGAACATCGTAATCTTTGATCATGTCAATTTCCATTGATGCATTTACGTTAGCTGTACATAGACCACTAAAAACAGAGCGTAGAGAAGCCGTTCTTAAACATCTCAAGCACAAACCCAAACCCAAACCACTAAGTCATTTTCTACAGAGGAGGGACAAACACTGTTTTATCTTGCGGCTCATGGGAAGTAGGCTCTCTATTGGAATATTGTGCAGAGATTTTGCCTCATACCATAACTGTATGTTAACGCACAGCAACTAAAGGACCTTCTGCATCTAAGTATCTTCCCAGCATGCTGAGACTTGGGGGGCAATTTTTTTTTTAAATTTCATTACACTCCTCATTACTTATTTATTTATTTATTGAAATACAGCACAGAACAGTCTCTTCCAACCCTACGAGTCACACCACCCAGCAGTCCCCAATTTAATCCTAGTCTAATCACAGAACAATTTAAAATAACCAATTAAAAGCCAGCATGTGAATGCAATTGCAAAGAAAGCATGGCAGTACCTCTACTTCCTTTGGAGTCTGTGGAGATTTGGCATGTCATCAAAAACTTTGTCAAACCTCTATAGATGTGTAGTGGAGAATGTATTGACTGGCTGCATCACATCATGGTATGGAAACACCAATGCCTTTGAATGGAAAATCCTACAAAAGTAGTGGATTTGGCCCAATACATCACAGGTAAAGCCCTCCCAACCATTGAGCATATCTTCATGAAATATAGTCATAGGAAAGCAGCATCCATCAACAGATCCTCACCACCTTGACTATGCTCTTGTCTCACTGCTGCCATCAGATAGAAGGTACAAGAACCTTAGGACTCACACCACCAGGTTCAAGAATAGTTACTACCCCTCAACCATCAGGCTCTTGAAAAAAAGGGGATAGCTATACTCACCTGCCCATCCATTGAGATGTTCCCACAGCCAATAATTTCACTTCAGGACTCTTTATCTTCTTATTTCATGTTCTCATTATTTGTTACTGCTTCTTCCACCGGCCCATCAGACTGATGAGTTCACGCTGATTTGAGTGTATTTCTATGTTACATTGGTTGTTCTATTTATTATAAATTATAAATTACAATGATTGCACATTTAGACGGAGACATAATGTAAAGATTTTTACACATGTATGTGAAGGATGTAAGAAATAAAGCCAATTCAATTCAATTCTGCATCAAGTACTGAGCAAATATTTCAGGGATGAAAGGCCTTTTATCAGAATTAGTCAAATGAGAATATTAATATTAAGTCGCAAGAAGATAGGGAAGAGACGTACTATGCTATGTTCTAAGATAAACCATTTAGCAATGTCCACGTTTAAAGTTTCTTACAACTAGCTGGTGTGCTGAGTATGCATGCTGTTAATTGTAAAATTAACCAAAAAAATAAATGAGGTTGTAGTTTTGCTGTCTGTTGTGTTCTGTGTTGTTCTACTGCGCATTGTGGGCATGATATGTTGGTGCCGGAAAGTGTGGTGACTCTTGCGGCTGCACCCCAGCACATCCTTGGATGTGTTGGTTGTTAAACACAAATGATGCATTTCACTGTATCTTTCAACATCAATAGGATAAGTAAATGAATCTGATAGGTGGAGAGAAGAGGTGCCTAGTGTAAGAATTGATGGTGCCAGAAATTAAGTGAATTCCTTAACGATGCTTACTTTGAAAGGTCACTGAATCACTGTATAGAAACTAGCAATCTAATAACTTGCTGTAATGCTACAATTTTATGGACACAGAAGTGCTGAACAACATTAAATTATCAGTGTTTATCCATTTCTATATTGAACTGCACATCTATTGTTGCAGAAATATTCTTCACGTCAGGCAAAACTGTTGTTGTAACATTATAACTACAAGAGATTCTGCAGATGCTGGAAATCCAAAGCAATTTACACAACATGCTGGAAAATCTGCTATCAATTTACCACCTTGGTAAGTAAGCAATTGGAATGGTAGGTTAGGGGAAGTGGTTCAAAAATTATTTTCATTCTTAATAATGGAGCGAATCCATTTTGGTAGTGAAATGTAGAATGCAGTGGCACAGTAGAGTTGCCCTTAGCGCAATCACTTTACAACAGTTCCTGCCGCTGTCTGTAAGTTCTCCCTGGAACTGTGTGGGTTTCCCCTCAGTGCTCTGGTTTCCACCCACATTCCAAAACTTCAAACTCTGAAGGAAATTTATCATCGAAGTACGAATATGACAGTATTACTAGCCTGAGAGTCATTTACTTGCAGGCATTCACAGTAGAAAAAAGAAATACAATAGATACAATGAAAAACTACACACAGATAAAGACTGACAAATAACTAATGTGAGAAAGAAATTGTGTAATTATGGATAAACAAAGACGTACAGTTTAGGGTTTGAGACTTGTGAGCATGTTATGTCAGCATTGGAAGCATGACACTTGCAGGCTCCCCTAAGCACATACTCACTGATTTGATTTGACACAAATGATGCATTTCACTGTATGCTTCAATGAACATGTGACAAATAAAGATACATGTTTCCCCTGTCATCCGAAGGTAGAGCGTCCCTATGAAATGGTTCATAAGCCGGAATGTCGCAAGGCAAAGAAGCAATTACCATTTATTTATATGGGGAAAACTTGTGAGCGTTCGCAGACCCAAAAATAACCTACCAAATCATGCCAAATAACACATAAAACCTAACATAACAGTAACATATAGTAAAAGCAGGAATGATATGATAAATACACAGCCTGTATAAAGTAGAAATACTTCTCTACAATCATTGCCACACTGTTCTCGGTAGCGAAAATCTCACGCAAGCGCTCTCAGCAGAATCACCCTCTCCAGTAACCTTTAAGCTATGAAGCTGCCAAATCATACCAATTAACACATAAAAATACACAGCCTATATAAAGTAGAAATAATGTATGTACAGTGTAGTATCACTTACCGGAATCGGGAAGACAGCACCGAGCACGCTGATGATGGTGTGTTAGGCTGAGTCGTCGGAGGTTGGGGTGATGCAGTGGCCCTCACCCTCCGGGCCACCGACTGATCCCGATCTGCGAAGCATGCAGGGGTACAGCAGTGGCCAGGACGCACTAAGCACATCTTTAAGAAAAAAGCCGAAATAAACAAGCTAATTAATTAGGTGCCGCCCGGCAGGTAAAAGTCGGCCCAGATCAGAGGCGACGCAATCTGGGCTGCTTTTTCTGCATGCTGCCCTTTTTTGTAACAGTGAAAACACCTTCTGTTAGCGAAAACAGGTAACTAATGTAGGTCTTTCATAACAGCAAGGTTTCGTAAAGCGAACGTTCGAAAAGCAGGGGACACCTGTAATCTAAAATATTCTTCTTCTCTGTTGCAAAGTTGTTGATGCATTTGATGATTTGAGTGACCATAGTATTACATAGAAAACCTACAGCACAATACAGGGCCTTCGGCCCACAATGCTGTGCCAAACATGTACTTGTTTTAGAAGTTACCTAGGGTTACCCATAGCTCTCTATTTTTCTAAGCTCCATGTACCCATCCAGGAGTCTCTTAAAAGACCCTATCGTATCTGCCTCCACACCATCACTGACAGCCCATTACACGCACTCACCACTCTCTGCATAAAAAACTTATCCCTGGCATCTCCTCTGTACCTGCTTCCAAGCACCTTAAAACTGTGCCCTCTCGTGTTAGCCATTTCCACCCTGGGTAAAAGCCTCTGACTATACACACGATCAATGCCTCTCATCATCTTATACACCTCCATCAGGTCACCTCTCATCTTTCGCCTCTCCAAGGAGGAAAGGCTGGGTTCATTCAACCTATTCTCATAAGGCGTGCTCCCCAATCCAGGCAACATCCTTGTAAATCTCCTCTGCACCCTTTCTATGGTTTCCACATCCTTCCTATAATGAGGCGAGCAGAAATGAGCACAGTACTCCAAGTGGGGTCTGACCAGGGTCCTATATAGTTGTAACATTACCTCTCAGTAACTCAATCCCATGGTTGACGAAGGCCAATGCACCGTATGCTTTCTTAACCACAGAGTCAACCTGAGCATCAGCTTTGAGTGTCCTATGGACTCGGACCCCAAGATCCCTCTGATCAATTTGTCAATTGCAATTGACAAATGACCGTGCTTGGCAAATATATAGTATTTGTATTATTTTTTAATTTTTATTTTTTCTCTACTCAAGCTGGTAAAACCTGAGGTACAGGCATAGCCAAGCATATGCATTTGTCAATTGCTAGGAACCTTTGGTCTATTCTAGTGGTGTTTAGTATTGTGGCTTTCTGAAGGTTTACATAGATATTACTGTGTAGCCCTAATTGTTTAATACTATTGTGTAGTGACTTTGGGATGACACCAGTTGTAGGTATTACTATTGGGACAACGTAATCTATACCCTGTTCATGTCTTTCAATTTATGTTTTTAATTCAGCATGTTACTGGTGTTTTTCACTTATTGATTTCTGTAAGTTATGTGTGTTTGGAACGGCTATATCTATTAAATAAGTTGTTCTTGCATGGTTATCCTGTATTATTATATCTGGATGGTTAATATGGATTGTCCTTTCTATAATAACTGATCAGTCATAATATAACTTGTGGTTTCTGACTCTAAAACTGGATCAGACTTGTATTTATAGTAAGGTGTGATTTCATTTATGTGCTTGTATTTTAAAGCAAGATTTTGATGAATGACGTTTGCTATTTGATTGTGCCTGTGTAAGTAATCAGATTGTGTTAAACTGCTACAGGATCCTTTAGTGTGTTGGTTTGTTTCTGTTTTTTCTTGGCATTTTCTACATTTATTGTGATTAATTTGTTGGTCTTTTATTATGTATTTTTGGTAATTTTTTGTGTTAATCACCTGGTCCTGTATTGCTACAAGGGACCCTTTCTCTGGGAAGAAGTCTCCAACTCTGATCCAGGCATTCAACGCTTCCTTGTCAACACCTAGTCTGTTCAGATAGGGATGTCTTCCATGGAGGGTCATGCTCTTCCACTGCTTAACTTTTTCTTCAATAGTGATAATTTCTTCATTTTGCTATGTTGTGTTGTGTTGTCATTTATGTTTAGTGGTGTATACTTCTTATCAGAATTGCATATGCTCGCATGAAGTACTGAATCCTGTTTTCATTGATGAAAGTATATCCTTAGAAGTTTTATCTGAATGTTGTGTAGATATTTAATGTCTGTTCCTCCTCCCCCTTCTGTCCTAGGTAGTGTTAATCTAAGTGCATTTGAATGTACATAATGTTTTCTGAAATTTGTCATTTCAGTTCCTATTTTTCTTTATAAATTTTCCAGATCAGTTTCGGACCAAGATATTATGCCAAAAGAATGCGTTAATGTAGATATAGCGGAAGTATTTATGCCTTTGTTATATTTTTACTGTTGAGCTCTGTTTGACAAGTTTTCTTAAGCCTTGAAGTAAATTCTGTCAAATGTTTTTCCTTTATCGCATTATGATCTATTTTCTTTCCTTATTGATTTCCGAGACGGTACTTCTATGTTTCATATTCACCCATCGGTTGCATTGTATCCTGCTGCTCTGTTTTGTATTCCATTAGCTCCATTGCACCTTTCTTTATGTTCAATGTTCTGCATTTATCCCATCCAAAGTTCATGTTTGTATCTTTCAAAAATATTTCTACTATTTGAATTTATTGTTTTAACTTAACTGATAGAGCATATCATTTCAAATCATCCATGGACAGAAGGTGTGTTAAGGTACAGCTTATTTCATTGTTTCTGATTTGATACACAATTTTCATCCAATTCAGCAAATTGGATAGTTGTTGAAAGCCAGACAGAACCATAGTGGACTTAGAGAGTCACCTTGGAAAATGCCTCTGTTTATTTTGATAACGATGGTTGTTCTTTTTTGGTTGTTAATAGATAAGGTGACTATAGTACAGCAATGCTTCATCAGATGTTGCAGGAATTTCGCAAGTATTGGGTGTAGTTTATATATATATATTTTGGTTGCTGGTTGCAATCTGTCTGTCTCAAAGGACAATGGGTGATGATGATTATCACCATAAGCCTGGGTGGAAGGTGTGGAGATCCTGAGGTGCCCAGTCATCAAGATCCCCCTCTAGGCCTCACCAGTGTAGTCCAAAGGAAAGCTTATGAAGCAATACGTTTGGCACCAACTTGGCTGCAGGAGCTGCCAGAAGGATGTTCAATGACGTCCAGCTGTCATAGGGGCTCCAATCTGGATTTGCTGTCTGGGTTTACTCCTGTAGCCATCGTCTCTCCTGAGGCTGACCACAAGGCAGTGGGGCTATTTACTCATAGCTGGAGATCTGGTTCACGAGCACCAGGGCGTGTCCACACACCAGTGGGCCTGCATGCTACGTGTGCAGGGGCCAGATGTTCCTCATACAGTAACCCTTTCATTCATGGAATCATTCTCGTGAATCTTCTCTGAACTCTCTCCAATGTCAGTATATCCTTTCTAAAATAAGGAACCCAAAACTGCACACAGTACTCCAAGTGTGGTCTCACAAGTGCCTTATAGAGCCTCAAAGTCACATCCCTGCTCTTATATTCCATACTCTAGAAATGAATGCCAACATTGCATTTGCCTTCTTCACCACCGACTCAACCCGGAGGTTAACCTTCATGGTATCCTGCACAAGGACTCCCAAGTCCCTTTGCATCTCCGCATTTTGAATTCTCTCCCCATCTAAATAATGGTCTGCCTGTTTATTTCTTCCACCAAAGTGCATGACCATATACTTTCCAACATTGTACAAACCCCATTTCCAGAAAAGTTGGGATATTTTCCAAAATACAATAAAAACAAAAATCTGTGATATGTTAATTCACGTGAACCTTTATTTAACTGACAAAAGTACAAAGAAAAGATTTTCAATAGTTTTACTGACCAACTTAATTGTATTTTGTAAACATACACAAATTTAGAATTTGATGGCTGCAACACACTCAACAAAAGTTGGGACAGAGTTAAAATAAGATTGAAAAGTGCACAGAATATTCAAGTAACACCGGTTTGGAAGACTCCACATTAAGCAGGCTAATTGGTAGCAGGTGAGGTATCATGACTGGGTATAAAAGTAGCGTCCATCAAAGGCTTAGTCTTTGCAAGCAAGGATGGGTCGTGGCTCATCCCTTTGTGCCAAAATTCGTGAGAGAATTGTTAGTCAGTTCAAAAGGAACATTTCTCAACACAAGATTGCAGAGAATTTAGGTCTTTCAACATCTACAGTACATAATATTGTGAAAAGATTCAGAATTCAGAGACATCTCAGTGCGTATAGGGCAAGGTTGGAAACCACTATTGAATGCGCGTGATCTTCGCGCCCTCAGGCGGCACTGCCTAAGAAACCGTCATGCTGCTGTGACAATTATAGCCACCTGGGCTTGGGAGTACTTTGGAAAACCATTGTCACTCAACACAGTCCGTGGCTGCATCCAGAAATGCAACTTGAAACTGTATTACGCAAGGAGGAAGCCATACATCAACTCTATGCAGAAACGCTGGCGAGTTCTCTGGGCCTGAGCTCGTCTCAGATGGACCGAAAGACTGTGGAACCGTGTGCTGTGGTCAGATGAGTCCACATTTCAGCTAGTTTTTGGAAAAAAACGGGTGTTGAGTTCTCTGTGCCAAAGACGAAAACGACCATCCAGATTGTTATCAGCGAAAGGTGCAAAAGCCAGCATCTGTGATGGTATGGGGGTGCATCAGTGCCCACGGCATGGGTGAGTTGCATGTATGTGAAGGTACCATTGACTCTGAGGTGTATATTAGGATTTTAGAGAGACATATGTTGCAATCAAGGCGACGCCTCTTCATGGGACGTCCATGCTCATTTCAGCAGGACAATGCCAGACCACATTCTGCATGGGCTACAACAACGTGGCTTTGTAGACACAGAGTGTGTGTGCTTGACTGGCCTGCTGCCAGTCCAGATCTATCTCCTATTGAAAATGTATGGCGCATCATGAAGAGGAGAATCAGACAACGGAGACCACGGACTGTTGAGCAGCTGAAGTCTTAGATCAAGCAAGAATGGACAAAATTTCCAATTGCAAATCTACTATAATTAGTATCTTCAGTTGCAAAACGATTAAAAAGTGTTATTAAAAGGAAAGGTGATGTGACACAATGGTAAACATGCCTCTGTCCCAACTTTTGTTGGGTGTGTTGCAGCCATCAAATTCTAAATTTGTGTATGTTTACAAAATACAATTAAGTTGGTCAGTAAAACTATTGAAAATCTTTTCTTTGTACTTTTGTCAGTTAAATAAAGGTTCACGTGAATTAACATATCACAGATTTTTGTTTTTATTGCATTTTGGAAAATATCCCAACTTTTCTGGAAATGGGGTTTGTATTTCGTTTGCCACTTCTTTGCCCATTCCCCTAAACTACCTAAGTCTCTCTGCAGGCTCTCTGTTTCCTCAACGCTACCTGCTCCTCCAACTATTTTTGTATCAACAGCAAATTTAGCCACAAATCCATTAATCCTATAGTCCAGATCATTGACATACATCGTAAAGAGCAGCGGTCTCAACACTGACCCCTATGGAACTCCAGTGGTAACCGTTAGTCAGCCAGAATAGGATCCCGTTATTCCCACTCTCTGTTTTCTGCCAACCAGTCAATGTTCCACCCATGCTAGTAACTTCCCTGTAATTCCATGGGATCTTATATTGCTAAGCAGCCTCATGTGCGGCACCTTCTCAAAGGCCTTCTGAAAATCCAAGTACACCACGTCTACTGCATCTCCTTTATCTACCCTGCTTGTAATTTCCTCAAAAAACTGCAGTAGGTAAGTCGGGCAGGATTTTCATGGTTCTGGTGCTGTGTTGGTCTTTCCTGGTTCCGGTGCAGTTGGTCTCCCCTGGTTCCGGTGCTGTTGGTCTCCCCAGGTTCTGGCATGTTGTTCTCCCCTGGATCCGGTCCTGCTGTTGGTCTCCCCTGGTTCCAGTTTTGTTGTTCACCCCTGGGAAATGAAAGGTGTATGGAGGGATATGGTGCAGGTCAATGGAACTCGGCTGAAAAATGGTTCGGTTCTGCCAAGAAGGACCAGAAGACCTGTTTCTGTGGTGTAATGTTCTATGGTTCCGGTCCTGCTGTTGGTCTCCCCTGGTTCTGATGCTGCTGTTAGTTTCCTCGGGTTCTGCTGCTATTGTTCTTCCCTGGTTCGGGTGCTGCAGTTAGTCTCCCCTGGTTCAGGTGTTGTTTTGTCTCCACTGGTTCAGAACCTGTTGGTCTCCCCTGGCTCAGATGCTGTTGGTGATGCTTGCATGCATTGGCTGCTGTTGGTCTCCCCTGGTTACCCTGCTTTTCGTCTCACCTGGTTCCAGTGCTGTTGGTCTCCCTTGGTTCCAGTGCTGTTGTTCTCCCCTGGTTCCGGTGCTGTTGGTCTCCCCTGGTTCCGGTGCTGTTGTTCACCCCTGCGAGATGAGAGGTGTACGGGGGGATATGGTCCAGGTGCAGGTCAATGGGACTAGGCTGAAAAATGGTTCGACACTGCCAAGAAGGACCAGAAGGCCTGTTTCTCTGGTGCAATGTTCTATGGTTCCGGTCCTGCTATTGTTCTTCCCTGGTTCGGGTGCTGCAGTTAGTCTCCCCTGGTTCAGGTGTTGTTTTGTCTCCACTGGTTCAGAACCTGTTGGTCTCCCCTGGCTCAGATGCTGTTGGTGATGCTTGCATGCATTGGCTGCTGTTGGTCTCCCCTGGTTACCCTGCTTTTCGTCTCACCTGGTTCCAGTGCTGTTGGTCTCCCTTGGTTCCAGTGCTGTTGTTCTCCCCTGGTTCTGGTGCTGTTGGTCTCCCCTGGTTCCGGTGCTGTTGTTCACCCCCTGCGAGATGAGAGGTGTACGGGGGGATATGGTCCAGGTGCAGGTCAATGGGACTAGGCTGAAAAATGGTTCGACACTGCCAAGAAGGACCAGAAGGCCTGTTTCTCTGGTGCAATGTTCTATGGTTCCGGTCCTGCTGTTGGTCTCCCCTGGTTCCGGTGCTGTTGGTCTCCCTGGTTCCGGTGCTGTTGGTCTCCCCTGGTTCCCGGTCCTGCTGTTGCTTGCCTTTAGGTCCAGTGCTGTTGGTCTCCACTGGTTCTGGTGATGTTGGTTTCCCCTAGTCCTGATGCTGTTGTTCTTCCCTGGTTTGGGTGCTGCAGTTAGTCTCCCCTGGTTCAGGTGTTATTTTGTCTCCACTGGTTCAGAAGCTGTTGGTGATGCCTGCATGTATTGCTGCTCTTGGTCGCCCCTGGTTCCCCTGCTTTTCATCTCACCTGGCTCCAGTGCTGTTGGTCTCCCCTGGTTCCAGTGCTGTTGGTCTCTTCTGTTTCCCATCCTGCTGTTGGTTTCCCTGGTTCCAGTGCTGTTGGTCGCCCCTGGTTCTGGTCCTGCTCTTCGTCTTCACCAGTTCCAGTGCTGTTGGTCCCCCCAGTTCTTGTGCTGTTTGGTCTCCCCTAGTTTCATTGTGTCTGGTCTCCCCTGGTTCCGGTGCTGTTGGTCTCCCCTGGTTCTGGTCCTGCTGTTGGTCTCCCCTGGTTCCGGTCCTGCTGTTGGTCTCCCCTGGTTCCAGTGCTGCTGTTGATCTCCCCTGGTTCCTGTGCTGTTGGTCTCCTCCGGTTCTGGTCCTGTAGATCTCCCCTGGTTCCAGTCCTGCTGTTGGTCTCTCCTGGTTGCAGTCTTGCTGCTGGTCTCCCCTGGGAGTTGAGAGGTGTATGGAGGGATATGGTCCAGGTGCAGGTCAATGGAACTCGGCTGAAAAATGGTTCGGTTCTGCCAAGAAGGACCAGAAGGCCTGTTTCTGTGGTGTAATGTTCTATGGTTCTGATCCTGCTGTTGGTCTCCCCTGGTTCCAGTCCTGCTGTTGATCTCCCCTGGTTCCGGTGTTGTTGGTCTCCCCTGGTTCCTGTGCTGTTGGTCTGGCCTGGTTCTAGTGCTTTTGGTCTCCCCTGGTTCTGGCGCAGACGGCCACCGCTGGTTCTGGTCCTGCTGTTGGTCTCCCCTGGTTCTGGTCCTGCTGTTGGTCTCCCCTGGTTCTGGTCCTGTTCTTGGTCTCCCCCGGTTCTTGTATTGTTGGTCTCCCCTGGTTCAGGGGTTGTTTTGTCTGCACTGGGTTAGAAGCTGTTGGTCTCCACTGGCTCATTTGGTGTTGGTGATGCCTGCATGCATTGCTGCTGTTGGCCTCCCCTGGTTCCCCTGCTTTTCGGCTCCCCTGCTTCCGGCGCTGTTGGTCTCCCCTGGTTCCAGTGTTGTTGTTCACTGCTGGGAGTTGAGAGGTGTATGGAGGGATATGGTCCAGGTGCAGGTCAATGGAACTAGGCTGAAAAATGGTTCTGCACTGCCAAAAAGGACCAGAGGCCTGTTTATGTGGTGTAACGTTCTATGGTTCTGGTCCTGCTGTTGGTCTCCCCTGAATCCAGTGCTGTTGGTCTCCCCTGTCTCCGGTCCTGCTGCTGGTCTCCCCTGAACCCAGTGCTGTTGGTCTCCCCTATTTCCGGTCCTGCTGTTGCTCTCCCCTGGTTCCCGTACTTTTCGTCTCACCTGGTTCCAGTGCTGTTGGTCTCCCCTAGTTTCGGTCCTGCTGTTGGTCTCCCCTGCTTCCGGTCCTGCTGTTAGTCTCCACTGGTTCTGGTCCTGCTGTTGTTCTCCCCTGGTTCTGGTGCTGTTGGTCTCCCCTGGTTCCGGTCTTCCTATTGGTCCTCCCCTGGTTCTGGTGCTGCTGTTGGTTTCCCCTGGTTCTGATGCTGTTGTTCTTCCCTGGTTCGTGTACTGCAGTTAGTCTCCCCTGGTTGAGGTGTTGTTTTGTCACCACTGGTTCAGAATCTGTTGGTCTCCCCCGGCTCAGATGCTGTTGGTGATGCCTGCATGCATTGCTGCTGCTGGTCTCCCCTGGTTCCCCTGCTTTTCGTCTCCCCTGGTTCCGGTCCTGCTGTTGGTCTCCCCTGGTTCCGATGCTGTTAGTCTCCCCTGGTTCCGGTCCTGCTCTTTGTCTTCACTAGTTCAGTGCTGTTTGTCCCCCCGGTTCTTGTGCTCTTTGGTCTCCCCTAGTTTCGTTGTGTTTGGTCTCTCGTGGTTCAGGTGCTGTTGGTCTCCCCCGGTTCCAGTGCTGCTGTTGGTCTCCCCTGGTTCGGGTGCTGCAGTTAATCTCCCCTGGTTCAGGTGATATTTTGTCTCCACCGGGTTAGAAGCTGTTGGTCTCCGCTGGCTCATTTGCTGTTATTGATGCCTGCATGCATTGCTGCTGTTGGTCTCCCCTGGTTCAGGTGTTGTTTTGTCTCCACTGGTTCAGAAGCTGTTGGTCTCTCCTGGCTCAGATGCTATTGATGATGCCTGCATGCATTGCTGCTGTTAGTCTCCCCTGGTTCCCCTGCTTTTCATCTCACCTGATTCCAGTGTTGTTGGTCTCCCCTGGTTCCAGTGCTGCTGTTGGACTCCCCTGGTTCCGGTCCTGCTGTTGGTCTCTCCTGGTTCCGGTGCTGTTGGTCTCCCCTGGTTCCGGTTCTGCTGTTGGACTCCCCTGGTTCCAGTTTTGTTGTTCACCCCTGGGAGATGAGAGGTGTATGGAGGGATATGGTCCAGGTGCAGGTCAATGGGACTAGGCTGAAAAATGGTTTGGCTGTGCCAAGAAGGACCAGAAGGCCTGTTTCTGTGGTGTAATGTTCTATAGTTCCAGTCCTGCTGTTGGTCTCCCCTGGTTCCGGTGCTGTTGGTCTCCCCTGGTTGTGGTGCTGTTGTTCTCCCATGATTCTGGTGCTGCTGTTGGTCTCCCCTGGTGCTGATACTGTTGGTCTCCCCTGGTACCATTGCTGCTTTTGCTTGCCTTTAGGTCCAGTGCTGTTGGTCTCCACTGGTTCTTTTGCTATTGGTCTCCCCTGGTTCTGTTGCTGCTGTTGGTTTCCCCTGGTCCTGATGCTGTTGTTCTTCCCTGGTTCGGGTGTTGTTTTGTCTCCACTGGTTCAGAAGCTGTTGGTGATGCCTGCATGTATTGCTGCTGTTGGTATCCCCTGGTTCCCCTGCTTTTCATCTCGCCTGGCTCCAGTGCTGTTGGTCTCCGCCGGTTCCGGTCCTGCTCTTGGTCTCCCCTGGTTCCAGTGCCGTTGGTCTCCCCTGGTTCCGGTCCTGCTGTTGGTCTCCCCTGCTTCTGGTCCTGCTGTTTGTCTCCCCCGGTTCCAGTGCTGTTGGTCTCCCCTGGTTCCGGTCCTGCTGTTGCTTTCCCCAGTTCCAGTGCTGTTGGTCTCCCCTGGTACCAGTGCTGCTGTTGCTTGCCTTTAGGTCCAGTGCTGTTGGTCTCCACTGGTTCTTTTGCTATTAGTCCCCCCCCCCCCCGTTCTGGTGATGTTGGTTTCCCCTGGTTCTGATGCCTGCATGTATTGCTGCTCTTGGTCGCCCCTGGTTCCCCTGCTTTTCATCTCCCCTGGTTCCAGTGCTGTTGGTCTCCCCTGGTTCCCATCCTGCTGTTGGTCTCCCCTGGTTCCAGTCCTGCTGTTGGTCTCCCCTGGTTCCGGTCCTGTTGTTGGTCTGCTCTGGTTCCAGTGTTGTTGGTCTCCCCTGGTTCCTGTACTGTGGGTCTCCCCTGATTCCGATGTTGTTGGTCTCCCCTCGTTCCAGTGATGTTGGTCTCCCCTGATTATGGTCCTGCTGTTGGTCTCCCCTGGTTCCTGTGCTGTTGGCCTCCCCTGATTCCTGTGCTGTTGATCGCCCCTGGTTCCTGTGCTGTTGGTCTCCCCTGGTTCCTGTGCTGTTGATCTCCCCTGTTCCGGTGCTGTTGGTCTCCCCTGGTTCCTGTGCTGTTGGTCTCCTCTGGTTCCGGTCCTGTTGTTGGTCTCCCCTGGTTCCTGTGCTGTTGGTCTCCCCTGGTTCCTGTGCTGTTGGTCTCCCCTGGTTCCGGTGCAGTTGGTCTCCCCTGTTCCGGTCCTGTTATTTGCCTCCCCTGGATCTGGCGCTGTTGGTCTGCCCTGGTTCCGGCACTGTTGGTCTCCCCTGGTTCCGGCGCTTTTGGTCTCCCCTGGTTCCGGTCGTGCTGTTGGACTCCCCTGTTCCAGTCCTGCTGTAGATCTCCCCTGGTTCCGGTGCTGTTGGTCTCCCCTGGTTCTGGTGCTGTTGGTCTCCCCTGGTTCTGGTCCTGCTGTTGGTCTCCCTGTTTTCAGTGCTCTTGGTCGCCCCTGGTTCCCCTGCTTTTCATCTCCCCTGGATCCAGTGCTGTTGGTCTCCCCTGGTTCCAGTGCTGTTGGTCTCCTCTGGTTCCGGTGCTGTTGGTCTCCTCTGGTACCGGTGCTGTTGGTCTCCCCTCGTTCCAGTGCTGTTGGTCTCCCCTGGTTCTGGTCCTGCTGTTGCTTGCGTTTAGGTCCAGTGCTGTTGGTCTCCACTGGTTCTTTTGCAATTAGTCCCCCTTGGTTCTGCTGCTGTTGGTTTCCCCTGGCCCTGATGCTGTTGTTCTTCTCTGGTTCGGGTGCTGCAGTTAGTCTCCCCTGGTTCAGGTGTTGTTTTGTCTCCACTGGTTCAGAAGCTATTGGTGCTGCGTGCATGCATTGGTGCTCTTGGTCGCCCCTGTTTCCCCTGCTTTTCATCTCCCCTGGATCCAGTGCTGTTGGTCTCCCCTGGTTCCCATCCTGCTGTTGGTCTCCCCTGGTTCCGGTGCTGTTGGTCTCCTCTGGTACCGGTGCTGTTGGTCTCCCCTCGTTCCAGTGCTGTTGGTCTCCCCTGGTTCCGGTCCTGTTGTTGGTCTGCCCTGGTTACAGTGTTGTTTGTCCCCCCTGGTTTCAGTGCTGTTGGTCTCCCCTGGTTCCAGTCCTGCTGTCGGTCTCCCCTGGTTCCGGTCCTGTTGTTGGTCTGCCCTGGTTCCAGTGTTGTTGGTCTCCCCTGGTTTCAGTGCAGTTGGTCTCCCCTGGTTCCTGTGCGGTTGGTATACCCTGGTTTCAGTACTGTTGGTCTCCCCTGGTTCCAGTACTGTGGGTCTCCCCTGGTTCCGGTGTGTTTGGTCTCCCCTGGTTCCTGTGCTGTTGATCTCCCCTGGTTCCGGTGCTGTTGGTCTCCCCTGGTTCCTGTGCTGTTGGTCTCCCCTGGTTCCGGTCCTGTTGTTGGTCTCCCCTTGTTCCGTTCCTGTTGTTGGTCTCCCCTTGTTCCGGTCCTGCTCTTGGTCTCCCCTGGTTCCAGTGCTATTGGTCTCTCCTAGTTCCGGTGCTGTTGGTCTCCCCTGGTTCCGGTCCTGTTGGTCTTCCCTGGTTCCAGTCCTGCTGTCGGTCTCCCCTGGTTCCAGTCCTGTTGTTGGTCTGCCCTGATTCCAATGTTGTTGGTCTCCCCTGGTTTCAGTGCTGTTGGTCTCCCCTGGTTCCAGTGTTGTTGGTCCCCACTGGTTTCAGTGCTGTTGGTCTCCCCTGGTTCCAGTCCTGCTGTCGGTCTCCCCTGGTTCCGGTCCTGTTGTTGGTCTGCCCTGCTTCCAGTGTTGTTGGTCACCCCTGGTTCCTGTACTGTGGGTCTCCCCTGATTCCGATGTTGTTGGTCTCCCCTCGTTCCAGTGATGTTGGTCTCCCCTGATTATGATCCTGCTGTTGGTCTCCCCTGGTTCCTGTGCTGTTGGCCTCCCCTGATTCCTGTGCTGTTGATCGCCCCTGGTTCCTGTGCTGTTGGTCTCCCCTGGTTCCTGTGCTGTTGGTCTCCTCCGGTTCCGGTCCTGTTGTTGGTCTCCCCTGGTTCCTGTGCTGTTGGTCTCCCCTGGTTCCTGTGCTGTTGAACTCCCCTGGTTCCTGTGCTGTTGAACTCTCCTGGTTCCTGTGCTGTTGATCTCCCCTGGTTCCTGTGCTGTTGGTCTCTCCTGGTTCCTGTGCTGTTGGTCTCCCCTGGTTCCTGTGCTGTTGATCTCCCCTGGTTCCGGTCCTGTTGTTGGTCTCCCCTGGTTCTGGTCCTGCTCTTGGTCTCCCCTGTTTTCGGTGCTGTTGGTCTCCCCTGGTTCCGGTGCAGTTGGTCTCCCCTGCTTCCGGTCCTGTTATTTGCCTCCCCTGGTTCTGGCGCTGTTGGTCTGCCCTGGTTCCGGCACTGTTGGTCTCCCCTGGTTCCGGCGCTTTTGGTCTCCCCTGGTTCCGGTCGTGCTGTTGGACTCTCCTGGTTCCAGTCCTGCTGTAGATCTCCCCTGGTTCTGGTGCTGTTGGTCTCCCCTGGTTCTGGTCCTGTTGTTGGTCTGCCCTGGTTCCAGTGCTGTTGGTCTCCCCTGTTTTCAGTGCTTTTGGTCTCCCCTGGTTCCAGTCCTGGTTCCGGTCCTGTTGTTCGTCTGCCCTGGTTCCAGTGTTGTTGGTCTCCTCTGGTTCCAGTGCTGTTGGTCTCCCCTGGTTCCAGTGTTGTCCCCCCCCCCCCCTTTCAGTGCTGTTGGTCTCCCCTGGTTCCAGTCCTGCTCTTGGTCTCCTCTGGTTCCGGTCCTGTTGTTGGTCTGCCCTGGTTCCAGTGTTGTTGGTCTCCCCTGGTTTCAGTGCTGTTGGTCTCCCCTGGTTCCTGTACTGTGGGTCTCCCCTGGTTCCGGTGTTGTTGGTCTCCCCTCGTTCAAGTGATGTTGGTCTCCCCTGATTCGGGTCCTGCTGTTGGTCACCCCTGATTCCTGTGCTGTTGTTCTCCCCTGGTTCCTGTGCTGTTGATCTCCCCTGGTACCAGTGCTGTTGGTCTCCCCTGGTTCCTGTGCTGTTGATCTCCCCTGGTTCCTGTGCTGTTGGTCTCCCCTGGTTCCTGTGCCTGTTGATCTCCCCTTGTTCCTGTGCCTGTTGATCTCCCCTTGTTCCTGTGCTGCTGGTCTGCTCTGTTTCCTGTCCTGTTGATCTCCCCTGGTTCCGGTGATGTTGGTCTCCCCTTGTTCCAGTCCTGTTGTTCGTCTCCCCTTGTTCTGGTCCTGCTGTTGGTCTCCCCTGGTTCCAGTGCTGCTGTTGGTCTCCCCTGGTTCCTGTGCTGTTTGTCTCCCCTGGTTCCTGTGCTGTTTGTCTCCCCTGGTTCCGGTCCTGATGTTGGTCTCCCCTGGTTCCTGTGCTGTTGATCTCCCCTGGTTCCGGTGATGTTGGTCTCCCCTTGTTCCAGTCCTGTTGTTGGTCTCCCCTTGTTCTGGTCCTGCTGTTGGTCTCCCCTGGTTCCAGTGCTGCTGTTGGTCTCCCCTGGTTTTGGTGTTGGTCTCCCCTGGTTCCTGTGCTGTTTGTCTCCCCTGGTTCCGGTCCTGCTGTTGGTCTCCCCTGGTTCCTGTGCTGTTGATCTCCCCTGGTTCCTGTGCTGTTGATATCCCCTGGTTTCAGTGCTGTCGGTCTCCCCTGGTTCCGGTCCTGCTGTCGGTCTCCCCTGGTTCCGGTCCTGTTGTTGGTCTGCCCTGGTTCCAGTGTTGTTGGTCTCTCCTGGTTTCAGTGCTGTTCGTCTTCCCTGGTTACAGTGATGTTGGTTTCCCCTGGATCTGGTCCTGCTGTTGGTCTCCCCTGGTTCCTGTGCTGTTGGTTCTCCCCTGGTTCCTGTGCTGTTGATCTCCCCTGGTTCCCGTGCTTTTGGTCTCCCCTGGTTCCGGTCCTGTTGTTGGTCTCCCCTGGTTCCGGTCCTGCTGTTGGTCTCCCCTGGTTCCGGTCCTGCTATTGGTCTCCCATGGTTCCGGTGCTGTTGTTCTCCCCTGATTATGGTCCTGCTGTTGGTCTCTCCTGGTTCCAGTGCTGTTGGTCTCCCCTGGTTCCAGTGCTGTTGGTCTCCCCTGGTTCCAGTGCTGTTGGTCTACCCTGGTTCCAATGCTGTTGGTCTCCCCTGGTTCCAGTCCTGTTTTTGGCCTCCACTAGCTCCTGTCCTGCTGTTGGTCTCCCCTGGTTTCAGTGCTGTTGGTCTCCCCTGGTTCCGGTGCTGTTGGTCTCCCCTGGTTCCGGTCCTGCTGTCGGTCTCCCCTGGTTCCGGTCCTGTTGTTGGCCTGCCCTGGTTCCAGTGTTGTTGGTCCCCCCTGGTTTCAGTGCTTTTGGTCTCCCCTGGTTCCAGTCCTGGGTCCGGTCCTGTTGTTGGTCTGCGCTGGTTCCAGTGTTGTTGGTCTTCCCTGGTTCCAGTGCTGTTGGTCTCCCCTGGTTCCAGTGTTGTTGGTCCCCCCTGTTTTCAGTGCTGTTGGTCTCCCCTGGTTCCTGTCCTGCTCTTGGTCTCCCCTGGTTCCGGTCCTGTTGTTGGTCTGCCCTGGTTCCAGTGTTGTTGGTCTCCCCTGGTCCCAGTGCTGTTGGTCTCCCCTGGTTCCTGTGCTGTTGGTCTCCCCTGGTTCCTGTGCCTGTTGATCTCCCCTTGTTCCTGTGCTGCTGGTCTCCTCTGGTTCCTGTCCTGTTGATCTCCCCTGGTCCCAGTGCTGTTGGTCTCCCCGGTTCCTGTGCTGTTGATCTCCCCTGGTTCCTGTGCTGTTGGTCTCCCTTGGTTCCTGTGCTGTTGGTCTCCCCTTGTTCCATTCCTGTTGTTGGTCTCCCCTCGTTCCTGTCCTGCACTTGGTCTCCCCTGGTTCTGGTCCTGTTGTTGGTCTCCACTGGTTCCGGTCCTGCTGTTGGTCTCCCCTGGTTCCTGTGCTGTTGGTCTCCCCTGGTTCCTGTGCTGTTGGTCTCCCCTGGTTCCTGTGCTGTTGATCTCCTCTGGTTCCTGTGCTGTTGGTCTCCCTGGTTCCTGTGCCGTTGATATCTGCTGGTTCCAGTGCTGTGGGTCTCCCCTGGTTCCGGTGTTGTTGGTCTCCCCTGGTTCCAGTGATGTTGGTCTCCCCTGGTTCCTGTGCTGTTGGTCTCCCCTGGTTCCGGTGCTGTTGGTCCCCCCTGGTTCCTGTGCTGTTGGTTCTCCCCTGGTTCCTGTGCTGTTGATCTCCCCTGGTTCCTGTGCTTTTGGTCTCCCCTGGTTCCGGTCCTGTTGTTGGTCTCCCCTGGTTCCAGTCCTGCTGTTGGTCTCCCCTGGTTCCGGTCCTGCTATTGGTCTCCCATGGTCCCGGTGCTGTTGTTCTCCCCTGATTATGGTCCTGCTGTTGGTCTCCCCTGGTTCCAGTGCTGTTGGTCTCCCCTGGTTCCAGTGCTGTTGGTCTACCCTGGTTCCAATGCTGTTGGTCTCCCCTGGTTCCAGTCCTGTTTTTGGCCTCCACTAGCTCCTGTCCTGCTGTTGGTCTCCCCTGGTTTCAGTGCTGTTGGTCTCCCCTGGTTCCGGTGCTGTTGGTCTCCCCTGGTTCCAGTCCTGCTGTTGGTCTCCCCTGGTTCCGGTCCTGCTGTCGGTCTCCCCTGGTTCCGGTCCTGTTGTTGGCCTGCCCTGGTTCCAGTGTTGTTGGTCCCCCCTGGTTTCAGTGCTTTTGGTCTCCCCTGGTTCCAGTCCTGGGTCCGGTCCTGTTGTTGGTCTGCGCTGGTTCCAGTGTTGTTGGTCTTCCCTGGTTCCAGTGCTGTTGGTCTCCCCTGGTTCCAGTGTTGTTGGTCCCCCCTGTTTTCAGTGCTGTTGGTCTCCCCTGGTTCCTGTCCTGCTCTTGGTCTCCCCTGGTTCCGGTCCTGTTGTTGGTCTGCCCTGGTTCCAGTGTTGTTGGTCTCCCCTGGTCCCAGTGCTGTTGGTCTCCCCTGGTTCCTGTGCTGTTGGTCTCCCCTGGTTCCTGTGCTGTTGGTCTCCCCTGGTTCCTGTGCCTGTTGATCTCCCCTTGTTCCTGTGCTGCTGGTCTCCTCTGGTTCCTGTCCTGTTGATCTCCCCTGGTCCCAGTGCTGTTGGTCTCCCCGGTTCCTGTGCTGTTGATCTCCCCTGGTTCCTGTGCTGTTGGTCTCCCCTGGTTCCTGTGCTGTTGGTCTCCCTTGGTTCCTGTGCTGTTGGTCTCCCCTTGTTCCGGTCCTGTTATTGGTCTCCCCTTGTTCCATTCCTGTTGTTGGTCTCCCCTCGTTCCTGTCCTGCACTTGGTCTCCCCTGGTTCCAGTCCTGTTGGTCTCCCCTGGTTCTGGTCCTGTTGTTGGTCTCCACTGGTTCCGGTCCTGCTGTTGGTCTCCCCTGGTTCCTGTGCTGTTGGTCTCCCCTGGTTCCTGTGCTGTTGGTCTCCCCTGGTTCCTGTGCTGTTGATCTCCTCTGGTTCCTGTGCTGTTGGTCTCCCTGGTTCCTGTGCCGTTGATATCTGCTGGTTCCAGTGCTGTGGGTCTCCCCTGGTTCCGGTGTTGTTGGTCTCCCCTGGTTCCAGTGATGTTGGTCTCCCCTGGTTCCTGTGCTGTTGGTCTCCCCTGGTTCCGGTGCTGTTGGTCCCCCCTGGTTCCTGTGCTGTTGATCTCCCCTGGTTCCGGTCCTGTTGTTGGTCTCCACTTGTTCCAGTGATGTTGGTCTCCCCTTGTTCCAGTCCTGTTGTTGGTCTCCCCTGGTTCTGGTCCTGCTCTTGGTCTCCCCTGTTTTCGGTGCTGTTGGTCTCCCCTGGTTCCGGTGCTGTTGGTCTCCCCTGGTTGTGGTCCCGTTGGTCTCTTCTGGTTCCGGTCCTGTTGTTAGTCTCCCCTGGTTCCAGCCCTGCTGTTGGTGTCCCATGGTTCCAGTGCTGCTGTTGGTCTCCCCTGGTTTTGGTGTTGTTGGTCTCCCCTGGTTCTTGTGCTGTTGGTCTCCTGTGGTTCCGGTCCTGCTGTTGGTGTCCCCTGGTTCCGGTGCTTTTGGTCTCCCCTGCTTCCAGTGCTGTTGGCTCTCTGTGGTTCCTCTGAAATTGGCGATCCCTGGTTCTTCTGCTGTTGGTTTCCCCTTGTTCTAGTGCGGTTGGCCTCCCCTGGTTCCTGTGCTGTTTTTCTTCCCTGGTTCAGGTGCAGTTGGTCTCCCTTGTTTCTGGTGCTGTTGTTGGTCTCCTCTGATTCTAGTGCTGCTGTTGGTTTCTCCTTGTTCCGGTTCTGTTGGTCTCCCCTGGTTCCTGTGCTGTTGGTCTCCCCTGGTTCCTGTGCTGTTGGTTTCCCCTGGTTCCTGTGCTGTTGATCTCCCCTGGTTCCGGTCCTGTTGTTGGTCTCCGCTTGTTCCAGTGATGTTGGTCTCCCCTTGTTCCGGTCCTGTTGTTGGTCTCCCCTGGTTCTTGTCCTGCTCTTGGTCTCCCCTGTTTTCGGTGCTGTTTGTCACCCCTGGTTCCGGTGCTGTTGGTATCCCGTGGTTCCGGTCCCGTTGGTCTCCCCTGGTTCCGGTCCTGTTGTTAGTCTCCCCTGGTTCCAGTGCTGTTGGCTCTCTGTGGTTCCTCTGAAATTGGCGATCCCTGGTTCTTCTGCTGTTGGTTTCCCCTTGTTCCAGTGCGGTTGGCCTCCCCTGGTTCCTGTGCTGTTTTTCTTCCCTGGTTCAGGTGCAGTTGGTCTCCCTTGTTTCTGGTGCTGTTGTTGGTCTCCTCTGGTTCTGGTGCTGCTGTTGGTTTCTCCTTGTTCCGGTTCTGTTGGTCTCCCCTGGTTCCTGTGCTGTTGGTCTCCCCTGGTTCCTGTGCTGTTGGTTTCCCCTGGTTCCTGTGCTGTTGATCTCCCCTGGTTCCGGTCCTGTTGTTGGTCTCCGCTTGTTCCAGTGATGTTGGTCTCCCCTTGTTCCGGTCCTGTTGTTGGTCTCCCCTGGTTCTTGTCCTGCTCTTGGTCTCCCCTGTTTTCGGTGCTGTTTGTCACCCCTGGTTCCGGTGCTGTTGGTCTCCCGTGGTTCCGGTCCTGTTGGTCTCCCCTGGTTCCGGTCCTGTTGTTAGTCTCCCCTGGTTCCGGTCCTGCTGTTGGTCTCCCCTGGTTCCAGTGCTGCTGTTGGTCTCCCCTGGTTTTGGTGTTGTTGGTCTCCCCTGGTTCCTGTGCTGTTGGTCTCCCGTGGTTCCGGTCCTGCTGTTGGTGTCCCCTGGTTCCGGTGGTTTTGCTCTCCCCCGCTTCCAGTGCTATTGGCTTTCTCTGGTTCCTCTGAAATTGGCCTTCCCTGGTTCTTCTGCTGTTGGTTTCCCCTTGTTCCAGTGCGGTTGGCCTCCCCTGGTTCCTGTGCTGTTGTTCTCCCCTGGTTCTGGTGCTGCTGTTGGTTCCTCCTTGTTCCGGTTCTGTTGGTGTCCACTAGTTTCACTGCTGTTGCTATCCCCCAGTTCTGTTTCTGCTGTGTGGCCTCACCTTAGTATTATCATTGCTATTTATTTTTTCTCAGCTCGTGCTGGTAAAACCTGAGGTACAGGTATAGCCAAGCACACTCATTTCCAATTTGCTGAGAACTTTCAGAATGTTCCAGTGGAGTTCAATATTGTGGCTTTCTGAAAATTTACATAGATTTTGCTTTGTAGCCCTAATTGTTTAATGCTATTGTGTAGTGACTTTAGAATGACACCAATTGTACATATTTCCATCGAGACAATGCATACCCTGTTCATGTTCCGTAGTCTTTCAATTTCCTCTTTGAATTCAGCATCTTTCTGTTGTTTTCAATGATTGATTTCTGTATGTTATGTGTGTTTGGAATGGCTATATCTATTAAATAAGTTGTTCCTGCTTGTTTATCCTGTATTTTTATATCCAAATAGTTATTTTGGATTGTTATATCTGTAATAACTGATCAGTCATAATTTGTGTTTTCTGATTCTAAAGCGGGATTAGGCTTGTATTTATAGTAAGGTGTGATTTCTTTCATAACTTTGTAATTTAAGCAAAATTTTGGTGAATAATGTTTGTCACTTCATTGTGACTGTTTAAGTGATCGGTTTGTGTTAAAGCTACAGGACTCAGTAATGTGTTGGATCGTTGCTGTTTTTACTCAGCATTTTCTGTTATTATTATTTTTTATTATTCTTATTTTGTATTTGCACAGTTTGTTGTCTTTTGCACACTGGTTGTTTGTCCATCTTGCTGAGTGTGGTCTTTCACTGATTCTGTTGTGTTTCTTGGATTTACTGTGTATGCCTCCAGGAGAAAGAATCTCTGGTTTGTAGCTGGTGATATATATGTACTTTGATAATAAATTTACTTTGAACTTTGAGCTTAGAAGAAAATTGATCACTGAAGAATGACTGAGGGAACCAGGCAAGAGTTAACATTATTATGTACAGAGCCATCTCTGCATGCTAGTAATGTTAATAGCTGAATTGCATCAACATTTATGCTGTTTGGAACACAATCCAACGATGGTGTACTTTCCAGCTTAGAATCAGTCTCCAAGGACATTTAACATGTGTCTTTGTTGACCTATAGAACACCACTCAATTTACTCAGATCCCAGACCGACCTCAGCTTGCGTCATGATCTAAAAGAGTTGCTGGAGCTGCTTCAGTGGTATTAGAATCAGTCCAAGTCACCCATATGGAACACCAGCGTTGAGATGCTCCCAAAGGCTGCTGCAGATGGAACTCTCTCCCACACTCTGGCTTGTGAAGGTGGCAAGTGGGGAAAATTTCCATCTGCAGCACCATATATTTTTTAGAAATTTGTATTTAATAGACATAGAAAATAGGACATTACAGCACAGTACAGGCCCTTTGGGGCACAAATCAGCTCTCCTCTACTTTTTGTTAGGATTTTCTTTTGAAGGGCATTGGTGTTTCCATACCAGTCTATGATGCAGCCAGTCAATATACTCTCCACTACACATCTATAGAAATTCGTTCTCTCTCTCTCTCTCAAACACACATCCATACCTCTTATCATCTTGTACACCTCTCATCCTCCTTTGCTCCAAAGAGAAAAGCCCTAACACAATCAGCCTATCTTTAGAAGACGTGTCTTCTCGTCCAGGCAGCATCTGGGTAAATCTCCACTATGCCCTCCCTAAAGCTTTCACGTCTGAAACTGAACTGAACTGAGGCAAACTGAACTAAACACAACATTCCAAATATCACCTCGAATCATGCAGGAACATAGACTGGGCTTCACGAGCATGAATCACTCTGACACAATTTTACCCTGATAATCTCTCAGTCACATATCGCTGAGGAGCACCACTGAAACAAACTTGCATGAACCTAAAAATGTTTAAAAGTACAAATTTTGTTCAATGAGCAATAAAAATTATCTTTGCCCTAAACTAAACCACAGTATTGGAGTTTCTATATAATACTGTACGGAATTGATTTAATACACCAATGAGATTAATGCTTGGCACTTTATCAATGGCTTCAACTGTACTACTATTTATTACAGTGAAGCACCCCTAAGACAGTGTCTTCAAAACAAAATTCATGTCAGAATCAGGTTTATCATCACCGGCAAATGTCATGAAATTTGTTGTCTTTGGGCGCCAAGAATTGAGAATTTAAGGAGCACCTGAACACAGGTACAGTGCTCAATCGTAAGCCCTCCGGTGATTTTGTCTAACATTTGTTTCGTGCTTATTTTCTTGATCCCATTTGAGACCGTGTCTTGATTCCAGTCTTCCTCGTCAAGGACTCCTGTCACGGACTCTTGTCACAGGATCATTACTAATTGATGAATAAAGATATTAATTTAAATGCATCAGTTATTGTAACCTTTTTCCATGATAGCCTGCAGACCTGTCATCATCCATTGTGCCTGGGACCCACTAGAAAGCAAAGAATGAAAATACCTTCAGAGACACAAGAGATTCTGCAGATGTTGGAATTCTTGAGCAACACTCACAAAATGCTAAAGGAGCTCAAAAGGTCTGGCAGCATCCATGGAGGGAAATAAACAGTTGAACTTTGAGTCCAGACAACGGGTCTTGTCCTGAAGCATCGACAGTTCAGAAACGTAGAAACGTAGAAAACCTACAGCACAATACAGGCCCTTCGCCCACAATGCTGTGCTGAACATGTACTTACTTTAGAAATTATCTCGGGTTACACATAGCCCTCTATTTTTCTGAGCTCCATGTACCTATCCAGGAGCCTCTTAAAGGACCCTTTCGTATCCGCCTCCACCACTGTTGCTGGCAGCCCATTTCACACGCTCACCACTCTGCATAAAAAACTTACCCCTGACATCTCCTCTGTACCTACTCCCCAGCACCTTAAAACTGTGCCCTCTCGTGCTAGCCGTTTCAGTCCAGGTGACTTATCTAACTTGATGCTTTCCAAAAGCTCCAGCACATCCTCTTCCTTAATGTCTATATGCTCAAGCTTTTCAGTCTGCTGCAAGTCATCCCGACAGTCGCCAAGATCCTTTTCTGTAGTGAATACTGAAGCAAAGTACTCATTAAGTACCTCTGCTATCTCCTCCCGTTCCATACACACTTTTCCACTGTCACACTTGATTGGTCCTATTCTCTCATGTCTTATCCTCTTGCGCTTCACATACTTGTAGAATGCCTTGGGGTTTTCTTTAATCCCGCTTGCCAAGGCCTTCTCATGGCCCCTTTTGGCTCTCCTAATTTAATTCTTAAGCTCCATCCTGCTTGCCTTATAGTTTCCTAGATCTCTATCATTACCTAGCTTTTTGAACCTTTCGTAAGCTTTTCTTCTTGACTAGATTTTCAACTGCCTTTGTACACCAAGGTTCCTGTACCCTACCATCCTTTCCCTGCCTTGTTGGAACGTACCTGTGCAGAACATTTCCTCTGAACATTTGCCACATTTCTGCCATACATTTCCCTGAGAACATCTGTTCCCAATTTATGCTTCCAAGTTCCTGCCTGATAGCTTCATATTTCCCCTTACTCCAATTAAACACTTTCCTAACTTGTCTGTTCCTATCCCGCTCCAATGCTATGGTAAAGGAGATAGAATTGTGATCACCATCTCCAAAATACTCTCCTACTAAGAGACCTGACACCTGACCAGGTTCATTTCCCAATACCAGATCAAGTACAGCCTCTCCTCTTGTAGACTCATCTGCATATTGTGTCAGGAAACCTTTCTGAACATACCTAACAAACTCCACCCCATCTAAACCCCTCCATAGTTTATTTCCCTCCATAGATGCTGCCTGACCTGCTGAGTTCCTCCAGCATTTTGTTTATGTTGTTCAATGAAACACTGTTATTGACCATCTCATAGTCATAGAACAAGAAACAACTCTTCGGCCCATTAATCATTTATTTCTAATCCTACTTCAATCCAGTTCTTTTGCTCTTCTTATGTCCTCATCAACTGTGTGGCCTGCATGATGATCAACTTTCAGTTCTTTCCTAAACAACTCCCTCTAGCTGACAGAGGAAGCCAACCCCCTGGCATCCAGTCTTCACTGATGTTAAATATAGACCTTCCACTGTAGAATAAAAGGTCCTGCCCTTTGACCTTCACACTTCAGATCACACACAGCTACCCCAGCATTGCCACTGACTAGCAAAACTCACTCTTTTTTCCACCATGTCCCCCCCTTCATCTTCCTTTCTTCTCTTACCTTCTCATTTGCATCTTTTCCCTACCACTTTAGCCTTGGGATATGGGCCAGCATAGTCATACGGGTCTCGCGGCATGGTTGGCGTCGATAAGATGGGCATAATATTAAAGACTAAAAATTAGTTTTATCTGTCAACGTACATCGAAACACAGTACATTAACAACCAACACAGTCTGAGGATTGTGCTTGGGCCGCCTGCAAGTGTCACCATGCTTCCAGTACCAACATTGCATGCCCACAACTTATTAACTGTAGCCTGTGTATCTTTGAAATATAGAAGGAAACCAGAGAATCCTGAGGAAAGAAGGGCCCATTTCTATGCTATCTTCCTCTATGAATCCATGGCTTTATGACAATAGCCGTTGTACAATAGCATGAAATGGTACATTTTCGAGGTGTTGGAATATGGCAGAACTATACAAAAAGCATTGACTATGAATGTAAAGAAGGAAAAGCCATTGCATGCTTTATCCTTGTAATTTTTAAAATTATGAATAAAGTTTATTTTGTAAAAATAAAATATTTGACATCAAAAAGCAGGAAAGAATTGCAGATGCTGGACGTCTGAAACAGAAAACGGTGTAATGTTTAAGAAATAAAATGTATATTAAAATTGAAAAGGAAATGTAGCTCAGGCAGTACTTAGTGGAAGGAGAAACTGTTTAACATTCGGCTGAGATGTACAGCCCCATAGTCAAAATAATAATTGGATATCAGATCTCTCTCTCAGATCTCTTCTGGGAAACAGTTCTGTTTTGACCCTTTGCTAAATAAGAAAATTAATCATCCATATAAATACAGATCCAGCAGAGAACTTGGAAAGGACATGGCAGTCATTGCAAAGAGATACAGCTTGGTAACAACCCCACAAAGACGCTCACAAATGTACCATGGAGAGCATTCTAACTGGTTGCATCACCATCTGGTAAGGAGAGGCCACAGCACAAGACTGAAAAGTACTGCAGAAAGGTGCATACTCAGCACTAGTCTCTGCAGCATTGAGGACACCTTCAGAAGGCAATGTCAGAAAAAGGCGGCATCCATCATTAAGGCCCTCCATCACTCAGGACATGTCCCTTCTCATTTCTACCATCATGGAGGAGATACAGGAGCCTGAAGACACACAATCAATGATTTAGGAACAGCTTCTTCCCCTCCGCCATTGGATTTCTGAACAGTCCATGAACCCATGAACAGTACCTCACTATTTTACTTTTTGCTTTTTTTGCACTAATTATATATATATATCTTATTGTAATTTATAATATTACTTTATTATTATGTTTTACATTGTACTGCCGCCACAAAACAATAAATGCCATGACATACAGTATGCCAGTGATACTAAAACCGACTCTGATTCCTTCTGTCCCAGTGAGCCCAACCACCCAATTACACCCATGTGACCAGTTAACCCATTAACTTGCACACCTTTGGAATGTGGGAGGAAACTGAAGCACCAGAAGAAACCCACACAGTCACAGGGAGAAAGTTGATGGTGGGAACTGAACCCCAGTCGCTGGCGCTGTAGAGCGGTACACTAACCACCCCAGGTGAAGATAGTGTCCAAGGAAGGTTGCCGTGGGACATGATGTATCTGCGAAAAGGGTTAAGTGCCTGCATAAAAATTTCTATCATTTCTCTGTTGATGGTTTTTCCCCAAGAAAAAAGATTTGGGAAAATTGAATTTCAGAATTAGGAAAGAAAGAAGTCACATTAATGGCAGAATTCCTTGTTCCAACACATTTGCATGTTCTTCCTTGCTTTTGGGTTACTGTGTGTGTAGAAACCCAACACTGGAAAATGTTCAAACTGGAAAGAATTGCAATGAGAAATTTCTACCCATGTGGAAATTTGGAACAAGATACCATAGGCACATTATTCTTCAGGAATCATGGAAAGTTCTTATGATCATCGCAGTCTGGAAAGTTGATAATCATGGATGGTGGTGGAATGGTAGGCTGATTCAACACACTAAATGAAGATCCAATGATGGGAAAGGACCTGGGTTCCTGGCTTCAGAGGTTTAGAGAGTTTACAGCATCACAAGCACCCAAGACAACAGGAGCAGAACTTGGCCACCAGACCCCTCATGCCTGCCCTGCAGTTAAATATGACCTTGGATGGTCTACACCCAGTGGCCACCCCATTAGGTACATCAGCTTGTTAATGCAAATATCTAATCCACCAATCCTGTGGCAGCAACTCGATGCATAAAAGCATGCAGACATGGTCAAGAAGTCCAGTTGTTGTTCAGACCAAGCATCAGAATGGGGAAGAAATGTGATCTAAGTGACTTTAACCGTGGAATGACTGTTGGTGTCAGATGGGGTGGTTTGAGTATCTCAGAAACAGCTGATCTCCTGGGATTTTCATGCATAGCGGTCTCTAGAGTTAACAGAGAATGGTGTGAGAATCAGAAAACATCTTGAGCAGCCGTTCTGTGGGTGAAAATGCCTCGTTAATTAATGAGAGAGGACAGAGGAGAATGGCCAGACTGCTTCAAGCTGACAAAACGGCAACAGTAACTCAAATAACCACTCGTTACAACAATGGTGCACAGAGGAGCATCTCTGAACACACAACACATCAAACCTTGAAGTGGATGGGCTACAGCAACAGAAGACCATGAACATAAACTCAATGGCCACCTTATTATATAGAGGAGACACCAAATAAAGTAGTCACTGAGTGTATATTGTTTAGTTTTAGACTCCCCTACCCTGCGTAAAGGAATGTGACCATCCATCTTTCAATGCCCTTTATAATTTTATATACCTCTATAAGATCATCCCTCCATCTCTTAACATTCCAAAGAAAAATGTTACAGTTCATCCAAATTCTCCCTATAGCTTAAGCCCTCCTGTCCTGGCAACATCCTTGTGAATCTTTTTGGCACCTGTTCAAACTTATTGATATCCTTCCTATAGCTGGGTGACCAGAACAGTACTCTGAGTGTGGTTCCAGCAATCACTTACACAGTTGTAACATAGCAAGACTCAAGATTGTTTAACGCCATTTCCCGTACACCAGTGTAAAATGGAGTAAAAGAACTATTACTCTGCAAAAATAAGACAATAAGATAAAGAATGCAAGATAAAGATAAAGAATGCAAAACTAAGACAATAAGATAAAGAATGCAATAATAATTAAAAACACAATAAATATAAATATGTAAGATAGCTAATTAACATGGATGGATTCAAAGTTCAAAGTAACTTTATTAAATTACATATACAGTATGTCACCATATACAACCCTGAGATTTGAGAGCACACTCAGAAAATCCAAGAAACATAGTAGAATCATTGAAAGACTGCATCCAACAGGACAAACAACTAAAGTGCAAAAGACAGCAAACTGAGCAAAATTAAAAAAAGAAATAATAATAATAAATAAATAAGCAATAAGTATGGAGATGATGAGATGAAGAGTCCTTGCAGGCGAGTCCATAATTTGTGGGAACAGTTCAGTGATAGAGCAAGCAAAGTTCAGTGAGACACTCACAACACGCTGGAGGAACTCAGCAGGTCAGGCAGCATCCGTGGAAACAATCAGTCGACGTTTCGGGCCGAAACCCTTCATCATGACTGTAGAGGGAAGGGGCAGAGGCCCTATAAAGAGGGTGGGGGGAGGGTGGGAAGGAGAAGGCTAATAGGTTTCAGGTGAAAAACCAGTAAGGGGAAAGATAAAGGGGTGGGGGAGGGGAGGCAGGGAGGTGATAGGCAGGAAAGGTGAAGAAAGAATAGGGGAAAACATAATGGGTAGTAGAAGGAGGCGGAACCATGAGGGAGGTGGTAGGCAGCTGGGGGAGGGGGCAGAGTGGCATAGGGATAGAGGAAGGGAGGGGGAGGGAATTACCAGAAGTTGGAGAATTCTATGTTCATACTGAGGGGCTGGAGACTACCTAGACGGTATCTGAGGTGTTGCTCCTCCAACCTGAGTGTAGCCTCATCGTGGCAGTAGAGGAGGCCATGTATGGACATATCTGAATGGGAGTGGGCAGCAGAGTTGAACTGGGTGGCTACTGGGAGATCCTGTCTGTTGTGGCGGACGGAGCGGAGGTGCTCGACAAAGCGGTCCCCCAATCTGCGTCGGGTTTCACCGATGTAGAGGAGGCCGCACCGGGAGCACCGGATGCAATAGATGACCCCAACAGACTCACAAGTGAAGTGCAGTGAAGTTATCCCCAGCGGTTCAAGGACTTGACAGTTGAGGGGTTATCATCGTTTTTGAAGCTAATGGTATGACCCCTGAGGCCCCTGTACCTTCTCGGTGATGGAGCAGCAAGAAGAGAGCATCATCACAGTGGTGAGGGTTCTTGGTGATGGATGCTGCTTTCCTGCGACAACAGAGATGTGCTCAAAGGTGGGGGGGGGGGTTACCCATGATGGACTGGATTATATTCACTAGTTTTTGTAGGATTTTCCTTTCAAGGGAATTGGTATTTCTATACCTGGCGGTGATATAGCCAGTCAATATACTCTCCACCACACATCTTTAGAAGTTAGTCAAAGTTTTAGATGATATTCCAAACCTTGGCAGACTTCTAAGGAAGTAGAGGCACTATTGTGCTTCCTTTGTAAAAATACTTACTTTATATGCCCGTCAAGTGATGCTTGGCACAGGAGTGACAAGAGATGATAAAGTAGTGGTGGCTGGGGCTGGCTTAGTGATTGGAGATTTTGATCAGCCGTACTGCTTGGGGAAAGTATCTGTTTTTGAGCCTTGTGGCCCTGGCATGGATTGTACATAACCTCCTTCTTGATGGGAGTGGGGCAAACAGTCCATGAATAGTGTGGGTGAATGTGAGGTTGCCTTGTAATGAATTAAACCATACTTTACACTGCCCCAGGAGTCAACATTCCCGTTCATACATATACATGTATTACACATTATTTCTTTTCATTTGACTTATGAATACATTTTACATTCTCATTATGATATTAGTTAATAAATGTTAAGAAAAATGAACCAGAAGATTTTCATGAAATGATAAAGTAGTGGTGGTTAGGGGTGTAGTGGGGAGGTTTAATGGGTAGAGGTGTTGGTCAGCCTTACTGCTTGGGGAAAATAACTGCTTTTGAGGTTCGTGGTCCTGGTGTGGATGCTCTGTTGCCTCCTTCCTGATGAGAGAGGGACAAACAGTCCATGAATAGGGTGGGTGGGATCCTTCATGATGTTACTGGCCCTTTTCCAGAACCTTTGTGTGTGTGTATGTATATGTATGTGTATATATATGATGAAGGCAATAGGCAGTCAGGGCAGTCAGTATAGAGGAGATATATATATATATAAACCATTCCATCTCCTCTATACTGACTGCCCTGACTGCCTATTGCTTTCATCAACACCCTGTCTACCTGTGTCACCACGCACAGGGGACAGTAAATGCACCACTAGATCTCTCTGTTTTAAAACTTTCCAGGCCCCTACCATTTATTATTTATTGTGTACATCCTGAACGTTTTAGGGTTTCTTGATAACACCATAAAGGATAAGGGCCAGAGATTTTCAAGCCTGTTGCCGGGACTTGACCTGTGTTACAGGCAAATGTTGAATAGGTTAGAGCAATATTCACTGGAGTGCAGGAAAATGAGGGGAGATCTGATAGAGGTATACAAAATTATAAGGAGCATACTATGTTGCCAGAATGTGTGGCAACACTTGCGGGCTGCCCCCAGCACATCCTTGTTGGTTGTGTTGGTTGTTAACCCAAACAACGCAATTCACTGTATGTTTCAATGCGCACTTGATAAATAAACCTGAACATTGAATCTTGAATCTAATTTACAACATGTCAAATATATTTTTTGTTGAAATGCTTTATGAATATCACCTCCACTCAGCAGCTCACGAACTGGCTCAGAACTTTGATCAGTACCAGCTGTGTGTCATCATGTCAACAGTTCCAGTCGAGTCATTTTGACTCCATTATCCCGCACAGTTTCTCTGTTTCTTTCTCCCCCTTACGCCTCTAGTTTTATAACACTTTGCTTCAGATGGAAAATAACTAGGAAAATGAGTGTTGTTTTTCTACTAAATCTCATTATACCAGATGTTAAATTTGTTCCAGCACTCAGGGCAGTGCTCCCAGTGCCAAGATGACAACTCATTTTTTTTCTAGGCTGATAAATATAATTTATGTTTGCAATATAAATTAACAGAAATGTAAAGAGCTGATTGAGCAATGCAGATGAATTCAAGCAGAGTATCTAACAGAATTGAATATTGTTCAATCTTGATTAACCAACAAAATGTAAATCAAAAGCAGCTAAATGAATGGTAGGAAAACAGAAAAGCCAAACTTTTGACTTTTTAAATCATCTTCTACTCAAAAGATATTTATTTTCTTGTCTAAACATTTCACTGTGTGTTAAATGCCTTGGCGAAAGAATGCTAATATTTCAACCCATTGGGAAATCTTACTACAATAGACAAGCAACATAATTACACATCTGCTCTGAGGCCTTTGTATTTATAAAACAGGTTAAAATTCTAAGAGCAGTCAATATGATGTGTTGACATGAATGGCAACGTAATTGTGTTCACAAATTAAATAATGGTCATTGGGCATCATGGTAGCATAGTGGTAAGCACAATGATTTATTGTACAGACGACCCGGGTTCAATTCCCACCGCACGGTAGTGTAGTGCTTAGTACAACCATTTACAGTACAGACGATCCAGGTTCGATTGCCACAACATACAGTAGTGTAGTGGTTAGCACAACGGTTTACAGTACAGACGAGCCGGGTTCAATTCCCACCGCACGGGAGTGTAGTGGTTAACACAACGGTTTACAGTACAGACAACCCGGGTTCAATTCCCACCGCACGGGAGTGTAGTGGTTAGCACAACGGTTTACAGTACAGGCGAGCCGGGTTCAATTCCCACCGCACGGGAGTGTAGTGGTTAGCACAACGGTTTACAGTACAGTCAACCCGGGTTCAATTCCCACTGCACGGGAGTGTAGTGGTTAACACAACGGTTTACAGTACAGACGAGCCGGGTTCAATTCCCACCGCACGGGAGTGTAGTGGTTAGCACAACGGATTACAGTACAGACGAGCCGGGTTCAATTCCCACCGCACGGGAGTGTAGTGGTTAGCACAACGATTTACAGTACAGGCGAGCCGGGTTCAATTCCCACCGCACGGGAGTGTAGTGGTTAACACAACGGTTTACAGTACAGACAACCGGGTTCAATTCCCACCGCACGGGAGTGTAGTGGTTAACATTACAGTTTACAGTACAGGCGAGACGTGTTCAATTCCCACCGCACGGGAGTGTAGTGGTTAACACAACGGTTTACAGTACAGACAACCCGGGTTCAATTCCCACCGCAGGGGAGTGTAGTGGTTAGCACAACGGTTTACAGTACAGACGAGCCGGGTTCAATTCCCACCGCACGGGAGTGTAGTGGTTAACACAACGGTTTACAGTACAGACAACCGGGTTCAATTCCCACCGCACGGGAGTGTAGTGGTTAGCACAACGGTTTACAGTACAGACAACCCGTGTTCAATTCCCACCGCACGGGAGTGTAGTGGTTAACATTACAGTTTACAGTACAGGCGAGACGTGTTCAATTCCCACCGCACGGGAGTGTAGTGGTTAACACAACGGTTTACAGTACAGACAACCCGGGTTCAATTCCCACCGCAGGGGAGTGTAGTGGTTAGCACAATGGTTTACAGTACAGACAACCCGGGTTCAATTCCCACCGCGCAGTAGTGTAGTGGTTAGCACAACGGTTTACAGTACAGACGAGCCGGGTTCAATTCCCACCGCACGGGAGTGTAGTGGTTAGCACAACGGTTTACAGTACAGACAACCCGGGTTCAATTCCCACCGCACGGGAGTGTAGTGGTTAACACAACGATTTACAGTACAGACAACCCGGGTTCAATTCCCACCGCACGGGAGTGTAGTGGTTAGCACAACGATTTACAGTACAGACGAGCCGGGTTCAATTCCCACCGCACGGGAGTGTAGTGGTTAGCACAACGGTTTACAGTACAGACAACCCAGGTTCAATTCCCACCGCACGGGAGTGTAGTGGTTAGCACAACGATTTACAGTACAGACGAGCCGGGTTCAATTCCCACCGCACGGGAGTGTAGTGGTTAGCACTACAGTTTACAGTACAGACAACCCGGGTCCAATTCCCACCGCACGGGAGTGTAGTGGTATAGAGCAACGATTTACAGTACAGACAACCCGGGTTCAATTCCCATCGCACGGGAGTGTAGTGGTTAGCACAACGGTTTACAGTACAGACGACCCGGGTTCAATTCCCACCGCACGGGAGTGTAGTGGTTAGCACAACGGTTTACAGTACAGTCAACCCGGGTTCAATTCGCACCGCACGGGAGTGTAGTGGTTAGCACAACGGTTTACAGTACAGACGAGCCGGGTTCAATTCCCACCGCACGGGAGTGTAGTGGTTAACACAACAGTTTACAGTACAGACAACCCGGGTTCAATTGCTGTCACTGTCTGTAAGGAGTTTTTACATTCTCTCTATGATCAATTGGGTTTCCAGTGAATGCTCCAGTTTCCTCCCACAGTCTAAGATGAACTGATTGGGAGGTTGATTGGTCATTGTAAACTGTCCCCGTGATTAGGCGCAGATTAATTCAGGGGATTGCTGGGTAGTGTGGCTCAAAGGGCCTGAAGGGTCTATTCCGTGGCGTATCTCAATAAGTAAATTATCATATTTTTAAAGATTTGCTTCATTGGCATACAGTGAACTGTGGCAGTTTGCATCAAGAACAAGCGCAGTCCATGGATTGCACCGGGGGCAGTCCGAAAGAGTCACCATGCTTCCATGCCAGCAAAGCATGAGCACACTCACACCAGCTCTAACCCTAACTGTACGTCTTTGGAATGTTGGAGGAAACCAGAGCACCCGGAGGAAACCCACAGGGGTACTGGGAGGATATAATGATTCCTTACAGACAGTGACGGGAATTGATCCCTAATTGCTGCTCGTTGGTGCTGTAAAACATTGTGCTAACTGCTACACGACCGTGCCACTT
Source organism: Mobula birostris (assembly GCF_030028105.1). Taxonomy (NCBI): domain Eukaryota; kingdom Metazoa; phylum Chordata; class Chondrichthyes; order Myliobatiformes; family Myliobatidae; genus Mobula; species Mobula birostris. The sequence continues at coordinate 43,895,227 of NC_092389.1, read as the reverse complement.
TAACTGATTTCTTATCAGCTTCCAGCTTCCACTTTGTGCAATACACAAAATGAACTATCAATTGCAATAAGAAATACATGGTCACCTTACTAGGTAACCCTCTACACCTGCTCATTAATGCAACTATCTAATCAGCCAATCATATGGCAGTAACTCAATGCATAAAAGTATGCAGATATGATCATAAGGCTCTCCGCATAATCCCACCCTCACCATCAAACCCGCAGACAAAGGTGGTGCTGTAGTAGTCTGGCGGATGGACCTCTTCCTCACTGAGGGCAAACAGCAGCTCTCTGACACCTCCTCTTACTTACCCCTGGAACAGGACCCCACCAAAACACATCAAACCATTGTCTCCCGCACCATCACCGCCCTTATCAACTCCGGAGACCTTCCATCCTCAGCCACTAAACTCATAATTCCCGCACCCCATACCGCTCGGTTTTACCTCCTCCCCAAGATCCGCAACCTTGACTGTCCCGGTAGACCCATAGTTTCTGCCTGCTCCTGTCCCACCGAACTTGTACCTGCCTACCTGGACTCCATTTTGTCACCCATAATTCAGTCCCTCCCCACTTACATCCAGGATACATCCCATGCCCTCTACTTCTTCAATAACTTCCAGTTCCCCGGTCCCGACCGCTTCATTTTCACTATGGATGTCCAATCCTGAGACACTTCTATTCCCCATCAAGAAGGCCTCAAAGCCCTCTGCTACTTTCTGGGCAATAGACCTCACCAGTTCTCCAGCACCACCACCTTCCTCCGGTTGGCGGAACTGGTTCTCACACTTAATAACTTCTCTTTTGGCTCTTCCCACTTTCTTCAGACCAAGGGTGTAGCTATGGGCACTCGCATGGGCCCCAGCTATGCCTGCCTCTTCGTTGGTTTTATGGAACAGTCCATGCTCCAAACCTATACTGGTACTGCTCGCCAACTTTTCCTTTGCTACACTGACAACTACATTGGTGCTGCTTCCTACACCCATGCTGAGCTCGTCAATTTCATCGACTTTACTTCTAACTTCTACCCAGCCCTCAAATTCACTTGGTCCATCTCAAACACCTCTCTCCCCTTTCTCGATCTCTCGGTCTCCATCTCTAGAGACAGACTGTCCACTGACATCTTCTATAAGCCCACTGACTCTCATAACTACCTCGACTATACCTCTTTCCAACCCGCCACATGCAAAAATGCCATTCCCTATTCCCAGTTCCTCTGTCTCCGCCACATCTGCTCCCAGGATGAGGCTTTCCATTCCAGGACATCTCAAATGTCCTCTTTCTTTAAGGATCATGGTTTCCCTACTGCTGTCATCAATGATGCTCTCACCCATATCCCCTCCATTTCCTGCACTTTGGCCCTCACCCTATCCTCCTGTCACCACAACAGAGACAGAGTTCCCCTTGTCCTCACTGACCACCCCACCAGCCTACGGATCCAGCACATTATCCTCCGCAACTTCCACCACCTTCAACAGGACCCCACCACTAAGCACATCTTTCCCTCTCCAATCTTCTCTGCTTTCCGCAGGGATCGTTCCCTCCGCGACTCCCTGGTCCACACGCCCCTCCCCACGGATCTCCCACCGGGCACTTATTCCTGTGAGCGTAAGTGCTACACCTGTCCCTACACCTCCTCTCTTGCCACCATTCAGGGCCCCAAACAGTCCTTCCAAGTGACGCAACACTTCACTTGTGAGTCTGTTGGGGTCATCTATTGCATCTGGTGCTCCTGGTGCGGCCTCCTCTACATTGGTGAAACCTGACGCAGATTGGGGGACCGCTTCGTCGAGCACCTCCGCTCCGTCCGCCAAAACAGACAGGATCTCCCAGTAGCCTCCCACTTCAACTCTGCTTCCCATTCCCATTCAGATATGTCCATATATGGCCTCCTCCACTGCCATGATGAGGCTAAACTCAGGGTGGAGGAGCAACACCTCATATACCGGCTAGGTAGTCTCCAGCCCCTTGGTATGAACATAGAATTCTCCAACTTCCGGTAATTCCCTCCCCCTCCCTTCCTCTATCCCTATGTCACTCTGCCCTCTCCCCCAGCTGCCTACCACCTCCCTCATGGTTCCGCCTCCTTCTACTACCCATTGTGTTTTCCCCTATTCCGTCTTCACCTTTCCTGCCTATCACCTCCCTGCTTCCCCTTCCCCCACCTCTTTATCTTTCCCCTTACTGGTTTTTCACCTGGAACCTACCAGCCTTCTCCTTCCCACCCTCTCCCCACCTTCTTCATAGGGCCTTTGCCCCTTCCCTCTACAGTCCTGACGAAGGGTTCTGGCCTGAAACGTCGACCGATCGTTTCCATGGATGCTGCCCAACCTGGTGAGTTCCTCCAGTGTGTTGTGAGTGTTAACCTTGACCCCAGCATCTGCAGAGTATTTTGTGCTTACATAAGGTTCAAATATCAGAAAGGGGAAGAAATGTGATCGAAGTAACTTTGACCATTGGTACCAGATAGGGTGATTTGAGTATCTGAATAACCTCTGATCTCTTGGAGTTTTCACGCACAACAGCCTCTAGAGTTTACAGAGAATAGTGCAAAGAACAAAAAATATCCAGTGAATAGCAGTTCTGTGAAAATGCCTGTTAATGAGAGAGATCAGAGGAGAATGTTCAAGCTAACAGGAAGGTGACAATAATTCAAACTACAACTATGCTTTACAACAGTGCTGAGCAGAAGAGCATCTCCGAATGCACAACATGTTGAATCTTGAACTGGATGGGCTCTAGCAGTGCAAAAAGAGAGCAAAAATATTAAAGGAGTGTTCATGGGTTCATTTACCATTTAGAAATCTGATTGCTGAGGACAAGAAGCTATTTCTAAAATGTTGAATGTGGGCCTTCAGGCTCCTGCATGGTAGTCAGCGCTGGATGACGGATGCCACATTCTGGAGATATCGCCTTCTGAAGATGTCTACGATGGTGGGGAGGCGAGTGCCCATGGTAGAGCTGGCCGAGTTTACAACCCTCTGCAGCTTTTTCCGGTCCTGTTCAGTGGCCTCTCCACACCAGACAGTGATACAACTAGTTAGAGTGTTCTCCACATCCCATAACATTTAAACACAATGGTCTGGAAGTGCAGTAAGCACATAAGGACTTACCAATTTATGAATTATGTTGGTACAGCATTCTCTCAAGTCCAAGGGCAGCATGGTTGTGTACCTCTTAGTGTAATACTTCAGAGTGCCAGTGATTGGGGTTTAATTCCTGCTGCTGTCTATACGGAGTCTGTACATTCTCCCCGTGACCATGTGGGTTTCCTCCGGGTGCTCCAGGTTCTTCCTACACTTCAAAAGATATATGGGTTAGTAAATTGTGGGCATGGTATGTTGGCGCTGGAGGCATGGTGACACTTGCAGGCTGCCCCAGCATATCCTCGGACACTGTTGGCCATAAACACAAAATTACACATTTCACCGTATGTTCTGGGGTTCTGATGTACATGTGACAATAAAGGTAATCTTTATCTTTATGAGATCCTGGCTAATCCGATCTTGGCTTCTACACTGCTTCTCCACCATGACAGGAAGGACATCCAGGATTTGGAGAGGGTGGAAGATGTTTACCTGGATTACAGTACATGTACTATAATGAAAGGTTGTATAAATGCTGGTTGTTTTCCTAGAATGCTGGAGACTGAGGGGAGATTCTAAGATTATAGGAGGTACAGATAGACAGACAGCAACAATTCCCTGGATGGAAATGTCTAATACCAGAGGACATGCATTTCAGATGAGAGGGGTATTTTCAAAGGAGACGAGAGGGGCAAGACACAGGAGAATTGTAGGTGCCTGCAATGTGCTGTCTGAAGTGATGGTAGAGGCAGATAGGGACTTTTAAGCGATATTTGGATAGACACATGAATGTGAGGAAAGTAGATAGATAGAGATATTGTGCAGACAGAAGAGATTAGTTTAGTTGGCCATTTGATTACAGCACAATAGTGTGGGCTGTAAGGCTGTTCCTGTGCTGTGCTGGTCTATGTTCTATATTCTATGGTTCGCAATCTTCTTATACGCCTCAACTCCCTGGTGGTTCAAATGCCCTTCAACTTGTATATTTGAATATAGTCAACCTCCACCTCTGCAGCTTCAGAAGAGTCAGGTGAACAGCCCGATCCAGCGCCACAATGCACATAGTAAAGTAAGTAAAGGCATCTGTTAGTCTTGCGAGACCATGGATCTGCGCCTGGAAAGTCTTCACTCTCCAGGGCGCAGGCCTGGGCAAGGTTGTATGGAAGACAGGCAGTTGCCCGTGCTGCAAGTCTCCCCTCTCCACAATACTGATGTTGTCCAAGGGAAGGGCATTAGGACCCATACAGCTTGGCACCAGTGTCGTCACAGACACTGTGTGGTTAAGTGCCTTGCTCAAGGACACAACATGCTGCCTCGGCTGGGGCTCGATCTCACGACCTTCAGATCGCTAGTTGAATGCCTTAACCACTTGGCCACATGCCCACACACAATGCACATATGCAAGGAAAAAAGAAGCGTCTGAATGGGCCTGCTCCACAGAATTACTGATAGACTTGCGATTGAAAGGTATGGTCTGCTGCAAAATGATTCTCCTCCAGAATTGTTGATGGACTTGCTATTGAAAATTATGTTCTACCAATAGACTTATTATTGAAAGACGTGGTGTGCTGACAGATTTGGTGAAAGATATGATCTGCCGATAGACATGTTATTAAAAGATATGGTCAGCCAATAGACTTGCTGTTGAATCTTATGGTCTGCTGATAGATTCGTTATTGAAAGACATGGTCTGCTGATAGATTTGTTATTGAAATATATGGTTTGCCAATCGACTTGTCATTGAAAGATATGGTCTGATGACAGACTTGGTACTGAAAGACATGGTCTGCCGATAGACTTGTTATTGAAAGATATGATCTGTCAACAGAGTTGTTATTGAATGACGTGGTCTACCAATAGACTTGTCATTGAATTATATGGTTTGCCAATAGGATTGTGAAACCCCTTTCTTCCCGGGCATCTCAGGAACCGGCTAGTTAGCCCTCACTGGCAGTCTCTCAACTCAGCGCTGAGAAACCCACGTTTCTCCGATCCTGCCAAATCCATGAGATTGGGATGTGTCTCCCACCCAAGCCCTGCTTTGTGTGAATGCTGTGTGATTTGCTACCCTGTTACAGCTTGTTGGCAAGAAATAATAGACCACACACTATGTGCAATTAAAGGAAGTATATTTATGAATATTAACTAATTAAAGAGAGTAAAGAAAAGAAAGAAAAAACAAAAAGAGCCATTATAATTGAACAGTCAAATGTGCACAGATTGGAGCTCAACTCTTCCAAAAGTAACATTCCCCGATCCTCAGTAGACTCCTGCACCTTGCTCCATCAAATCACTGTCCCCACCAGATCAAATCCTGTGACCAGCTCTCTCCAGCGTCTTCTGTCTTCATCTCCCACTGAAACAAAACCAAGGTTCGCACCATTGTCAGTCACATAAAAAACCCACTCCCCCAGCCTTGTCTCCTGATTCAATGGCCTACATTCCTAGGGGAAGGGAGGGAATGTCGACTCAGACCATGAGAGGCCTGCTTTCATGCCTTACAAGGTGCAGTTTGGAAGTCTGTGTGGGACGCCACTCCTTGCACAGACACTAGAGCAATGTGTGTTTAAGTGCCTTGCTCAAGGACACAAACACTCTGCCACAGCTGAAGCTCGAACTAACGACCTTCAGGTCACTAGACGAATGCCTTAACCACTTGGCCACATGCCCAAAGCACCCCTAAGCACACCTTATCTCTAACAGTCACCCAAATACTGCTTCTACCTAAAGACCATTACATGAAATACCCTACAACATTAACAGTAAAACATTTACCAGGGCGTTAAATTCTCCCCCTACCAAAAATAGTCATGTCCTCCTGACTTTGAGATAATTTGTCACCCCCCCCAACCCTCATGAATAACATAGAATTTTAAAGGAATTTTGTGATGTCAGGACCTCCAATCTATGTGTAAATGGCAGTGACATATCTCACTAAGGGATTAGGTGCAACACTCTGCTACCCCGGTGCGACATATGCCAGTCTATCTGGGGGTTTCCTGTCTCTTTCATACCTCCTTATCCCATCCCCTACTTCTTCAGTGTCTTGGGATCTTTCCTGTCTACATGGAGAGGCCTCCCCCTGTCCAATACTTGTATCTTCTGCCAACTCGAGGCCTCCCTGTCTTTTGGCTGAGCTCAGCTTCATTCCCAGTAACATTAGGGCCCTTCATTGTCCATCTGCAAGTCTGCCTGTCCACTGCTAATTCCACCCCCCCCCCCCGCCATTTCTTCCGTATCTGCATGGCGAGGTTTGGGAGTCTCTTTGTCAATTATTGGTGGGTTTGCGTATGGTAGCATACCCCATACCCGCATTTCCTCACCCTCTGTGTTCGTACCACACTCAGTGGTTAAGTCCCTTCGAGGCCTTTTCACTGCTTGTCCTTCTGCTCGCTCACATCACTGCAAAGTCCACTTACTAGGTGTAGGGCTCATGTCAGGCTCTGGGTCAACACGTACCTCCTGTCCCAGCGGCAGCAGGTGGTTCCAAAGGAGAATCTTGACAGGCCCATTTCCATCCTTTGGTTTCACCCAGAAAACTGGCACATTTGGCATCTGACTCTCCACTATGTAAGGCATAGCCACCTAGTGGTCAGCCAACTTATGCTTCCCTGGTAGCCCCAAATTTTTTATGAGAACTGTCTCCAGGCATCAGCTGGGAGAACCTCACCTTTTGATCATATCTCCTTTTATTTCCTTGATTTTGCTTCGTAGTAGAGACCTTGGCTAGTTCATAAGCCCTTTGCATTTCCCTGCTCATGTCAGACACATACTTCAGGTAAATCTTCTGTGGCAAATGTTCCTCGCCTGTTCCAAAACAGATGTCAACGGGCAACTTCACTTCACGCCCAGACATCAAATAATATGGCGAGTATCCAGTAGCTTCATTCTAGGTACAGTTGTAGCAGTGGACCAGATGCCCAATATGCTGACTCCATTTGTTCTTCTTGCTGATCTGCAGGGTTCTGAGCATGTCTAGCAATATCTGATCGAACCTCTCAGGCTGGAGATCACACTGAGGGTGATAAGGCATCGTCCTCAACTTCTCTACTCCAAGCATGCCCAGTAACTCATGTATGAGCCTACTCTCAAAATCCTGTCCCTGATCACTATGTATCCGCCTGGGGAGCCATAATGAACAAAATACTTTTCCCATAACACTTTGGCCATGGTGGATGCCCTCTCATCCTTTGTTGGGAAGGCCTGAGCATACCTAGTGTAGTGATCAATACGAACCAAACATTCACCATGTTGCTGGCATCTGGCTCTATTGATCCATACACACCAGGTCAAGGAGCCTCACACTCTGCTAATGGGATAATGGAGCAGCCCTCGTAGGCAGCGACTTTCTCTGAGTACATCAAATACATGACTTGCAGTACTCTTCGACCTCAGACTTCATTCAGGGCTAGTAAAACCAATCTCTGACCAATCCATAGGTTTTGTCAAACCCCAAATGACCTGAATTGTCATGAAGTGACTTCAACACAATTCTCCGAAACCTCTCAGGCAGAACCAGCTGGGAATGCCAAGCCCTGTCTGGAGGAAACATGACCCTGTAAAGAATCTGGTTTCTCAACTCCAATTTGTGCCATTCTCTCAGCAGTAGAGATATGGAAGGCTGTTTCACCTTTTCAGTTTGGGCCATATCCTCTTTCGCAACAGCTGGCCAGATAGCACCTATACATGGGTCATCTCGCTGAGCAGCAGCCACTTCTCCTGAACTCAGCTCAGGCAACTGCTTTGTCTTCAGGGCGGTCAGGTTGCAATAACTTATGGAATCGCACAACCGGAAGCTCCCAAATGATCCACTGCTTGATCCTGCCCTCCCCTCGCCTCTGATTTCCCCATGAGGGAAAACTGGCACATTGTTTTAACTCCAGGTGCTGGTGTGCTCTCCCACTCCGAACATTTCCAGCCCTTCATGTGCATACCGGGAGAGTGCGTCTGCATCAATGTTCCGGCTCCCTGGCCGGTACTTCAGGCAAACAAGGAAATCACAGGCAGAAAGCGCTGCTAACCAGCGATGGCCTGTGGCATCCAGTTTCACTGAGGTCAGGATATAAGCCAATGGATTGTTGTCTGTCCTTACTTTGAACCTGGCACCATGTAGGTAGTTACCTAGCGTATCCACCACAGCCCATTTCAATGCCAGGTCTGCTGATTTGTAATTGAAAGATTAAGTCTGCCAACAGTCTTCTTATTGAAAGATATGTTCCTCCGATAGACTTGCCATTGACAGATATGATCTGCCGACAGACTTGTTATTGAAAGACGTGGTCTGCCGATAGACTTGTTATTGAAATATATGGTCTGCTGATGGACTTGTAATTAGAATCATATGGTCTGCTGAAAGTTCATTATTGAAAAAGGTGGTCAGCTGATTGTCTTGTATTGAAAGATCAATGAAAGATAAGGTTTAACAAAAGACTAGTTATTGAAAGATATGGTCTGACGATAGACATGCCGTTGGAAGACATGATCTGCCGTAAGAAAAGTGTTTGAAAGATAAGTTCCTCCGATATACTTGTAATTTAAAGATAAGGTCTGCCGATAGGCTTGTTTTACAAAGACATTTTCTGCCGATAGACTTGTTATTGAAAGACACTTGTCTGCTGATGGACTTGTGATTCAAAGATATGTTCTGCCTTTTGAAGTGCTGTTGAAGGATATGGTCAGCCAAGAAGACTTGTTGTTGAAAGCTGTTGTCTGCCAATAGAGATACAAAATACACGTGGACTAAGATGTTAACTGTCCTGTGCTATCACTAGTGGGATCATCAGTTGATCTGCCACCTGTCTTCAGGAGTTTCGGCCCGCTTATGATCAAGACTCCCTCGAGGTGGTGGGCCAGCAGTGCTAAAGCACCACCTCCCACTGGTGAGCTTAAAAACTTAGCATCTGCCTCTATCAGAGTTGTTGGTCACTTCCATCCAACAGATAGTCTACTCTTCAGGTGTCTATGCAACTACTGAAGGGTTTGCAAGATATGTATACACTGTCTGACTATCTGCCCCTCTGGACATACTTGGTCCACACTCATGCTGATCCTTTCTCTGCTGCCTCAGCTACAGCCCTGCTGGTTGACTTGATCTCTCTTCTAGTGAAGCCAACGTCACCCAGCCACTCCTGGAAAGTGAACGCAATAAACCCACGGCAGCCTACTTCGAATGGATAGCATGAGACCTTCCACCCTCTGTCTCTGCACTCTGATCTTAACTCTGCATACTTGGTTAACTTGCGCTCATGGGCTTCATCGATGTTGTCTTCCCAGGGGACTGTGAGTTCACCAATAACCGCTTCTCTACTGGTGTCAGACCATATGATTATAACTGGACGCAATGTTGTGAAAGCTATTTGCTCCGGGAAACTGCTGTTATTAGGATATGTTATTGCAAGATATGATATACCGATAGATTTGTCATTGAAAGACATGTTCTGCCAATAGACTTGTTATTGAAAGACATGGTCTGCTGATAGACTTATTGTTGAAAGGCAATGTCTGCCAGTAGACTTGTTCTTGAAAGACATGGTCTGCTGATACACTTGCCACTACAAGATATGGTCTGCTGTTCTACTTGTGATTGAGAGATAAGGTCTGCTGAAAGACTTCTTATTTAAAGATATGATCTGCCAACAGATTTGCTATTGAAAGAGATGGTTTGTTGATAGAGTTATTGTAAGATATCGTCTATCAATAGATTTGTTGATGGAAGACATGGTCTGCAGTAAGATTTGTCATTGAAAGATATGGTCTGCTGATAGACATTTTATTGAAAGACATTGTCTACTGATAGACTTGCTATTGAAGGATATGCTCTGTCAATGCAATTGTTATTGTAAGATATGGTCTGCCGATAGACTTGTTACTGAAAGACGTGGTCTGCCGATAGTCTTGTTCTGGAAAGATATGGTCTGCCAATAGAATTGTTATTGAATGATCTGGTCTGACTGTAGACTTGCTATTGACAGATGTAGTCTGCCGATAATTTTGTTATTGAAAAATATGGTCTGGCAATAGACTTGCTATTTAAAGATAAGGCCTGCTGATACAATTGTTGTTGAAAGATATGGTCTGAGGACAGAGTTTTTACTGAGAGACATGGTCAGTTGATAGACTCGTTGAAAGTCATGGTCTGCAACAGACTTGTTGTTGAAAGTCATGGTCTGCTGATAGTGTTGCTATTGAAATGAGTGGTCTGCCAATTCAATTGTTATTGAAAGATATGGTCTGCCGATAGACTTGTTATTGAAAGATATGGTCTGCTGATCACCTTGTAATTGAAAGATACAGTCTGCAGATTTATTGAAGGACATGGTCTCCCGATAGATTTGGTTTTAAACGGTATGGTCTAATGACAGATTTGTTATTGAAAGATATGTTTTGCCGACAGACTTGTCATTGAAAGATGTGGTCTGCCAACAGACTTATTATTTCAAGCTATGACCTTCCGATCGACTTCTTGCTGAAAGCCATTTTCTGCTGTTAAACTTTTCATTGAAATATATGGTCTGCCGCCAGGTTTGTTGTTGAAGGTATTGTCCGTCGATACACTTGTCATGGAAAGATATGGTCTGCCGGTAGAATTGTTATTGAATGATCTGGTCTGACTGTAGACTTGCTATTGACAGATATGGTCTGCTGATAGTCTTGTTATTGAAAGACGTGGTCTGATGATAGACTTGTTATTGAAAGATATGATCTGCTGTTAGATTTGTTTTTAAAAGGTATGGTCTGACAACAAACATTTTACTGACAGACATGGTCTGAAGATAGACTTGTTGAAAGACATGGTCTGCCATTAGACTCGTTGTTGAAATTCGTGGTCTGCAGATAAACTTGTTATTGAAAAATTTGGTCTGCTGATAGACTTGTTATGGAATCTTATGGTCTGCCGATAGACTTGCTACTGAATGATATGATTTGGTGATACAGTTGTCATTAAACGATATGGTCAGCTGATAGACTTGTTATTGAAAGATATGGTCTACTGATAGAGCTGTTATTGAAAGAAATGGTCTGCCAACAGACTTGTCATTGAAAGATATAGTCTGCTGATACACTTGTTCTTGAAAGATATGCTGGGCCGATACATTTGTTCCTGAAAGATATGGTCTGCCAAGCAACTTGTTGGTGAATGATCTGGTCTGCCGATCAACTTGTTATTGAAAGATGTGGTTTGCTGATCGACTTGTTATTGAAAGGTATGGTCTGCCGAGCAACTTTGTATTGAAAGGTACAGTCTGCTGATGGACTTGTTCTTGAAAGAAATGGTCTCCTGATAGGATTGTAATTGAAAGATTATATCTGCCAATAGGCGATTTATTGAAGAACATGGCCTGCCAGTAGAATTGTTTTTAAAAGATATGGTCTGACAACAGACTTGTTAATGAAAGATATCGTCAGCCAATAGACCTGTCACTGAAAGATATGGTCTGCCGATAAAATTGTTATTGAAAGTCATGTTCTTCTGATAGACTTGTGACTGAAAGATATGGTCTGCCGATAGAATTGTTTTTGAAAGATATGACCTGCCAAGTTAGCGAAAGATGTCGCCTGCCGATAGACTTGTCATTGAAAACTTTGGTCTGCTGATCGATTTGTCTTTGAAAATAGTGTTTTGCCTTTGGCTTGTTATTAAAAGACGTGGTCTGCGATATTTTTGCAATTGAAAGATATTTTCTGCCGACAGATTTGTTATTGCAAGATGTCACCTGCTGATAGACTGTCAATGAAAGATATGTTCTGCCGATAGACTTTTTATTGAAAGATGTGGTCTGTCGATCGTCTTCTTCTGGAAAGATATGGTCTGCTGATAGACTTGCTATTTAAAGCTATGGTCTGCCGATCAACTTGTTGCTGAAAGCCATTTTGTGCTGTTAAACTCTTCATTGAATGATATTGTCTGCCAACAAACTTATTATTGAAAGAAGTGTTCTGCCCATGGCTTGTTATTAAAACACATATTCTGCCAATAGTTTTGCTATTGAAAGATATGGTCTGCTGACAGATTTGTTGTTGAAAGATATCGTCTGCCAATAGACTTGTCATTGAAATATATGCTCTGCTGATAGTCTTGTTATTGAAAGATGTGGACTGATGATAGACTTGTTATTGCAAGATATGATCTGCTGTTAGATTTGTTATTGAAAGATATGGACTGCCAATAGACTAGTTTTTAAAAGATATGCTCTTCTGAAAGACCTGTAATCGAAAGATATGGTCTGCCGATAGATATGTTATTGAAAAATATGGTTTGCCATTAGACTTGCTATTGAAGGACATGGTCTCCTGATAGACTTACACTGTTGATAGATTCTTTCTTGAAAGATATGAGCTGCCGAGCAACTTGTTTTTGAAAGATATGGTCTGCCAATAGACTTGTTTTTGAAAGATATGGTCTGCCAATAGACTTGTTATTGAAAGGCATGGTCTGCTAATAGACATGTTATTGAAATACATTGTCTGCTGATTGACCTGTTACTGAAAGACATGGTCTGCCGATAGACTTGTTATGGAAAGATGTGGTTTACCGATAGAATTGTTCTTGAGAAAAATGGTCTGCCGATAGACTTGTTATTGAAAGACATGTTCTGCCGAGGGACTTATCTTGAAAGATATGCTCTGCTGATGGAGTTGTCACTGAAAGACATGGTCTGCCGATAGATTTGCTATTCAAAGATATGGTCTGCTGATAGACTTGTTTATCTAAAAATACAGTTTCCCTTTTGACTTGCTATTGAAAGACACGGTCTGCTGACAGACTTATTATTGAAAGACATGGTCTGCAGATAGACTGTTTATTGGAAGACATGGTCTGCCAAATTGGGTTAGTGAGCTGTGGGTATGCAATTTTGGCACTGGAAGTGTGTTAACACTTACATACTGCCCTAGCACACTCCTTGCTGATTTGATTTGACAGATCTGATGCATTTCACTGTATGTTTCAATGTGCATATGACAAATAAAGCCAATCTTTACTTTTATAATCTATGCAAAAAATATGGATTTACAGCAGGATTTCCCCACCTTTTTGATGCCAAGAACCAATTCCAATATTCAAGGGGTCCATGGACACCAGGTTGAGAGCCCCTGATCTTAAAACTCATTTTTTTCAATTTTGTTATTTAGGAAAATAAACTTTATTCATAATAAAAATATTAGTTACAAGAATAAATAATTCCATGCCCTTTTCATTGTTACATTCACAGTCAATGCATTAAGTAGTGTTCTATTAAAACCAATAGGTCTTTTGCCACTCACGTGGCCCCCTGGAGTGGTAACTACTACAATAATTGAGAGGTTTGCTCATCTAACTTAGCCCCTCCCTGTTTGGTAGCGGAAGAACCTTCCACTGTGGTTCTTCCTTACCGAGCACTTTCAGTGGCTCCACTGAGCTTCAAAGCGTCCCTCCTGCAGCTCGGAATGTGCCAATCGGCAGCATTCCTCCACACACATACCGATGTGCTGCCATGCTGAGAGTCATCGGTTTAAACATACAAATTAAATTTATTATCAAAGTACTTATATGTCATCATCTACAACCCCAAAATTCATTTTCTTGCAGGCATTTACAGAAGAACAAAGAAATACAATAGAATCATTTAGAAACGACACACAAAGAATGATAAAGAATAAATGTGCAAAAGGCAATAAATTATGCCAATAGAAAAAGAAAAACTAAATTATCATAATAATAAATAAATAATATTGAGAACGTGAGTTGTAGAGTCCTCGAAAGTGAGTCCATAGGTTGTGGAATCCCTTCAGAGTCGAGGTGAGTGAAGTTATCCACACTGGTTCGGGAGCCTGATGGTTGAGGGGTAATAATTGTTCCTGAACCTGGTGGTGTGGGACCTGAGTACCTCCTTCCTGATGGCAGCAGCGAGAAGGGAGCATGGATGATGGGAGTCCTAAATGATGGATGCTGCTTTCTTGCAACAGCCTTAGGTGGGGACACTGAAGTCTCCCTTGAGAACATAATCAGAGCCTGAGGTAACATCCGCGGACTTGGAGACAACAAGTGAACAGTTCAGTCAAGCTGACACATAATTATCAAAAAGCAGGTTGTAACTAGTGAGTAAGTTTTAAATGGTGGAGTGGTGTTCATTGGATTGCCTTTCTATTTAGACTTCATACACGGGGATAACCAGTTACAAGAATTGGCTGGAAATGTACAGTATTGTGCAAAGTCTTATGCACATATATATAGCTAGGATGTCCAGGACTTCTGCACAGTACTGTATTTATCAACATGGAGTGGAGAATTAGTTTGTAAATCGTGTGGGAACAAACAATATTGGAAATGGTGAGGGTGGAGTGATACAGAAGCAGTTTGGAAGAAGTGGCAGAGGAAGAGTGCCAGGACTGGGGGGTGGTAGTGGCGTGGGTGCAGACACACCCAGCCCTAAGACACCAGGCAAGGTCATTTGATTCCAAACAATTGATCCATTGATCATTATAGAATGTCTCTCTGGTGCTTTCCATTCTCTCCCCTCTCCCTTCCCCTTTTCCAATAATGATTCCCCTCTGCCTGCTCCCTTCCCACTCTCAGTCCACAATAGAGACCCATATCAGAATCAGGTTTATCATCACTCATAGCAGTACCACAGTACTCTGCAAAGGTATTAGGCACATGACCCATATATATGTGCCTAAGACTTTTGCACAGTATCGTATGTAAGTGTTAATTGAGTTTTTTGGACGTCTGACAGAAATAATTGGATCAACAGAAGAGTTGTCTGCTGCTAAAGAATTTTCACCTGGCTTCCATCTGGATAATGTTTGCCACCTCTGTACTCAAACTTAAATCCAAGGCAGCTGACTAATGTCTGTTCTATTTGCCAGTCCCAAAGGATTAGTGGTTAAGCATATTTGATGGTATAATTAATTGCTACCAGATCCTTCAGAATCAGAATCAGGTATAATATCACTGGCATATTCTGGCAAGAGTACATTGCAATAAGAACTGTAGGTGTATATCATCATCATCGTCATCAGGTGCCGTGCCCATTTTGAACTTTGACTGTCATAGCCCACACACTGCTGTTTCGGGTCAAGTGGATCAACTTCTTGGTATTCATTTCCAGTTCTCTGGCTGCTGTCTCCATCATCATTTGTCTTTGTCTTCCTCTTGCTTTCTTCCCTTCAATCTTTCCCATAATTACCATGCATTCTAACTCCTCTTTCCTAATCACATGTCCAATGAAGTTACATTGCCTTTTCATGATCTCATACATTATTTCTCTTTTTGTGCTTGCTCTGTTCATGACATCCTTGTTAGATATTCGTTTCATCTATGATATTCTTTGCATCCTCCTCAAAAACCACATCTCTGCTGCTTCAATTTGTTTCCTCATGTTACTAGATATTGTCCAACATTCTGAGCCATATAACATAACTGGATAAACGTAACATTTCAGTACTCTGAGGTGGGTTGTCATGCCTAGTTTAGTGTTGGTCAGTATACTCTTCATTCTCATAAAGGTGTCTTTTGCCATCCCTATTCTTCTTTTGATGTCTATGTTGCACCTGCCATCTGATGTCACCCAGCTTCCTAAGTAGCAGACGTTCTGTACTTGTTTTATGTCTTCCCCATTTATTCTCAGCCGGCAGATAGGAATCTCCTTCTTTTTGGATATCACCATACATTCTGTCTTTTTGCAATTGATAGATAGACCCATTTTTGCACTTTCTTCAACAACTATATCAATTAGGTTTTGTAGTTCTTCCTCCGTACTTGCAATTAACACAGTGGCTATCTGCATATCTGAAATTATTGATGTTTTCACCGCCAACTTTGATTCCCAAAATGTCTCTTATTTTTTCTGATATTGTTTCACTGTACACATTAAATAAATCAGGGGAGAAAACACACCCTTGTCTAACGCCTCTCTTGATTTTCGTAAACTGACTCACTTCTCCATCTATTCTTACAGCAGCAGCTTGTTCCCAGTACAGGTTTCCGATTAGGTGGAGGTCTTTTGAATCTAGATCTAGAGTTTCCTGTAATATTTCAAATAACTTATTGTGCTTCACTTTATCAAATGCTTTTGTGTAGTCGATAAAACAAACAAACAAATCTTTTTGCACTTGAATAGCTCGTTCTGATAGTATCCTTAACATCAATATCGTGCTTCTTGTAACTTTGTCTTTCACAAACCACATTGTTCTTTACCTATTTCAGCTTGTATCTTACTTTTAGCTCTTGTCATCAAAACTCTTAGAAGTATCTTGTTGATATGACTCATTAAACTTATGGTCCTATGTAATTCACATTCTATTGCTCCAGGTTTCTTAGGAAGAGTGATAAATACTGATTTTTTTCATCTCTTCTGGTATTAGATATAGTATTCAAATTTCATGACATGTGAATGACTCTGATATGGGTCTCTATTGTGGACTGAGAGTGGGAAGGGGGCAGAGAGAGAGAAATCATGGTTGGGAAATGGGGAAGAGAGAGGGGAGGGAGCGGGAAGCACCAGAGAGACATTCTGTAATGATCAATAAACCAATCGTTTGGAATCAAATTACCTTGCCTGGTGTCTCAGGACTAGGTTTGTCTGCACCCACACCAACCCCACTGCCCCTGGCACTCCTTCTCTACCACCTGCCCCCCCACCCCTTCCACAGCACTCCACCCTCGTTATTCCCAAAACCTTTGCTCCCATCAGATTTGCAAACTTGTTCTTCGCTCCACGTTAACAAATCCAGTTCTGTGCAAAGGTCTTGGGCACCCTTGCGATATATACATGCTCAAGATAATATATATAATTAAGTAGTACCAAGATAGAGCAAATAAGTAATAAAGTAGTGTTCATGAGTTGGTCCATTGACGTTCAGAAATCTGATGGTGGGTGGGGGAAGAAGTTGTTTCTAAAATAATGAATGTGTCTCTTCAGGATCCTGTACCTCCTCCTTGATCCCCCTGATGGCAGCAATGAGAAGAGGACATGCCCTGGATGGTGAACATCTTAAATGATGCCACCTTTTTGAGGACTTGCCTCACGAAGATGTCATCAGTGTTGGGGAGGCTGGTGCCCATGAGGAGCTGCCTGAGTTTACAACCCTCTGTAACTTTGTCCAATCCTGTGCAGTGGCCTCTCCATACCAGATGATGATGCAACCAGTCAGAATGCTCCCCATGATATGTCTGTAGAAATTTGCTCAAGTTTTGGTGAGTTTGCAACCCTCATAACTTTGGCACTCATTTCCGTTACTCGAAGGTGAATATGCAGAGGTCAAACAAGAGCAGGGAAGACTTCTAGAGCTGGGAGGAAAGAGATTGTTGGTTCTCTGTCGTATCCAACAATGACAGTAGACCTGTGCGGGAGAGTTTTTAAAGTGGAAATGTCATTTCACTGCTGCAGTTCTGCTCTCTTGATCTTGGAGTTCTGGGTCCAGTGCCACAAGTAGTTGCAACAAACTGGATCTTCCTGGGTTGCAGTGGATGACCAGGACATTTTTCTGTGCCTTGCCATGCCCTTTGTTCTCCATGAAGTGTTGCAGAACATCCTTCCCTGGCATTGGATCTCATTGTTGATCTCATCCGCCCAGTCCGCCGAAGCCCACTTCACACAGGGAGGCAGAAGCTATATCTTAAAGGTCCTCTGAGGGCAATTCTTCATCATGGACCTCAATATTGGAAGGACCAGTGATTCATTAAGGAAGGCCTTACTGACGTATGCAACTCCTTCCAGCCACAGGCTTGCTCCAGATAACTGCAACTTTCCCCGGATTGTCAAACACACACTGTTCTATAAAAGAGTGTGATGTTCTCATTGCCTGTTGGAAGAAAACAGCAGCTGAAGTAAACATGTAGGCTTGTTAGGATACAGACATCCCCCACATATTGCATGGTGCAGTTGAGCTTCCAGTACCCTGGTAACTTCCATGTTCCATTTATTTTGGATCATTTTGCTACGTTGACGTTACCTGATCCTTCATAAAAAACCACAAGGAGCTTTTGAAGAACAAGGTTCAAAGTTCAAAGTACTATTTGCCTGTTATATTTATGTATCAAATAAAATTATTTGTCAATACCAGTGGCATTGACCTCCCACATCATGAAGACACTGGAGAGACTTGTTCTGGAGCTACTGCAGCCTATGGTCAGGCCACACTTAGATCCCCTCCAGTTCGCCTGCCAGCCCCGACTAGGAGTTGAGGATGCCATCGTCTACCTGCTGAACCGTGTCTACGCCCACCTGGACAAGCCAGCGAGCACTGTGAGGATCATGTTTTTTGACTTCTCCAGTGCGTTCAACACCATCCGCCCTGCTCTGCTGGAGGAGAAGCTGACAGCGATGCAGGTGGATACTTCCCTGGTGTCATGGATTCCTGATTACCTGACTGGCAGACCACAGTACGTGTGCTTGCAACACTGTGTGTCCGACAGAGTGATCAGCAGCACTGGGGCTCCACAGGGGACTGTCTTGTCTCCCTTTCTCTTCACCATTTATACCTCGGACTTCAACTACTGCACAGAATCTTGTCATCTTCAGAAGTTTTCTGATGACTCTGCCATAGTTGGATGCATCAGCAATGGAGATGAGGCTGAGTACAGGGCTACGGTAGGAAACTTTGTCACGTGGTGTGAGCAGAATTATCTGCAGCTT
Organism: Mobula birostris; assembly: GCF_030028105.1. Lineage (NCBI taxonomy): Eukaryota > Metazoa > Chordata > Chondrichthyes > Myliobatiformes > Myliobatidae > Mobula > Mobula birostris. The sequence continues at coordinate 43,876,522 of NC_092389.1, read as the reverse complement.
AATGTGAAAAAGACTAAGGAGCTGGTGGTGGACCTGAGGAGGGCTAAGGCATTGGTGACCCCTGTTTCCATCCAGAGGGTCAGTGTGGACATGGTGGAGGATTACAAATACCTGGGGATACGAATTGACAATAAACTGGACTGGTCAAAGAACACTGAGGCTGTCTACAAGAAGGGTCAGAGCCATCTCTATTTCCTGAGGAGACTGAGGTCCTTTAACATCTGTCGGACGATGCTGAGGATGTTCTACGAGTCTGTGGTGGCCAGTGCGATCATGTTTGCTGTTGTGTGCTGGGGCAGCAGGCTGAGGGTAGCAGACACCAACAGAATCAACAAACTCGTTCGTAGGGCCAGTGATGTTGTGGGGATGGAACTGGACTCTCTGACGGTGGTGTCTGAAAAGAGGATGCTGTCCAAGTTGCATTCCATCTTGGACAATGTCTCCCATCCACTACATAATGTACTGGTTGGGCACAGGAGTACATTCAGCCAGAGACTTATTCCACCGAGATGCAACACAGAGCATCATAGGAAGTCATTCCTGCCTGTGGCTATCAAACTTTACAACTCCTCACTTGGAGGATCAGACACCCTGAGCCAATAGGCTGGTCCTGGACTTATTTCCTGGCATAATTTATATATTATTATTTAATTATTTATGGTTTTATATTGCTATGTTTATACTCTGTTCTTGGTTGGTGCAACTGTAATGAAACCAAATTTCCCTCGGGATCAATAAAGTATGACTATGACTATGACTATGATTAATTATGCTTGAAAGTTCTGTAGTGAATGGGGCACAAATGCTCTCAGCCATACATTGTTTGTCTCACTCCCATCAGGGAGGAGGCTATGTTGCATCCACGCCAGGATCACCAGACACAAAAACAGTTGCTTTCCCCAAGCGTTAAGGCTGATCAACACCTCCAGTCACTAACTCACCTCTCCATACACCCAACCACTATTACTTTATCATTTCCGGTCAGAGTTTAAAGTCCAAAGTAAGTTTTATTATCAAAGTACATATATGTTTCCATATATTACCCTGAGATTCATTTTCTTGCAGGGATTCACAGGAAAGTAAAAGAATACAATAGAATTTACAAAAAAAATTACATATAAACTGACAAACAACCAATGTGCAAAAGAAGACAAATTGTGAAAATGAATATAATACTGAGAACATTAGTTGTAAAGAGTCCTTGAAACTGAGTCGTAGAATCAGTTCAGATTTGTGGTGAATGAAATTATCTACACTAGTTCAGGAGCTGAATAGTTGTAGGGTTGTTCCCGAACCTGTCGGTGTGGGACTGAAGGCTTCTGTACCTCCTACCTGAGGGAAGTATTGAGAAGAGGGCATGTCCTTGGTTGTGGGGGTTCTTGGTGATGTATGCTATTTTCCTGTGACAACGCTCTATAAGAATGTACTCAGTCGTGGAGAAGGCTGTAGCTGAAATAGAATGGGCTGTGTCCACCGTTTTCTGTAGCCTTTTCCGTTCCTAGGCACTGTGATGAAATCATACCAGCCAGTGATGAAACCAGTCGGAATACTCCTACTGTGCATCCATAGAAGTTTGTCAAAGTTTTTGGTGATGTGCCAAATATAGGCAAACTTGTAATAAAGTAGAGGTGCTACCATGCCTTCTTTCTGATGACACTTATGTACTGGTCCCAGGATGGGTTCTCAGGTGTGCTATTGCCAAGAAATTTAAAGTTACTGACCCTCTCCACCTCTGCTCCCCTAATGAGGACTGGCTCGTGGACTTTTGGCTTCTTCCTCCTGTAGTCATTAATCAGCTCTTTGGTGTTGCTGATGTTCAGAGAGAAGTTATTATTGTGGCACCACTCAACCAGATTTTCAATCTCCGTCTAGAATATAAGCCACACAGCAAATGCCTGGTCAAAAACAGTGCAGCCGCATGGAGTGTAATGCTCAGAATTAGAATCAGAATCAGATTATTGTTGACTATTTTATATATATATAGATATATATATATATATATATATATATGTTGTGAAATGTGTAATTTCTGTTATTTTTTCTGTCTTTGCCATGTACTGCTACTGCTGTCTGGGACCAGAGGTCATAGCCTCAGAATAGAAAGATGTCCCTTAGGAACAGAGATGAGGAATAATTTATTTAGCCAGAGGCTGGTGAATCTCTGGAATTCACTGCCACAGATGGCTGTGGAGACCAAGTCATTGGGTATATTTAGAGCAGACGTTAATAGGTTCTCAATTAGCAAGAGCGTCAAAGATTATGCAGAGAAGGCGGGAGAATGGGGTTAACAGGGATGATAAATCAGCCATGATCAAATAAGAACAGACTTGATGGACAGAATTGCCTGGTTCTGCTCCTGTGCCTTATGGTCTCATGTCTCTCCTCCTGAACTGCAAGGTTAGGTCTGATCGGTTGCTGCTATGTTACAAACATGGGTGTGATAGGCAATTTACAATACATTCTGCTTATAGACTGTCGGCATTAATCACACATCATAATCCTCACTCTCTGACTGCATTTGCTGCTTCAGCACGTGTTTCACCTCTTATTGAAGTGAAACAGACAAAGGCAAAGAAATAATACTGACCAGACTGCCTCATGGGCAATAGTAGTTTCTGCCCTGGTAATTAGTCTGATTAATAATTTTGTTCAAACATAGCAAAGCTCACTGAAGCTTTCAGCTGGCATGCATCTTATATCAGCTAATTTGGCATTGCCAACATATATGGACTAGCACTGAAAATTTGCTCCTAAGGTGAATTTAAGTTGTACTTTGCTACGATGTAAGGGATCATAAAACTGCTGCACACCACACTTTTCTAGATGACTCCCATGTCCATTCATCCCCCCCCACCCCCAACTGATCTCCATCCTGGCACTTGATGTCTGCAAATCGGACAAGTGCTCCTCCACTTTCACCACTACTTAGGACCCCAAACAGTCCCTTCCGGGTGAGACTACGCTTCACCTGCGAATCTATCAGAGTCATCTATTGTATCCAGTGCTCCCGGTGCAGCCTGCTCCATATCAGTGAAATCAAACACCTTTGCTCCATCCGCCGCCGCAGGTAGGCTTTCCCCACAGCCACCCATTTCAACTTGACTTCCTGTTCCATTCTGACATGTTGGTCCAGACTCCTCTAATGCCACGATCAGACCACACTAAGTTTGAAGGAGCAACATCTCATATTCTTTCTGGGTGCCCTCCATTCCCCATTCTGGTTCCTTTCTCCTCAGCTGCCTATCACATTCCTTCTGTTCCCCTCCTCCTTCCCTTTCCCCCGTGGTCATCAGATTCTTTCTTCTTTAGCCCTTTTGCACCTATACCCTCTGAGCATCTTACTTCATCCCCCTTTTTCAAACACCTACCTTCCCCCTCACCTCACCTCACCTATCACTTCTCAGCTTGTGCTCCTCTCCTCCCCCTACCTTCTATTCTGGCTTCTTCTCTCCACCCCTTCCTTTCAAGTCCTGATGAAGGATCTTGGCCATAAATGTCAACTGTTTATTCATTTCCATAGATGTTGTCTGACCTGCTGAGTTCCTCCAGCATTTTGTGTGTGTTCCTCTGGATTTCCAGCATCTGCAGGATCTTCTATATTTATAAAAAAAATGTTGCACACCAATTTCACAGATAATACAAAGTAACATTGTATAGAATGGTTTGATGCTTCAATTTAATATCAGAGAATGTTATAAAACCTGAAATTCTTACTCTTCACAGACATCCACAAAACAGAAAACACTCTAAAGAATGAATGACAGAAAATGTTAGAACACCAAAGCCCCCCTCCCACATACAAGCAACAGCAAAGCATTAACCCTCCCCCCTCCCCCTCCCCCCTTGCTCCAGCAAGGGCATCAGCCCCCCAACCACCACCCACAATGCAAGTAATAGCAAGCCCCCAGAGGCCATGATCTAGAGTACATCAAAATCCACTGTCCGTACATAGAAACAGAAAATGCAGGTAAGGCTGCATGTGTGAGAAGAGGAACAAAAATAGAGGATAAGATTACAGATCCTTTGATATACAAAGAGTCTTTGATCTGGGCCATTTGTGCTGTTTCTCTTTCTACAAACATGATGTGCTCTGCTGAGTGTTTGAAGCATTTTCCTTTTTATTTCAGATTTTCAGCATCTGCGGCCTTTTTTGATCTGTTTTCAAAGTCACATTGTGTTTACATCCTGACTGCGTCACACACATTAGTGAGCTTAATACAAAAGCCTGTTGCAATAGATTTGAGACATTAAACAGTCACACCAAATACTTTATGCAAGACTGTTTAAAAACCATAAAATTCATGTTTTAGCAAAATTTCATGCATAATCCTATTTTACACTACAGTTAATCCTGAAATACATTGGCGATGACTATTTTGGAATGTTATTTGCTGAAGGTTATTAAGTTTCTTTCTTCAGCCCTATTTGGTCATTTATTAGAAAGTAGGCTAATTTGCCTCCAATTACTGTATATTTATTTCTATTTATATATACACTCAGTGGCTACATTACTAGGTACCTCCTGTACCTAATAAAGAGACCACTGAGTGTATGTTCATGGTCTTCTGCTGCTGTAGCCCATCCACTTCAAGGTTCAATGTATTGTGCGTTCAGAGATGCTCTTCTGCACACTACTGTTGTTACAGATGGTTATTTGAGTTACTGTGGCCTTTCTGTCAGCTTGAAGCAGTCTGGCCATTCTTCTCTGACCTCTCTCATTAACAAACTGTCTTCACCCACAGAACTGTTGCTCTCTGACTGTATTTTGTTTATCACACCATTCTGTGTAAACTCCGGAGCAGGTGTTCCCAACCTGGGATCCACACAAACTCCTCGGTTAAAGGTATTGTTCCATGGCATAAAAATGTTGAGAATCCCTGCTTCAGAGACTGTTGAGCCTGAAAATCCCAGGAGATCAACAAGTTCTGAGTTACTCAAACCACCCCATCTGGCACCAAGAATCAGTCCACAGTCAAAGTCACTTAGATCACATTTGTTCCCCATTCTCACATTTGGTCTGAACAACAACTGAACCTTTTGACCGTGTCTGAATACTTTCATGCATTGAGTTGCTGCCGTATGACTGGCTAATTAGATATTCGCATTAAAGGACAGGTGTACAAGTGTACCTAAGTGTAAATATTTCATTGTAGTTGCTTCAAGATATATTAATAATGTTAAATGAAGCTGTAACTATAAAGAAAAAGTTTCAAAATTGGATGCCATGAACGTTGATTTATTTACCTTCTGGTAATTTCTTCCCTCTGTTTGCTCTTTTTCCAATCCCCATTCTGGGACCCCTCTCATCCCTTCTCTTCTCCTCACTAGCACATCACCTCCCTCTAGTCCTGTCTTCCTTCCCTGGTTCACTGCCCTCTCCTATTAGATTCCTTCTTCTTCAACACTTTACCTTTTCCACCTATCACCTCCCAGCTTTTCTCTTCATCCTCCTTCCCCAAACCCTCACCTCCCCCCTCACCTGGCTTCACATATCACCGACCAGCTTGTACTCCTTCCTGTACCCCACCTTCTTATTCTGGCTTCCACTGCCTGCCTTTCCAATCCTGATGAAGGGTCCAGCCTGACATGTTGACTGCTCATTCCCCTCCATTGATGCTGCCTGACTTGCTGAGTTCCTCCAGAATTTTGTGTGTTTTTTTGCTCTGGATTTCCATCATCTGCAGAATCTTTTGTGTTTGTGAAAAAAAAATTCAACAGCTTTGCTTTCATTTTCCGAATCTCCCTCATCTTCATTATATGTGAACTTATCTCTTGCTCTCTCTCTCTCCCCCTCCCACACACACACACACTCTCACTCACTCTCTATTCCTGATTTAATCCCACCGAAATCCACAAGCACCTTGATCACTCTCTGCAACACTATTTACTCCTCCAAAACTTCTCAATCAAAACTGCTGAGAATACCAATCAAATATACTGTACCATTGAAATAATCACAAGGAAAGGTAACCAATTAACTTGCTCCATGCAATACCTCTCTATGATGTTTGTGTGATTCACTTTGGAGCGGGATACTGGAATCACTAATCATTAGAAATGCTGGTGTTGAAGATTGTCTCATCGCAAGGTATTGATGCTGTAACATCAATATAACTAAGTGCATCAATCTTTGAACTCTAACAAGATTTCACTCAAAGCTAATTTGACAGTAAGTTTGACAGTTTACTTTAGTTTGAAGTTCCTCCACAATTTGTGTATGCTGCTTTGGATTTCCAGCATTTGCCGATTTTCTCATGTTTCAAATTAAATACTACTTCCAGATGTGTGTGTGTTTCGATGTTTATGGCACAGACAGCTCTGGAGGCCATGGCACTGAATATATTTGCACAGTACAGGTCAACCTTCACTAATCCGGCAGCATTGGGACCTGAGGAGTGTCAGTTTAGTGAAAATGCCCAATTACAGAACGATCACATTAAGTGTAATCAGTGCCGGATTATCGAAGGAACCGGATTACAGGTAGTCGGACTAGTGAAGGTCGACCTGTACTATATATTGTATACACCAACGTCTCTATTTTCTGAGGAGGCTGAAGAGAGCTGGACAATGCACAGTAGAGAGCATACTACTAAGCTGCAACACTATTTGATATAGAAACTCCACTGTGGTGGACAGGAGTGCTCTATAACAGGTAGTCAAAGCTGCCCAATGCATCACCAGCACCAGCCGACCTGCTATCAAGGACATATATACAGAAAAGAGCCAGTAACATCATGAAGGATCCCACCCATCCTGCTCATGGACTGTTTGTCCCTCTCCCATCAGGAATGAGGCTGCACAGCATCCACACCAGAACCATCAGATTCAAAACCAGTTACTTCCCCAAGCAGTAAGGCTGGTCAACACCTCCACCCACTAATCCAAACAGCACTACTTTATCATTTCCTGTCAGTCACCTTACTCCTGTGCCTAATACCACTTTATGGACATACAGTCAAACAACGTATATACACTATCTTACGTATTCATATTTTTTATTACTGTGTTCCTTCTCTTATTGTGATTTTGTTTTGCCCGAGTAACTCTTATTTCGTTCTCGGTTACACTTATGCACTGGAAATAACATCGAACAATCTTGAATCGTGAAGTTGATAAGGTTCTTGATTAGTAAGGGCATCAAATGTTACGGGGAGAAAGCAGGAGAATGGGGTTGAGAGGGAAAATAAATCAGTCATGATGGAATGGCAGAGCAGGTTAGATGGGTCAAATCCTATGTCTTATGGTCTTGTGGTATGGGAGTCTACATTGTGTTTATATACAGTCAGTGCATGTGATTGTCAAAGGTCGAAGTTTCATTTATTATCAAAGTATATAACTCTGAAACTTTTCTTCTCCAGATAGCCACAAAACCAAGAAAGAAAAGAACAGTAGCGAGATTATCGACCCCCAAATCCCCCTCCCCTGCACACAAAAAAAGGAGAAAGATCAGGCAGAAAACACAGAATACAAATAAACCATAAGACTGAAAAAGTATCCACAGTCCAAGTCCACATCCAAAATGCAGAAAACTTGAGCAACGTTCTCCATCCCTGTAGCAGAGGGATCTCACCAGCAATAAAAAGGCAGTCTCTCCTCTCCGGTAGAAGAGCGATTTCCCCCAGCAATATAAAGGCGACAGCTGGCGTTTCAATCTCCCTCGTCACTTTAATTGGTGAAATGAAGTTGAATTTCGGCTCGCAGCCTTCTCACCATGAGGTTTCCGCACACTACCACTGCCTCCTGGAGTCCTTCAGAGACTGCAGAGCGTTGAAACACCCAAACAATCTCCAAACTGCAAATCACAGGCTCCAACATTTCCAGAATCACATTCAACATGAAAAACAAATGTAAAAGGCATAAAAAAGTGAAATTGATCTATCTAGAAGATGTTGACCAAATGAGCATTGTACGCAGGCGCCATCTTGTGTTAGCGTGTGTGAATGTGTATGTATACTGGCCTGATCGTGTCATAATGTGTGTGTTTGTGTGCGTGTGTGAAGGGAACTTTGATCTTGAAGACTGAAACACAAAACCATGTGTAAATATGAGGTTAAGTGAGGCTAAGCTGTTCAGGCTCTGGTCCACTATTAACACAAACTTTGTATATATATGTTTTAGAGATACAATGCAGAACAGGCCCTTCCAGCCCAATGAGCTGCACTGCCCAGCAATCCACCTATTTAACTCCAGTCTAATCACAGGGCAACTTACAATGACCAATTAACCTACTAATATATTAACCTACTTTGCACTGTGAGAGGAAACTGGAGCACCTGGAGGAAACCCACGTGGTCACAGGAAGGAAAATTCAAACTCCTTACGGACGGTGCCAGAATTGAACTTTGAATTCCAATGCCCTGAGCTGCAATAGCATTGTGCTAACCACTGTGGTGCCCCAAATACGCTGCTATATTGCGCATTTAATGCTCATGACCTGGGACAAAATTACAACCAGTATGCATGGACATGAGCAATACTGTCTCGCTGATAATCAACACTGTCGCACTTCAAGGATGTGTTCTTAACCCCTGATCTGCTCTCTCTACACCCGTGACTGTGTGGCTATATAAATGGCATCTATAAATTCGCTGATGACACAATTACTGTTGGCAGAATTTCAGAGGGAGACGGGAGGGCGCAAAGGGGCGAGATATACCAGCTGGTTGAGTAGTGTTGCAGCAACAACCTTGCACTCAGTGTCAGTAAGACCAAAGAATTGATTATGAACTGGAAAGGATAAGACAAGGGAACACACACCAGTCCTCATACAGGGATCAGAAGTGGAAAGGGTGGGAAATTTCAAGTTCTTGGGTGTCAACGTCTATGAGGATCCAGCCTAGGCCCAACATACAAAGAATGTATGGCAGTGGAGTTTGAGGAGACTTGGTTTGTCATCAAAGACACTTGCAAATTTCTGCAGCATTCTAGCTGGCTTCATCACCATCCAGTACGGTGGGGTGGGGGTGGGGGGAAGCACTGCACAGGATCGAACTAAGCTGCAGAAAGTTGTAAACTCAGTCAGCTCCAGCCTGGGCATGAGCCTCCGGAGTATCCAGACACCATCATGGAGCGAGGCCTCAAAAAGGCAACATCCATCATTACGGACTCCCACTGCCCAGGACATGCCCTGTTCTCATTGCCACCATCGGGGGGAGGTACAGGAGCCTGAAGACACACACTCAATGATTTAGGAACAGATTCTTCCCCTCTGCCATCCAATTTCTGAATGGACATTGAACCCTTGTACACCACTGCACTACTTTTTTTTCTCTTTTTGCACTACTTATTTTCTCTAACTTTAAATGTCTATATTTCTTCCTTGAATTTACGTATTTTATTATTATGTGTTGTAATGTACTGTTACCACATAACAACAAATTTCATGACGTATGCCAGTGATATTAAACCTGTTTCTGATTCTGATTCTCAATCTGATGTTGTGATACCTTGGAGTTGTCTGCTCTAGGAGACAATAGGTGCTCTGTCATTATGTTCATTCAAGACTTGAACTCGATTAGATCTTGAACAGCAAAATGATCAAGTGATTTGGGAATTGGCTATGATTGTGGACGGGGTGGGGGGAGAGTTAGAACAACCTTACTCAAAATTTGCAAAAAATTAACACTCATGAGTCAGCAACCTAAAGCTGGGATGAAGCCAGTTTTATATTCAGTGTATTCACTCACTAGAAGTTGTTGCTAACAGTGCTTCTCTTTTATTTAGAGATACAGCTCGGTGACAGACCCTTCTGGCCCAGTGTGACCAATTAACCTACTAACCCAAATGTCTTTGGAATACAGAAGAAAACTGGAGCACCTGGAGGAAACTTAAGACGGTCACAGGAAGATGGTCAGTCTCCTTACCAACAACAGTGGAAATTGAACCCTGAACATGAGAAATGCTGCAGGTGCTGGAACCCAGAGCAATGCACACAAAATGCTGGAGGAACTCAGCACGTCAGACAGCATCAGCAGGCCAGCCCTGAAGAACGGCCTTGGCATGAAATATTGCGTGCTTATTCATTTCCGTAGATGGTGCCTGACCTGCTGAGTTCCTCCAGCATTTTGTGTGTGTTGCTTTGGAGTTGAACTCTGATCATTGGCGCTGTAATAGTGTTATGCTCACCACTACACTACCGTAGCACCACGTCTACATGATCCATTCAAGTTCATGAAAACCTCCTGGTTAGTTTGTCTTAACATTTAATGTCTAATTCACATGACAATGTAAAATGTGTTCATAAGTCAAATAAAATGAAATAATTTGTAACATATGGAGCTACAGTATATGTATGAATGGGAACGTCTGCTCCTGGGGCAGTGTAAATTACTTTTTAATTGTTTACAGAGCAGCTTCCCATCCACATACCTTGCTCACGGATTATTTGTCTCACTCCCATCAGGGAGCAAGCTACATAACATCAAAGCCAGGACCACCAGACACTAAAACAATTGTGTTCCCCAAGCAGTAAGACCATAATACCATAAGGTATATGAGCAGAATTAGGCCATTTGGCCCCTCGAGTCTGCTCTTCCATTTCATCATGGCCGGTCCAATTTTCCTCTCAGCCCCAATCTCCTGCCTTCTCCCCTTATCCCTTCATGCCTTGAAAGACTTGGCCTCCACAGCTGCCTGTGGCAAACACTTCCACAGATTCACCACTCTGTGGTGAAAGAAATTCCTCTTCATTTCCGTTCTAAAATGACGTCCCTCTATTCTGAAGCTGTATCCTCTGGTCTTAGACGCTCCCACCATAGGAAACATCCTCTCCACATCCACTCTATCCAGGCCTTTCAGCATTCAATAGGTTTCAATGAGGTCCAGGGTGAGATATGCCAGCTAGTGGAGTGGTGCCGCAGCAACAACCTGGCACTCAACGTCAGTAAGATGAAGGAGCTGATTGTGGACTTCAGGAAGGGTAAGACGAAGGAACACATACCAATCCTCATAGAGGGATCAGAAGTGGAGAGAGTGGGCAGTTTCAAGTTCTTGGGTGTCAAGATCTCTGAGGATCTAACCTGGTCCCAACATATCGATGTAGTTGTTAAGAAGACAGTGGCTATACTTCATTAGGAGTTTGAAGAGATTTGGCATGTCAACAAATAGATTCAAAAACTTCTATAGATGTACTGTGGAGAACATTCTGACAGGCTGCATCACTGTCTGGTATGGAGGGGTTACTGCACAGGACCGAAAAAAGCTGCAGAAGGTTGTAAATCTAGTCAGCTCCATCCTGGGAACTAGCCTACAAAGTACCTAGGATATCTTTAGGGAGCGGTGTCTCAGAAAGGCAGCGTCCATTATTAAGGACCCCCAGCACCCAGTGCGTGCCCTCTTCTCACTGTTACCATCAGGTAAGAGGTACAGAGGCCTGAAGGCACACACTCAGTGATTCAGGAACAGCTTCTTCCCTTCTGCCATCTGATTCCTAAATGGACATTGAATCTGTGAACATTACCTCACTTTTTTTAATACACAGTATTTCTGCTTTTTGCACGTTTTTTCATCTATTCAATATACATATACTGTGATTGATTGATTTACTTATTTATTATTATTATTTTAAGATTTCATTTATTATTATTTTTTCCTATATTATGTATTGCATTAAACTGCTGCTTCTAAGTTAACAAATTTCACGTCACATGCTGGTGATAATAAACCTGATTCTGATTCTGAATTCTAGTGAATACAGACCTAGAGCAATCAGACACTCTTCATGTGACAAGCCTTTCAAACCTGGAATCATTTTCGTGAACCTCCTTTCAACTCTCTCTAGTTTCAGCACATCCTTTCTAAGATGAGGGGCCCAAAACTGCTCACAATACTCCAAGGAGGCCTCACCAGTGCTTTATATAAAGTCTCAACATTATATCCTTATTTTTATATTCTAGTCCTCTTGAAATGAATGCTAACATCTCATTCTTCACCACAAACTCAACCTACAAATTAACCTCCAGGAAATCCTGGACAAGGACTCCCAAACCCTGTTGTGCCTCAGTTGTTTTGTATTTTCTCTCCATTTAGAAAATAGTCAACCCTTTCATTTCTTCCACCAAAGTGCATGACCATACACTTCCTGACACTGTATTCCATCTGTCATTTCTTTGCCCATTCTCCTAATCTGTCTCAGTACTTCTGTAGCCTCTTTTCTTCCTTAAAACTACCTGCCCCTCCACCTATCTTCGTATCATATGCCTAAATTTGTAACAAAGCCATCAATTCCATCATCCAAGTCATTGACATATAATGTAAAAAGAATCAGTCCCAACATAGACCCCAGTGGAACACCATTAGTCACCGGCAGCCAACCAGAAAAGGCTTCCTTTATTCCCTCTCTTTGCCTCCTGCCAATCGGCCACTGCTTTATCCATGCTAGAACCTTCCTTGTAATACCATGGGCTCGTAGCTTGTTAAGCAGCCTCATGTGTGGCATCTTGTAAAATGCCTTCTGAAAATCCAAGTACACAACATCAACCGATTCTCTTTTGTCTATTATTTTTGTTTCTTGCTATTTTTTCAAAGAACTCCAATAGATTTGTCAGTCAAGATTTTCCCTTGAAGAAACTATACTGCCTATGACCTACTTTATCATGTGCCTCCAACTACCCTGAGACCTCATCCTTAATAATTGGCTCCAACATCTTCCCAACCATTGAGATCAGACTAACTGGCCTGAAGTTTCCTTTATTCTGCCTCTCTCCCTTCTTGAAGAGTGGAGTGACATTTGCAAATTTCCAGTCTTCAGGAACTATTCCAGAATCTCGTGATTCTTGAAAGATGATTACTATTGCCTCCACAATCTCTTCAGCCATCTCTTTCAGAACCCTGGAGCATACACAATTTGGTCTAGGTAACTTATCTATGTTCAGACCTTTCAGTTTCCCAAGAACCTTCTCTCTAGTAATGGTAACTTCACACACTTCATGATCTCTGACACCTAGAACCTCCTCCATATGATAGTATCTTCCACAGTGAAGACTGATGCAAAATACTAATTCAGTTTGTCTGCCATTTTGTTATCCCCCATTACTACCTCTCCAGCATCCTTTTCCAGCTGTCCAATATCCACCCTCACCTCTCTTTTATACTTTATGTATCTAAAGAAACCTTTGGTATCCTTTTTAATATTACTGGCTAGCTTACTTTGGTATTCCATCTTTACTTTCTTAATGACCTTTTAGTTGCCTTCTGTTGGTTTTTAAAAGCTTCCCAATCCTTAAACTTCCCTCAACCTTTTTCTCTATTATATGCCCTCTCTCTGGCTTTTATGTTGGCATTGACTTCCCCAATGAGGCTGATCAACAATAATTAACCCACCCCCTCCACACACCCAATCACCACTACTTTATCATTTCCTGTCAGTCATCTTATGTACAGATGCTCCTGTGCCTAGCGTCACTTTATGGACATACAGTCAATCTAAGAGTACAAGCGACCTTATGTATTTATATTTATTGTGTTTTTTATTATTAATGTGTTCTTTATCTTATTGTGTATTTTTTTTACCTGCATCAGATCCAGAGTAACAACTATTTCATTCTCTTTAACACTTGTGATCAGGAAATGACATTAAACAATCTGGACATCTTAGGTTTTAGAGCAGGGAACTGGATCAAAAGATTAATGGATACTTACTGCTGGAATGAGATGGAATACAACTGTAAACATGATAGATTCTGCAGATGCTGGAATTCCAGAGCAATGCACACATAAAATGCTAGAGGAACTCAGCAGGTCAGGCACCATCTATGGAAATGAATAAGCAGTCGATGTTTCAGGCCGAGACTCTTCATTAGGACTCGAAAGTAAAGGGTAGATGCTAGAATAAGAATGCGGGGTGTGGAGAGGGAAAGGTGGACAAGCTAGAGTGTGCTGGATTTGGATTGAGCATTCAGTGTTAGGAGTATCATCTCTGGAAGGGTAAATAGGCTTGGGTAGGGTAGGGGAGAGTAGACATCCACTAGACTTAGTCATTCAGATGATGCTTGAACATGGAGTTCCCCCTGTAGATTGTTGCTTCAGATTCCAGCATCTGTCATCTCATGTGTTGTCATTGGAATTTGTTCGTCCATTTGTTATGTGTCGAGTTACATGACATGGGTGATTATAGACTTTGTATGACCCTGATTGTTCTTGGCAAATTTTCTGCACAAGTGCTTTGCCATTGCTTTCTTCTGGGCAGTGTCTTTACAAGATGGGTGACTCCAGCCATTATCAATACTCTTCAGAGATTGTCTGCCTGGCATCAATGGTTGCATAACCAGGACTTGTAATCCGCACCAGCTGCTCATACCACCGTCCACCACCTGCTCCCATGGCTTCACGTGACCCTGATCTGGAGGGGCTAAGCAGGTGCTACACCTTGCCCGAGGGTGACCTGCAGGCTAGAGCTTGGGAAGGAGCGCCTTTGGTAGAGATGTATCACCACCCTGCCAAACAATTCATTAAATTATTCCTGCTTAAAAGTTAAAATATAAGTATGAACCTTTCTTCTGATTGAACATAACAAAATACAAATGCTTGCATTTATATAACATCTTTGACATTGAATACTAATGCAATTACGATGCTTAACGTGACTCAAGACATTAAGCTATGCCTGGTGGAGGCCGATACAATAGTGACAAGAGATTCTTAGGTAGGCATGTGGATGTAAGAAAAAATGGAGGGTTATGGGCTGTGTAGGAGGAAAGGGTGAGATTGTGAGATTCCACAACATCAGAATCATAAACAGAATTAGAATCAGGTTTATTATCACTGACATACATTTGTAGCGAATTTTGTTGTTTCCTGGCAGCACTACAGAGCAATGTCTAAAAAATACTATAAGTTACAATAAGAAATATTTTTAAAAATAAATAGTACAAAAAAAGAGCCAAAGCTGAGGTAGCATTTGTAGCTTTGTAGGTTTTCATAAATAAGAACATAAGAAATAGGAGCAGGAGTTGGCCATCTAGCTGGTTGAACCTGCTCCGCCATTCAATAAGATCATGGCTGATCTGACCATGCATTCATCTCCACCTACCTGCCTTTTCCCCATAACCATTAATTCCCCTACTATACAAAAATCCATCCAACCTTGTCTTCAATATATCTACTGAGGTACTCTCCACTGCTTCATTGGGCAGAGAATTCCACAGATTCACCACTCTCTGGGAAAGCAGTCCCTCCTCATCTCTGTCCTAAATTTACTCCCCCGAATCTTGAGGCTATGTTTCCTAGTTCTAGTATCACCTACCAGTGGAAACAACTTTCCTGCCTTTATCTTATCTATCCCTTTCAGAGTTTTCTATGTTTCTGTAAGATCTCCTCACATTCTTCTGAATTCCAGTGAGTATAGTCCCAGGCAACTCAATCTCCCCTCATAGTCTAACCCCCTCATCTCTGGAATCAACCTGGTGAACCTCCTCTGCACCACCTCCAAAGCCAGTACATCCTCAAGTAAGGAGACTAGAACTGCAGGCAGTACTCCATGTACAGCTTCACCAGTACCCTGTACAGGTGCAGCGTAACCTCCCTGCTCTTCAATTCAATCCCTCTAGCAAAGAAGGCCAGCATGCCATTCGCCTTCTTGATAGCCTGCTGCACCTGCAAACCAACCTTTTGTCATTCATGCACAAGCACTCCCAAGTCCTTCTGCATAACATCATGCTGCAATCTTTTGAAATGTTGAAATATCTTTAATGTCATTGCATAGTACAATTTATCATGCACCAATACAGCGAAAATGAGTTTGCAACTCTTGTACTCAATGCTATAAAACAACAAATAAAATAAATAAACAATAAATAAAATCAAGTAACCAGCCAGTACAAGCAATGTCCAGCAGTACAAAAGCACAACTCAGATGCATGACAGCCATAAACCCAGTATTAAAGTAGCAATATAACAAATTTATGGATGATGCTTGATCAATTAGTTCAGAACAATTATTCAGGGGGAAAAGCTATTTTTCGGTCTGGAAGTGTGGGCATAGAAAATCTTATAACGTCTGCCAGATGTTACCATCTAAATAATATTCTGATCTTCCATTTTTTCCTTCCAAAGTGGATGACCTCGGATTTACCAACATTGTACTCCATCTGCCAGACCCTTGCCCACTCACTTTCCCTATCTATATCTCTCTGCAGACTCTCCGTATCCTCTGCACAATTTGCTTTCTCACTCAATCTAGTGTCATCTGCAAATGTAGATGCACTACACTGGGTCCCCTCTTCCAGATCATTAATGTATATTGTGAACAGTTGTGGGCAGAGGCGTTTGAAGTTCAAGGGAAACCGTAGCAACTCACTTTATTGTCAACCAAACGCTGAACACAAAGTGTGGTAAAAGTACTTTACGTAATTACGTCATCATATCAGAGCAGCCTCTTAAAGGAACCCCAACTCAATGTCAGTGATTGTGAATTATGCATATGTTTCCATCAATTACGTTACCCAAAACAGATGCACCCCCCCCCCGGCCAGAATTCACTACAACCTCTGGCTCTCTGGCAGTGGTGTCTGAAAAGAGGATGCTGTCCAGGTTGCATGCCATCTTGGACAATATCTCCCATCCACTACATAATGTACTGGATGGGCACAGGAGTACATTCAGCCAGAGACTCATTCCACCAAGATGCAACACAGAGCGTCATAGGAAGTCATTCCTGCCTGTGGCCATCAAACTTTACAACTCCTCCCTTGGAGGGCCAGACACCTTGAGCCAATAGGCTGGTCCTGGACTTATTTCCTGGCATAATTTACATATTACTATTTAATTATTTATGGGTTTATTACTATTTAATTATTTATGGTGCAACTGTAACAAAAACCAATTTCCCTCGGGATCAATAAAGTATGACTACTACTACTACTACTACAACCGCATTGTGAGCCTGTCTAAAGCTCGAACAAGTCGCCCGGCTCGGGTCCTCTGATTCATGGGTGGAGGAACAGCAGGTGCTTCTGGCTCGCCCAGAGGTGTGTTGACAGGCTCATGGTCACATTGTGAGGCACGGGCATGGTAGCGGAATCCTCCAAATCTTGGTAGGTCAGTTTAAGGCATTCAGGTCTATCCTGCCTATCTATGATAAACGTCTTTTCTCTCCGTTCCAAAACGCTGAATGGGCCATTGTAAAGGGGTGTTGGTGTGCATCATGGTGAATAAAAACAAAAGGGGCGGAATGTTGGTCAACAGGAACCCAAGAGTGCTGTACACCATGATGGAAGGTAGGAATAGGTGAGAAGGAATTGAGTTTACAGAGGAGGGCGGAACGCTGTTAAGAGGCTGACTAGGCGGTCGTGGCATCAGGAATAAAATCACCTTGCACTCGTAACAGCTGCACGTATACCAATCAATTCGCAGGGAGAGCGAGCTTTGCACAGGTCGGGGAGAAGGGTTTAAAAAAGGAGCGTTCGCGGGGATTGGCGTATTAGCGGTGGACCAATCGATTGCGATTCATTAGCAGGAGCAAATAAAAGTCAAGCAGGGTCAAAGAAAAGCAGTCACTGTGAGAGGGGACCAGTTTAGGAGCGGGAACTTAAGGCTTTGGCGAGGAGGCACAGGTAAATAGCAAGTAAGGCTTTTTTAGTGGTTGGATAAAACGTCACTAAATTACAGCTAATTAAGTAAAGTAAGGAGGATGCAGGATCAGGTGATGTGTTGTAGCAGCATGATGTCGGAGCTGGTGGACCCCATCGTGGTTCCTGGTGACCACATCTGTAGCAAGTGTTGGCTAATCGAGGAACTCAGGCTCAAAGTTGATGACCTGGAATCTGAGCTTCAAACACTGCGGCATATCAGGATGGGAGAGAGTTACCTGGATTCTCTGTTTCAGGAAGTATCACATCTATTAGATTAGCTGCCTGTGGTCAGAGACAAGAGGGTGTGACTGCGAGTGAGGTGGGTAGTGGGATCCAAGAGGTAGTGCTGGAGGAGCCTCAGCCCTTGAGTTTGTCCAACAGGTCTCAGGCTCTTGCTCCCTGTGTGGATGACAGTGGGGGCTGTAGGAAGGATGAACAACTTAACTGTGGCACTGTAGTTCAAGAAACCATTCAAGGTGGGGGGAGAAGAGATATGCGGTGGTAATTGGAGATAGTATAGTCAGGGGAATAGACAGAGTTCTCTGTCGCAAGGTTAGAGTGTCCCAAAGGCTGTGTTGCCTGCCTGGTGCCAGGTTCCCACGGCCGTTTTGGGAATGTCCTCTGAGCACACAGGTACCTGATGGTAGCTCCTAATAAAGTCGACTTTAGCAAAAATTCAGATTTCTGGCTAAACATGCTGAAAAGTCTTGGATATATGGGACTGGGTAACGATAGGAAGCGGTTAAGGCATCGGTAATCGCCACATGGGCGGCAACCACCGTCGAACTCAGGGACCATATGGAGGGGTGAAGCCCAGGAGCTATTCGACTTCTGTACGATGCCAAGCCTTTCCATGCCAGCAAGCTCATGGAGATTTTTTTGCAGTACAAGTTGGGCATTGGCTTGTACAAACCAAGCCATGGCAGTTTGTTCCCAAAACTCCAGCAGTTTCAAAGTGACTGTGTTGGCCAACATGTTGAATAACTCTGGAATTGTTCTGGAGCATCCATAACAACTCAATTTGTTGTCAACCAAACGCAGAATATAAAAGGCAGTGAAAGAAAACTCACATCATTGCATCATTGTGTCAGACCAAGTTTGTAAAGTGAACCCTAACTCAATGTTGATGGTTATGAATTATTTACAATTTCCACCAATTACATTACCCCACGGCTTCGTAATCTGTTCACAAATCTGATGGTAGAGGGGAAGAAGCTGTTCCTAAAATATTGAGAGTGTGTCTTCAGGCTCCTGCACCATCTCCCTGATGGTAGTAATGAGAAGAGGCATACGCTGGATGGTGATGGTCTTTCATGATGGATGCTGCCGCCTTGCTGCATCGCTCAGTGAAAGTGTCCTCGATGCTGGGAGGCCCGTGCCTGAAATGAAGCTGGCATTCATTCAAAAGCTACGCCTTCTGCAGCTTTTTCCAATCCTGTGATTGGTGCCCCCATACCAGACAGCGATGCACCCAGTCAGAATGCTCTCCACAGTACATCTGTAGAAATTTGCTGGAGTCTTTGGTGACTCATTTAACCAGGAAAATTATTTTTTTACTTAAAAGTTTGTAGGATTCTGGAACTCTCCTCTACTGTCCCTCCCCTTCCACCAAATAATCACCACTTCTTTCTCCCTGAATTCCACCCAAAATATTATGGATGTTCAGAGCCAATTGAAACTTACAACATTATAATAACTGGAGCTTTATTATTGATATTTTAACTAAGTTAATCTGTATTTTATCCTCATTTAGCTGTCTTTGATATTTAACTTGGTCCAGTTGAATGGTACATTGAGCTCTGGTGTCTGAGTCAGCTCCTCCGGTGCTTATGTTTTTCAAATAAATATATCTGTCTGCCTGTCTGGAATTTGCTTGGCCAATTTTCCTTAACAAAGCAAAGAAGTTAAAGAATTCATTGAGAGCTACCTTTGTTGACATGTACTTCACTGACAAACAACCTACTAACTTCCTTGTGAGTGGAGTGTTACATGGGTTCAGCTATTTTTATGAGTAACGGCTTTTTTTTCTCTTTCCCAAATGCCTTTTAATGTTCTTGTTTAGTTTCTATTGAAGAATGTTCCTACTCAGTGGTTTGAGTCTACTCTTTGTTTTACCAGACCTGCAGGGTTTCCAAAAAACAAATGTGTAGTTTTTTCTGCCAAATAGGCTGAGAATGAGACAACAACCTCAACTTTTGCTTGGCAAAACACTGATTACTTCAGGAATTTCCAAACACCATCATCATAAGAACAGTGTCAACACTATTTCACTTGAAATTTCCTTGATGGATTGAATAACCAGTTAAGAAAACTTTTATTAAGGTGCAACCATATTGTGTGGGGTCTATGGGGTGTCCAGGAAGGGGTAGCACCTCTGGTGAAGGGGCTTGTCAAATCCATTCCACGGCAGCTCACTCACCTTTAGGACCTACCAGGCACTCAGCTCTCACCTGTGGCTTCTAGTAGAGGTCTGCATACGACAGTGGCCATAGCCTAGTACACCACTTCGACTGATGGGCTAAACCAGGTGAGGGTAGTTAGTAGGCCTCATACCCCAGTGAGATAGGGACATGTGAAGTCAGCTGCTGCGGCCGAGGCGGATGAGACCGACAGTGAGATCCAACAGCTGGGAAGACAGTG
Source organism: Mobula birostris (assembly GCF_030028105.1). Lineage (NCBI taxonomy): Eukaryota > Metazoa > Chordata > Chondrichthyes > Myliobatiformes > Myliobatidae > Mobula > Mobula birostris. Next base: position 43,856,315 of record NC_092389.1, on the reverse strand, counting down.
GAAAGTGAAGGTAATGACAAGGCATGGATGACGTCCTGGTCATCCAATGCAACCAAGGAAGACCGCAGTTTGTGACGCTTGATTGTACCACTGGACCCGGACTTCTGAGGTTGAGAGAGTGGAACTTCCCCAGTGCAACGGCTTTTCCACTTTAAAAACTCTCCCACACAGGTTTCCTGCCAATGTCAGACATGCTGGACAGCTACTACCACCATCATATTGTGTGCAGCCCTGGTCACGCATTGTAACGTGTGGAGACTGTGAGGAGGGTGTGGAAGAGGTTTACCTGGATCGGAGGGTGTGAAGTATAAAGAAATATTGGGTAAACCTTGGGTTGCTCTCCCTCGGGTGTTGGAGGGTGAAAGGAGACCTGATTGAGGTTTTTTTTTTCAATTATGAGAGGTACTGATGGGGTAGACAGTCAGAATCTTTTTCCCCAAGGTAGAAATTTATAATGCCAGAGGACATCCTTTTAAGGTAGAGGGGGGATGTTTAAAGGTGATGTTGTTGTGACTGTGAACAAAGTCACCAGAGAAATGCAGCTGGTAGATATAAAAGTCTTTACTCGGGACATACACAAGTAACTTTGGAGTCACTCGAGAGAGAGAAAGATTCCCTGACCCAACATTACAGCATATTTTTATATGTTAAAGAACAAAGGTAACAAAACTATTTCTATAGTTATAATGCCCTCATAAGGCTTCTTTTGAGTTACATGTAGCTTTCCAAATTCCTGGGTCTTCCCACCAATGCACCCAAAATGAGAGTTCATCACATAAGAACATAAGAAATAGGAGCAGGAGTAGGCTATCCGGCCCATTGAGCCTGCCCCGCTATTCAATAAGATCATGGCTGATCTGTCCGTAAATTCAGCTCCATCTACCTGCCTTTTCCCCATAACCCTTAATTCCCTTACTATGTAAAAACCTATCTAACTGTTTCTTAAATATATTTAGTGAGGAAGCCTCAACTGCTTCCCTGGGCAGACAATTCCACAGATTCACCACTCTCTGGGAAAAACAGTTTCTCCTCATCTCTGTCCTAAATCTTCTCCCTTGAATCTTGAGGCAATGTCCCCTAGTTCTAGTCTCACTGGCTAATGGAAACGACTTTCCTACTTCTATCGTATCAATCCCTTTCAAAATTTTGTTTATTTCTATAAGATCCCCTTTCATTCTTCTGAACTCCAGAGAGTATAGTCCCAGGCAACTCAATCTCTCCTCATAAGTTAACCCCTTCATCCCTCGAATCAACCTGGTGAACCTCCTCTGTACTGCCTCCAAAGCTTCCTCAAGTATGGAGACCAGAACTGCACACAGTACTCCAGGTGTGGTCTCACCAGTACCCTGTATAGTTGCAGCATGACCTCCTTGCTTTTGAATTCAATCCCTCTAGCAATGAAGGCTAACGTCCCGTTTGCCTTCTTAATAACCTGTTGTACTTGCAAGCCAACTTTTTGCGATTCATGAACAAGTACACCCAAGACCCTCTGGACAACAGCATGTTGCAATCTTTCACCATTTAAATAATAATCTGCTCTTCTATTATTCCTTCCAAAGTGGATGATCTCACATTTACCAACATTGTATTCCACCTGCCAGACCTTGGCCCACTCACTTAACCTATCTATATCCCTCTGCAGACTCTCCACATCCACTGTACAATTTGCTTTTCCACTCAGTTTAGTGTCATCAGCAAATTCTGCTACGCTACACTCAGTCCCCTCTTCCAAATCATCAATGTAAATGATAAACAGCTGCAGGCCCAGCACTGACCCCTGTGGCACCCCACTCACCGCTGACTGCCAACTGCAGAAACACCCATTTATACCAACTCTCTGCCTTCTATTGGTTAACCAATCTACTATCCATGCCAATACACATCCTCCGACTCCATGCATCCGTATCTTATTTATAAGTCTCTTGTGCGGCACCTTATCAAATGCCTTCTGGAAATCCAAGTATATGACATCCACCTGTTCCCCTCTATCCACTGCACTCATTATGTCCTCAAAGAACTCCAGTAAGTTTATCAAACAGGACCTGCCCTTTCTGAATCCATGCTGTGTCTGTCTAATGGAACCACTCCTTTCTAAATGTTTCACTATTTCTTCCTTAATGACAGCTTGAAACATTTTCCCAACTACAGACGTTAAGCTAACTGGCCTATAGTTGCCTGTCTTTTGCCCACATCCTTTTTAAAAAAAGTGGCGTGACATTTGCTGTCTTCCAATCCCCTGGGACCTGCCCAGATTCTAGAGAATTTTGGTAAATGATTACCAACGTGTCTACTATAACCTCCGCCAATTCCGTCAGCACCCTGGGATGCATCCCATCAGGACCAGGGGACTTATCTACCTTCAGACTCTCTAGTTTGCTCATCACTATCTCTTTAGTAACAGTGATTTTATCGAGGTCCTCGCCTCCCATTCCATCCATAACATCCTTCTTTGGCATATTAGACATGTCGTCCACCGTGAAGACCAACGTAAAATAGTCGTTCAATGCCTCAGGCATTTCCTTATCACTCAATATCAATTTCCCCTTCTCGTCTTCCAAGGGACCTACGTTGACTTTAGCCACCCTCTTCCGCTTTATATATTTGTATATTTATATTACTGTACTGTGGTCTCTGTGATGTATTCATGCAATGGGGTGTTGATTGAATTCATGCATATACCAACATATATGTCAATTAACTGGGTGTTTCCTGGTCTGCAAATACTCTAAAATACAAATTCAGGAAGGCCTTTGTTCTGAGCTGCATTTTATATTCATGCTATAATCTATATTCAGATTGAAGGCTGGTTGCTGCTGAAATTATTACTTGCTATATTTAGTCTCCAAATTATGCTCTACTAATGTGAGGAAAAACCTTTTAATATAGAAAGTAGAAAGATGTCTGGAATGCACTGCCAGGATTGGTGAAGTTTAAGTGACTTTTAGATAGACACATGAAAATGATGGGAATGGACAGATATAAATGATACACAGTAAGACATTTGTCACCAAGATTGGCATGACATTGTGAACCAAATGGCCTGTGCTTTGCTGTTCTAAGTTCTATGTATGTTTGTTCATTCTATAATCCCTTCATGTCCTATCAGTAGGTGCCACTATGATGGAGTTTTGAAGTGTTGTCACTGTTTTCAAATAGGAAAATGCATAGGACAATTTGCACATGCTTTCTCACAAAAGGCAATGTGGAAATTTCCAGATTTTTATCGGAAGCAAGTGTTTACGTCAAGGCCAACTCTTGAGAAGGTGACGATGAACCTGCAAGTTCAACTGCTGTAGCCTGCAGCCTGTGTTAGTGACCCAGACAACAAGATAGGGATCAACTAGGGCACTGAGATCTCCTTCACTCATCCCCTGTTAAGTTCCCCCTACTTTATCCTGGAAAGATTCAGGACCAACTGGTAGTGAAGCTTTGATCTGATTGCGAAAGATTGTTCTGTTCCATCACCCAACTACTAAGGTAGCAACAGCAAAGCTTGATGAAGGTTATTTTCTTTGTGTGACATTTCCTTAGGTGCAAGAAATTGTATTAATTGTTTGAAACCCCAAGTCCCCCACCACCAGGTTCAGGGAGAGCTACTTTCCGATAACCATCAGGCTCTTGAGCCTGCCTGCGCAACCCTCAGCCTCATTCAGCACGAGACTACCATGGATCACTTCTTGCACTACTATGGACTAGTTATTACCCACTGTGGCCTCTTATCTCTTCTCACCTGCCTATCACCTCCCTCTGGGTTGCCTCTTCCTTCCTTTTCTCCTATGGTCGACTCTTCCCTCCTATCAGATTCCTTCCTCTCCAGCCATTTACCATTCCCACCCACCTGGCTTCACCTTTCACCTTTTAGCTATCCTCCTTCCCCTCCCCGCTCACTACCTTTTTATTTTGGCATCTTCCCCCTTCCTTTCCAGTCCTGCACATTCGTGTGTTTATTCATTTCCATAGATGCTGTCTGACAAGTTGAGTTCCTCCAACATTTTCTGTGTGTTGCTACTATGGACTTGTCTTTGATTGTCCTTTTTAAAATGACTATCTTATTTTGTACAGAGTTTTCTTCTTCACTGTCTTGTATAATGTAATATTCTGTGTACATTGTCTGTATCTAAAGTACTGTGCAAAAGTCTTTGGCACATATCTATAGCTAAGATGCCTAAGACTTTTGCACAGTACTGTAGTAATTTTACGTATTGCTCTGTACTGCTGCCACAAAAAAAAAACAAATTTTATGACATATATAAGTGATGATAAACCTGATTCTGATATGGGTCTCTATTGTGGACTGAGAGTGGGAATGGGGCAGGGAGAGGGGAATTATGGTTGGGAAAAAAGGAAGAGAGAGAGGAGGGAGTGGGAGGCACCAGAGAGACATCCTATAATGATCAACAACCAATTGTTTGGAATCCCACCACTGGCACACCTTCTCTGCCACCAGTCCCACACTCCTCCCACGGCGCTCCACCCTCACTTTTCCCAACATCCTTTGCTCCCGCCAGATTTACAAACTTGCTCTCCACTCCACATTGACAAATACAGTACTGTGCATACCTGTGTGGTGCTGTAAGCAAACTTTTCATCGTATCTGTACCATATTGGACTTGGTAAATAATAGTAAAATGGACTTTGCAGCTGTTCAGGAACCCTCGGTCAAGAGATAAAGCCTCAGAATCAGAAGAGGTCTTGCAAAGGTCAGAAAGGAAACATTTTCATAATTGTAAAAATTGTAAGAATTTGAAGCTCACTTTCAGAATCAGGAATTAATGTTACCTTTAATGTTACCTTGGCTGTAGATACCTCAGGGATTAATAGAGCTTTATTAACCATTAGTATCAAAGATAACGATAAAGATTTATCTGTCACATGTACATCAAAACATTGAGTGAAATGTGTCATTTGCATCAAATCAAATCAGCGAGGATTGTGCTGAGTCTGTGTTGCCTCACTTCTGGCGCCAACATAACATGCTCACAATTCACTACCTCTTTCCTGTACGTCTTTGGAATATGGGAGGAAACTAGATCATCCAGAAGAAACCCACACGGTCATAGGGAGAATGTACAAACTCCCGACAGACAGTGGTGGGAATTGAACCCTGACTGGTGATCGCTCGCATTATAAAAGCAATGCGCTAACTGCTACACTAACATGCCCCTCCTTCAAAGGATGGTGCATACGTGTAGTAAGGCCACAAAGCAGCATTGAACTGTGGAACGTCAAGATAATAAATAGTTCCACCCCATGCATACATTCCTGAAATTCATTCCCCAACACAGCTTTGGAACTGAAATATGGTACTCCTAGATATGCAAATAGTACCTCCTGAGTAACATTTTAAGTTCATGTAACTATTTGAAGATTACAATATGGTAGGTCAGAGTATGAAAATATTTGGCTATTCCTTCGGTAAAGTCTCTCTACATGATTCTCTGGTAATCGCATGATGATCTTTAACAAGAACATCAACAACTCTTAATAATCAGAGATCAGAAACTAAAGTTCATTCTCATTGGCTCCAACATTGGTGCTGAGTTACCCAGCATTCTTCTGTATAGGACCATTGTCAAGGACCTGGAAAATCCACAAAGCTATAATGGCCAGCCTGTCTTGAAGTTCTATGTGATTTCTTTCTCCAACAGGAGAGTTCACTTAAAATAAGGAAAAAATCCAAAAAAGATCACATCCATCATGTATAAAACTACTTCCACTGCTTAAAGTTCAAAATGCCATTCTTCTTGTGACAGCTTCTGTGTTACCTCACACAAAATGCTGCCATTCAGGCAGAGGCACCAGTGTTTCTTTCACAACCTTTACTTATAACATGGACGCAAGAGGTTCTGTAGATGCTGGAAATCCAGAGTAACACATACAAAATGCTGGAGGAACTCAGCAGGTCAGGCAGCATCTATGGAGAGGAATAAAGATTCAATGTTTTGGGTTGAGGCCCTACATCAGGGCTGGAAAGGAAGTGGGAAGAAGCCGGAGTAAGAATGTGGGGGGTGGGGAAGGAGTACCAACTGGCAGGTGATTAGAAGCCAGGTGAGGGGAAAGGTGGGTGGATGGGGGAAGGGAGATGAAGCTGGGAGGTGATAGGTGGGAAAGGTGAAGGGCTGAAGAAGAAGCAATCTGATAGGAGAGGAGAGTGGACCATGGGAGAAAGAGATAGAGGATGGTCACCAGAGGGAGGTGATAGGCTGGTAAGGAGAAGAGAAGGGGTGAAAGGGGAAAAGGGGAGGCAGAGTGGGGAATGGAAAATGAGAGATTGGGTGGGGAGGGAAGAAATTACTGAAAGTTAGAGAAATCGATGTTCATGTGGTCAAGTTGGAGGCCACCCAGACGGAACATGACCTGTTTCTCGTCCAACCTGAGAGTGGCCTCATTATCGCAGTAGAGCACTTTACCTTCAATAAAGAATTTTTGTTAGTCTTGTTAGTTGCCTTACTGAACAGCAATGCAAAAGATCCCACAGAACCCACTCAAGAAGAATTCAAGTGGTGAATCTGTGGAACTCATTGCCATGGATGGCTGTGGAGGCCAAGTCATTGGGTATATTTAAAGCAGAGTTTGATAGATTCCTGATTAGTCAGAGTGCCAAAAGTTATGGGGAGAAGGCAGGAGAATGGGTTTGGGAAGGATAATAAATCAGCCATGACGGTGACTCAATGGGCTGAATTCGACTCTGATGTCTTCTGATCTTATGTTAACTCTGTTTCCTCTTTACATGGATGCTGTCTGACCCGTTGAGTGTTTCCAGCATTCCCTGGATTTATTTATGATATGCTACTGCTTGTAAATTATGCTGTGGACCAGGAGTCCACGATGATTAATGTACTTGCTTTATCTAGTCAAACAGTCATTAATCTGTTTCAAAGAAATAGGTTAGTGCTTCTGTTAAAATTGGAAAGGAATTAATTTCAGGTGAATGCATTCGTTGTTCAAATTATGAGATGTAATTTTACAGTGATTATCTTTAAACCTGCAATATTTAAATCTTACAATATAAATTTGATTATATAATGTTTGTAAAAATGAAGTTCTGTCATTCTCTCCTCAGCCATTGAACTGCAAATTGATGGATCACACTGATATTAAATCTTTGATGTACTTCATATGCAGTTGTGTCAGGCTCCTGTCTTTATTTAGGAAGTATTTGTCAGTCAAGCTGCACTGAGAACACTGTCTTCAACGACCTCCCTTTCCACTTCTCTATGAGAAAAAGTGAATACGTCACAGACTTTGAGCTTTTCTTCGTGTTGGGCAATCCATCATATTAATGCTGGAATAAAGACTTGCTGACTTTTAAAATCAAAAGATACTTTGAGCTATTTTTCTCCCAACTCATTCACCAGCATTTGACAGGAGAATAGGGTTGAGAGGGATAATAAATCAGCCATGATAGAATGGCAGAACAGACTCAATGGGCCGAATGGCCTAATTCTGCTCCTATATTTTATGTTTTTGTACAGGGCATCAAAGGTTACAAGAAGAAGGCAGGAGAATGGGGTTGAGAAGGATAATAAATCAGCCATGATGGAATGGTGGCGTAGACTCGATAGACCAAAAGGCCTAATTGCGCTCCTAAGTCTTTGGTCTGTTTCCTTGGTGAATAGTTAACCCCCCCACCCCCCACCACCAATTATCTCTTTCTCTTACTTTTAAAGATTAGCAGACTCCAACTCCAATTCAAAAACTGTGGAAGTTCATCAACCTGGAACATTAATCCTGTTTCTCACTCCCCAGATGCTGCCTGACTGGCTGATTATTTCCAATATTTTTCTACTTTTATTTCATAAAATATTCGCCTGTTTCTTTAATTCAGTAATGCTAAACTGTTTTCTTCTTCAGTTTTAATTTCTGCAAAAAAAAGATAAAGAGATCAATTAAATGTTTAAAGATCTAACACTTCTTTGATGTTTTTAATCCTCTGCATTGGACACGTAAGATCCACTTGGAAAATTTACAAGGATTTCACATAATTCAACACTTATTACTTAATTGACTTTTGCAAATAAAGAGGCATTCATAATTTTAAAAACTTAGCAGCTTTGGTTGCTAAATGCTTTAGAATATCTTGAGGTTGTAGATTGTATCACGTCAATCTGTGCAACAGTAATGATTTGGATTAGTAAAAAAATATTTTTTCCTAGAGATACAGCACAGTAATAGGCCCTTCCAACCTAACAAGGCCAAGCTGACCAGACATGTGACCAATTAACCTACTAACCTAGAATAGAGTCATTGAAAAGTATAGCCCAAAAACAGGCCCTTCAGCCCATCTATCCATACCAAACCATTTAAACTACCTACTCCCAGGACTATAGCCCTCCGTACCCCTACCATTCCTGTACCTATCCAAACTTCTCTTAAACCTTGAAACCGAGTTCACGTGCATCACTTATGCTGGCAGCTTGTTCCACACTCTTACAAGTGTGGAGTAATTGAAGTAAATGAAATAATTTCCCTTCATGTTCCCTGTAAGCTTTTCCCCTTTCACCCTTAACCCATGACCTATACTTGAAGTCCCACCCAACCTTAGTGGAAAAAACCTGCTTGCATTTATCTTAACTAGTATGTCTTTGGACTGTGGGAGGAAACTGGAGCGCCCAGAGGAAACCTAGGTGGTCATGGGAGAAGCACATACAAACTCCTTTCGGACAGTAGTGGCATTGAACCCTGATTGCTGGCACTGTAATAGTATCAAGCTAATCACAACATTACTTTACCATCCCTAGTTACTCTGTATTATTTTAGTTGACTGGTCTTGACCAGCCTTTCTCAACCTTTTTGCCTCGGAGCAAACCTTGAAATAATTTTCAGGTCTCAGGGAACCCCTGCGTAAAAATGATTATATCTGGAGCTCACCGAACATTAGTGTGATCAGTAAGTTGTAGATATAATAATCCAAAAATAATTGTCAATACCTTTTTGAGTAGAGAATTAATTTTTAGCCAAACATAATAATTTCTGTTAAATAACTGGAAGTTGGGGGGAGGTAATTATGCAGGGAGAGGCTGACATCACAGCCCAAGTTGGGCGAGTCCATTCAATGCTCAGAAAACGCACCTCATCAGCCTACAAACCTCACCGCTGTGCAATACAGCGTTCATAAATTATCAGCCTACCGTCCTCCCCTCCATGCAATACAACACTCACCAATTATCAACAACCTCCCCGATCTTGCGTCAAAAACTGAGAATAGACTCAACCAAATAAACAAGGTCCTCCTGTGCCCTGCCATAGTGGGCTGGGAAACCTCTAACCAGATCGCTAATGGGTCTGCTCGCTCATTGCCCACCACTGTGAGCGCTAGCGTTGCATGAAGTTCAAAAAACAGTAATTTTTTTTTAATTGCGATCTCTTATGGAATCCTTAGTGACCTCCCTTGGAACCCTAGGGTTCCACAGAGGCCCAGCTGAGAAAGCCTGGTCTAGAGGGTCTGAATCATAGGCCCTATATAGGTTGGCTAGGATAGGTCTTCTTTCGTTGGAACATAGGAGTATGAGAAGTTTATAGAAGTGTTTAAGTGATGAGAGAGATACATAAGGTGGATGGTAACAAAAGGCATACACCAGGCTCAAGGACAGCTTCGATTCTACTCTTAGAAGATGAATGAATGGTAAAGTCTTTTCTCCAGGGTAGGGGAGGCCACAACTAGGGGGCATAGCTTTAGGATGAGACGGGAAAGATTAGAAAGGGATCTGAGGGGCAACTTTTTCACACAGAGAGTGGTGCATACATGGAATGAGCTGCCAGAGGAATTGGTTGAGGTAAGTGCAATAGTATCATTTAAGACGCACTTGGATCGGGACACGGAGGGTCCGGGCTTAGTGCGGGAAATTGGGACAAGCTGGGTGAGTACTGTAGTCGGTAGAATCAGAATCACGTTTATTATCACTGACGTACTCTATGTTGTGAAATCTGTTGTTTTGAAGTGGCAGTTCAGTGCAATACCTAACAAATTACTAGAAGTTACAATAAGAAATATAAAAAATAAATGAGTAGTCCATAAAGTGAGCAAAGAGTGAGGTAGTTCGTGGTCTAGTCAGAAATCTGATGGCAGGGGGAAAGAAGCTGTTCCTTAAATGTTAAATGCTTGTTTTCAGGCTCCTGTACTCGCTCTCTGATGGTAGCAATGCAAACAGGTCATGTCCTGGATGTCCTCGATAGTAGGGGAAGCAAGTGTCAATGGCTGAGTTTACAACCACATAGACTGGTTGGGCAGGAGGACCTGTATCTGTGCTGTTTTGAACATGCCCTTGATGGTAGGGGAGGCCCGTGCCTAGGATAGAGCTGGCTCAGTCAACAAACAGCATGCTGAGGTTGGGTCTATGCTGTTTTGCTCTCTGAGTCTGTTACTCCATAATAAATTTACTTTGAACTTTATATTTTACTTTTAATCTCTATTTCAACTGTCATGCCAAATCTTGCACAACAGAATTAATAAAAAAAGTACAGAACAGTAACACTCAGTGGCCACTTTATACCTGCTTGGTAATGCAAATGTCTGATCAGCCAATCACGTAGCAGCAATTCAATGCATAAAAGCATGCAGACAAGGTCAAGAGGTTCAGTTGGTGTTCAGACCAAACTTCGGAATGGGGATGAAATGTGATCTAAGTGACTTTGACTGTGGAATGATTGTTGGTGCCAGGCAAGGTGGTTTGAGAATCTCAGAAACAGCTGATCTTATTGGATTTTCATGCACAAACAGTCCCTACAGAGAATGCTGCGAAAAACAAAAAACATCCAGTGGGTGGGGGTTCTGTGTGCAAAAGTGCCTTAATAATGAGAGAGTTCAGAGGAGTTCTTATGTCCTTAAGAGAATGACCAGACCGGTTCAAGCTGACAGCAACTCAAATAATCACACATTACAACAGTGGCGTAGAGAAGAGCATCTCTGAATGCACAACATGTTGAATCTTAAATTGGATGGGCTACAGCAGTAGAAGACCATGAACATAATAAAGTGGTACAGGAGGTATCTAGTAAAGTAGCCACTTTGTGTATTTTCTCATGCATCCATAGGTTGACACTGTATAGTTTATATCATCAAGGTATTCTGAAGCATTTAGCAATAAATTTGGGCTATTACGTCTGTTAACAATGAATACTATTTTATGTTCAAAAGCCAACAGAGCAGTAATTTAGCTTCCAATCGCATCTACCAAGTTCTATTCTCACTCTGTCTACTGTGCACTGCCAAAGCCTAGATGCTCTTTGTTAATGAGGTCAGTTCTCAGGTCATAGTTATTAAAGAGAAAATAAATGCAGTCCAGGAAGTGGGTCTTATCACTGAGAGGAGCTGGAACCCGTAACATGGTGCTGAAATAATGTACTCAGTGGGAAGAAGTGTTAGCAGTGTATATATCAGACTTGATTCACTCAGCTTCACTCCATATTCGGTTATCTAAAATGTGTTGAATCTAGTAAATCCATCTCCAAGTTATCTGCACATTCTGGGTCACTTGTAAACACATTACTGTGTTACAGAATCTGTGCATTGTATTAGTGCACACTCTTTGGCTTATTCCTCACCTCACACTCAAAGATTTACATTTTCTTAATACCTAGTTTAAAGAAAATCATAAAAGATTCCTAAGATCTATCTGGAGATTAGTAAACATTTAAAAAATAGTTTTTTTAAAATGGTCCATGCCACAGTCCAGTAGTTTGTTCATTAGGAGATTGTTTGGGGAGTTATCCTTCACATTTTTCGAAATGTAAATGTGCTGGCATGTCAGTACTCCTTACAACATTTCATATTCCTCTGGGAATCTCTCTTCCTGGCAGTAACTTTGACCTTATTAGACAGTTGTCTGGCTAAATCACTGAACTGCTCCATTAAAATGGCTCAGTTTATGAATGTTATTTTTAATTATTTTTATTATTTATTGAGATACAGTGCAGAGTTGGTCCTCCCAGCCTTTCAAGCCACGTCACCCAACAATCCCCCGATTTTAACCCTAGCCTAGTCACAGGACAATTTACAATGGCCAATTAACCTACTAGCTGGTATGTGTTTGGACAGTGGGAGGAAACAGGAGCACCTGGAGGAAACCCACGTGGTCACAGGGAGAATGTACAAACTCCTTACAGACAGCAGCGGATATCGAACCTGGGTCGCTAGTACTGTGGTAACCACCACGCTGCCGTACCACCCATGATGTTGGGCTTGTGGTTTGTTTTCAAATAAGTTGATACTTGCCTGTATTTTTCTCTGTACAGTAATGTGCGCTACTGTCAAAGGGATCATTCTGCAAATGACATAGCCGATCAGAATCAGAATTGGGTTTATTATCATGAAACTTGTTGTTTTGCGACAGCAGTACAGTGCAAAAGACTATAAAATTAATATGAATTACAAAATAAAGTTCAAAGTTGAAAAGTTCAAATAAATTTATTATCAAAGTACATATATATCATTATGCACAACCCTGAGATTCATTTTCTTGTGGTCATACTCAATAAATCCATAGAATAATAACTACAACAGAATCAATGAAAGACCACACCAAAACTTGGGCATTCAACCAATGTGTAAAACACAACAAAACTGTGCAAATACAAAAGAAAGGAATAATAATCATAAATAAGCAATAAATATGTAAACATAAAATGAAGAGTCCTTGAAAGTGAGTCTATAGGTTGTGGGAACATTTCAATGATGAGGGAAAGGAAACTGAGTGAAGTTATCCCCTCTGGTTCAAGAGCCTGAGGATTGAGGGGTAATAACTGTTACTGAACATGGTGGTGTGAGTCCTGAGGCTCCTGTACCTTCCTCCTGATAGCAGCAGTAAGAAGAGAGCATGGCCTGGGTGTTGGGAGTCGCTGCTTCATTGTAGATGTGCTCAATAGTGTGGAGGGCTTTACCGGTGATGGACTGGGCCGTATCTACGACTTTTTGTAGGTAGGATTTTCCTTTCAAGGGCATTGGTGTTTCCATACCAGACTGTGATCCAGCCAGTCAATATACTCTCCGCTACACATCTATAGAAGATTGTCAAAGTTTTAGATGCCATGCTGAATCTTCACAAACTCCTAAAGAAGTCGAGGCACTGCCGTGCCAGGCCCAGGACAGGTCCTCCAAAATGAGGAATTTAAAGTTGCCGACCCTCTCCACCTCTGATCCTCTGATGAGGACTGGCTCATGGACCTCTGGTTTTCCTCTCTTGAAGTCAATAATCAGCCCCTTGGTCTTGCTGACATTGAATAAGAGATTGTTGTTGTGGCACCACTCAGCCAGGTTTTCAATCTCCCATTATTTATTTACCAAAAAAAGCCAAAAAAGAAATATTGAGGCAGTATTCATAATATTTGGGTCAAAGAAAGTCCGTAGATAAATGAGCAAGCTATGGAGAGTTATCAAAGTTCAAAGTAAAATTTATTATCAAAGTATGTGTACCATGTACAGTACTGTGCAAAAGTCTTAGGCACATATTTATAGCTAGGGTGCCTAAGACTTTTACACAGTATTATGTTGCTGACATGGAGTGGAGAGCAAGTTTGTAACTCTAGCAGGTGCAAAGAATGTTGGGAATGGTGAGGGTGGAGCACCACGGGATGGATACAGGACAGGTGGCAGGGGCGTGTGGTGGTACACGTGCAGACACACCCAGCCCTGAGACACCAGGCAAGGTCATTTGATTCCAAACAATTGGTGTGTTGATTATTACAGAATGTCTCTCTGGTACTTCCTGCTTCCTCTCCTCTCCCTTCCCCTTTTCCAAACCATGATTCCCCTCTCCTTGCCCCCTTCCCACTCTCAGTCCACAATAGAGACCCAGATCAGAATCAGGTTTATCATCACTCACATTTGTCATGAAATTTGTGTTTTTGCAGCAGTACAGTGCAAAACATAAAATTACTACAGTACTGTGCAAAAGTCAAAGGCACTCTAGTGATGTATATGTGCCTAAGACTTTTGCACAGTACTGTACAACCTTGAAGCTCATTTTTTGCAGGCGCTCACAGGAAAACAAAGAAATACAACAGATTCCATGAAAAACCACACATAACAAAGGCATAGTCCCTGAAAGTGACTCTAGCAGCTGTGGAGTCATTTCATCACTGAGGCGAGTGAAGTCATCCACACCAGTCTAGGAGTCTGGTAGGTGTAGGGCAACAGCCATCCTCCTTGAGCTACTAGCCCTCACCTCACTCAAATTCCTCATCAGATTGCAATACAATTCAATTGTTATATTTCAGAATCTTTATTGTATTTTGAGATTCTGAGCCACACTCACAAGATGGAACACAAACCCAGCACTGCTGGAATAATTAACCTTTACTTCATAAGTCAATGTTATGTCGCCTCAAGTTGGTTAGTTGGTTGGCATCTGTCTGTCTCGAAGGACAATGGGTGATGATCATCATCACAAGCCTGGGTGGAAGGTGTGGAGATCCTGAGGTGATCAGTCACCAAGATCCCTCTCTCAGACTCACCAGTGTAGTCCAAAGGAAAGCTTATGAAGCAATGTGTTTGGCACCAGCTTGGCTGCAGGAACCGCCAGAAGGATGTTCAATGACGTCCAGCTGTCATAGGGGCTCCACTCCGGATTTGCTGTCTGGGTTTACTCCCGTAGCCTTTGTCTCTCCCGAGGCCGCCCACAAGGCAGTGGGGTTATTTACCCGGAGCTGGGGATCTGGTTCACAAGCACCAGGGTGCGCCCACACACCGATGGGCCAATGAGTTACTTGTGCAGGGGCCAGACCTCCTCCCCATCCTCTGTAGTTCAGCCTGAGTCCGAAAGGAGTTTGGTTTCCATGTGTGACCAATGAGGAAGCACTACATGGGAGAGGCTACGTACTGGCAGGGAGAGACTTACACATTCAGCTCTCCTTTTCATGAGACTGCTAGTCAGCGGTGGAAGCTGAAAGTGAGAGCAACAAGCACTACCACACTAGACGCAACCATTTTGACACAAGTTAAATGTCCAAAAATAATGGTACACAATGATAGTCAAGGAATATAGATTATTTTATTTAGAGGTGCACCATGGAACAGATTCTTCTGGCCCTACGAACCCAGCAACCCACCGATTTAACCCTAGCCTAATCACGAGACAATTTACAATGACCAACTAACCTACTCTCTGGTACGTCATTGAACAGGGAGAGCAAACTGGAGAACTCAGAGGAAACACACACACACACACACACACTCACACTCATGGCAAGGAAGGTACCAAATAGCTTACAGAAGATGCCAGAACTGAACTCCAAACTTTGACCTACCAACCCCCTCCAAGCTGTAATAGCATCATGCTAACTGCTTCCCTATATGGTGCCCCTCCTAAAATCGCACATGAAATTCTGTATTAACTAAAAAGGTGCAACTTCAGAACAGAAGAGATTCTGTAGATGCTGGAAATCTTGAGGAACATGTATTTAAAATCCTGGACGAACTCAGCAGGTCAAGCAGTATCTATGGAAGAGAATAAATATTTGACATTTTGGGCTGAGACCCTCCACAGAACTCATGAAGATTCCAGAATAAGAACCCAACTGTTATTTCCACAGAAATAAAATTCTCTAGTTCAAATATATTGTGTTTATTTCTCTGACTGCTCAATTCACTGGAAGGGTCTACGGTACTGTGTAACACACACAAAATGCTGAGAAACTCAGCAAGTCAGGGAGAAAGGGCGTCAGAAGGTAGTGATAGGCAGGTAAAGAGAAGAAAAGGGGTAAATGGGGAGATACGATGAGGAATGGAAAAAGAGGGAGGGAGAGGCAGAGAGGGGAGAGAAATTGCCGAAGTTGATAGGAAAAGCCAGTTGAGGGGAAATTCAGTACCATTGGGATCTGTTTCCAGAGTTCACATAAGATGTATTTTTTTCACTTCAGGTATTTCAACATTCAAAATTTAGATATCAACATAGTGGTTAGCACAGGGCTTTACAATACCTGCAACCCGGGTTCATTTCCTGCCACTGTCTGTAAGGAGTGAGTGCATTCTCCCCATCACTACGTGGGTTTTGTCCCACAGCCCAAAGGTTCATTGGTCATTGTAAATTGTCCCATGATTAGACTAGGGTTATATCAGGGATTGCTGGGCAGCACAGCTCAAAAGGCCAAAAGGCACTGTATTTCAATAAATAAATAGAATTACGAGTTTTAGCCATGTACCTAGGCACAATTTTTAAGTGCCTTGACATTTGGTAATGTGACATCATAAATTTTCAAATTCTGTACATGTTTTTATAACCTTATTAAATGGTTACTTGCTAAAGTTGTTTGGCCAAATGGCAAAGGAAGTGTGTATATTGGATGCTGACCTGGTTTAAATGTCCACTTACCCAGATATATGTTGGAGAGAGGTCAAATCAAATGCTTGTAGTCAGCGTGGTCACAGAAAAACAGAGCAACAGTTCACCTTGACAGAACAGGTTGGCTCAAGGCCCTATTCCAGGAAAGTGGGTACCGATCTTATTTTGGACCCCTGGGAACAAGCTGCCAGGCAAAAATTATCTGTTGAGTCCTAGTAAATTGGTGAATTGGTTTATTATCATCACACTTACTGAGGTACAGCTTTGCAAGCCATCCATACAGATCGTTTCATTTCAGCAATGCATTGAGGTAGTACAAGGGAAAACAATAACAGAATACAGAATAAGGTGTTACAGTTACAAAGAAAGTGCAGTGCAGGGAGACAATAAGGGGCAAGGCCACGGTGAGGTGGGTTATCCTCACTGCTGGCAGAATGGGAAAGTGCAATAAACTTGTAGCGTCAAGAGCAAGGCATATATGATTGTTTACTTCAATTCTAGAAAATACTGAAAAACCATGGCAAATTCAAGTGGGGAAATTCACTGTTGTGCCAACCATGAAAATTGACCAACACAGGATATGTTCCACAGTAGTGTAGCAGTTAGCACAACGCTATTGCAGTTCGGAGTTCCGTTCCCCCGCCATCTGTAAGAGGTGTGTACGTTGTCCCCATAAACCACTTGGGTTGCCTCCGGGTGCTCCAGTTTCCTCCCATCTTCCAAAGACGTGCCGGTTAGTCGGTTAATTGTCCTACAATTAGGCTAGGGGTTAAATCGGTAGGTTGCTAGGCCTGAACAACCTGTTCTGTGCTGGGTCTCTAAATGAAAAAATAAAATTTTAAAAATTATACAGAATGAAGAATTATATAAAAATAAAGCTAGAGGTTAAAGTATGGATATGGAATGAAATGTGCATAAATACCAGCGTCTATTTAAAATGTAAAGATTATTATAAAGAGTGGTTCAAAGTGCAGTGACTGAGATAATAGAGAGGGGTGGGGGTGTTGACTAGAATGGTTGATCAGATTAACTGCCTGGGCAAACTTTTAAGATAAAATTCCGGAGGTCCTGGTGGTTCAGTATCTGTCTCACCATATTTGTTTCCCATATTCCTTTGATATCATTCCCAAGATACATTTGTACTCACAGGGCCCGTTTGCCACACCTCAAGTCCCTTTACTAAATGATGGACCAAATTAACCTGTTGAACACTGCCACAAAATGCAGCTGATTGGACCCTCTGTTCAATAGCTTTGTCCACCTTGGCCAACCTCACATCTGCTTTTCTTCTAAATGCTGCTTATTTGATGCTCTGTGCCTGTGGTGCTGCTGCAAGTAAGTTTTTCATTGCACCTGTGTGTACACGTATGAGCGCAAATGACAATAAACTTGGCGTTGACTTTGACTCTAGCTGGAATATGTGGGGACACTTCCGAAAGAGAATCAGAATCAGGTTTAATATCACTGGCATGTACTTTGAACTTTGTTGTTTTGTAGCAGCAGAACATTGCAATAAAAATATTTTTTAAAGCCATCAATTAGAGTAAGAAATATATATTTAAAAATAAATATAAAAAGAGGTGCAAAAAGAGTGCCAGAAAAGAAAAAAAGTTGTGAAGTAGTGCGCGTGGAAATCTGATGGCAGAGGGGAAGAAGCTGTTCCTTCTGTTCCGTGAGGGTGGCACGATATTGCAGTGGTATAACACTATTACAGTTCAGTTCCACTGCTCTCTGTAAGGAGTTTGTGCATTCTCTCTGTCACCGTGTGGGTTTCCTCCGGATCCTCCAGTTTCCTCCCACAGTTCAAGACTTCTGGGTCTGTAGGCTGTAGTCACATGGGTGTAATTGAGAAACACGGGCTCATTGGTCTTAAGGGCCTGTTACCATGTTGTATGTCTAAGTAAAATAAAAACGCAAACTTATTGATTACCCTGGCCACTTTGCATATACAATTTACTCTATAGGTGAGACTCAGCACAGTCTTTAAAACTAAATAATTTCCATTCCATTGACGGCATCATATCAGCTGACAGTGGCCCAACATTTCAAAGCCTATTGGGGATGATTGGATTGTAAATTCAATGTCTCTCCACTTTTTAAAGACTGTTTAATATAATTTCCAGTACACAAATGTAATGAAGATCAATATAATTGTTCCTCTGGATTTGACGCCGCACAGAAAAGAAAACCACAATAATAAAAAAAACACAAAAAATATAAATACATGAGATTGCTTATATACCGTACATAGATTGATGACTGTATGTCCATAAAGTGACGCAAGACACAGGGGTGTCTGTACATAAACTTACTGGAAATACTGAAGTTGGGGTGTGGAGGGCTGGGTTGGAGGTATTGATCTGTCTTACTGCTTGGGGAAAGTAACCATTTTTGAGTCGTGGAGGTCCTGGCATGGATTCTACGTAGCCTCCTCTCTGATGGGAAATGGACAAACTGTCCATGAGCAGGGTGGGTGGGATCCTTCATTGTTCTTTGGCAATCACTGTGAATATTTGTCCTCAGACAGGCACTGATTTTATCAGTTTCATTTGAGAGATTATTTCTTCCCCCTGCAGTCTAGGAAGTACTGACAATTACTGTGAAGTATTTCTGTAATGAATTCCAGATGATCCAGCTTTTTCAAGAGGCACATTGGAATTTATAAATGATCTGCTACTCTAATGGACTTCTGTAAACTGTCATCTGAAGCAATGAGCTGCAGATTGATGTGCTGAGCTCATTTAGCAGGGATCAGTGGAATTTCTTAATCCCAAATCCAAAATGAGATAAAACAACAATGCATGATGTCTGAAGTTTGGAATATTTGTCAACTATTTTCATGAATGACATACACTCAGTGACCACTTTATTAGGTACACCTGTACACCTGCTCTTTAGTGCAAACGTCTGATCAGCCAATCATGTGGTAGCAACTCAGCGCATAAAAGCAAGCAGACAAGGTCAAGAGGTTCAGTTGTTGTTCAGACCAAACAATAGAATGGGGAAGAAATTACTTTGACCTGGAATGATTTTTTTGTGCCAAATGGGATGATTTGAGCATCTCAGAAACTGCTGATCTCCTGGGATTTTCGCCCTCAAAAGTCCCTAGAGTTTACAGAGAAGGGAGTGAAAAACAAAAAATTAACATTCAGTGAGTAGCATTTCTGTGGGCGAAAACACATTGTTAATGAGAGAGGTCAGAGGAAAATGGCTAGATCATTAGACATAACACATATGAACAAATTTAGACCATTTGGGCCATCAAGTCTGCTTTACGATTTGATCATGGCTGATTCATTTCTCTCTCAATCCTACTTCTCCCGCACTTCTCCCTGTAACCTTTCAGATTGTTTCAAGCTGTCAGGAACTCAAACCACATGCTACAACAGTGGTGTGCAGAAGAGCATCTCTGAATGCACAACACATTAAATCTTGAAGTGGATGGGCTACAGCAGCAGAAGACCACACCGGGTTCCACTCCTATACTGAATAAAGTGGCCTCTATTATGTTGTTTAAGGCTGCTGACTGAAGTCAAGTTACAAAAAGGAAGTAAGCATTTTTTAGGGATAAATGAAGCCATTGGCCAAGATGGATGAAAGTGCTCCAATTGATGGAGTAGGGTCACCAGAAACATTATCCTAACAAACCAGAGATGATAGCAACTAAAGAGATAGCCAGGAGCCTGTCTACATCCAGTTGATGTATACATTGGCTGCAAAAAGGGTTTCTATAATTGGAATAATTTGTTGTGGTTGAAAATAACATTTAAAGAGTTATATTGAGTTCAAGTAAGATTTTGACATTTTACTGTTGCCTAGATTATGACAATGTTATCATCTAACGCTGGCATTTGGATTGGCTGCTGAACCTTCTCCATTCAAATAAATGGACTGAGGAAATTAACCCTCATTTCCTCTCCCATTCTCTCCACCTTGCAGTCAGAAGCATTTCCTTAGTCCCCTCAGAAAAAGAATGGCAATTTCCAATTTTTCTCCACAGAAAAAGGCATTATTTGGAGGCAAAATGTGCTTCATGCAGCAGATAATGAGGGGCAACCGGATATCCCACTGGTCCTTCACATCTACACTTACTGCACAGGTTACAGGCACAGCAAAAGGTCATTCAGACCTTTTAGTCTATCCTGATCCTCTAAGATTGTGTGGACCGTTCAGTGCCACAATACACCTAATACCTCCACTCCAAACTATGTCCATTTCTGTCAGATAATGATGTTGAAACACTAATTTATGCCTTTATATCAAATAGACTAGATTACTGCAATATATTTTTCACTGGCCTTTCAAATCAATCTATTGATGAGTTAAAACAATTCAACTCATTCAGTGCGCTGTTGCCAGACTTTTCACGAAAACCATGATGAGGGAAACATATTACTCCCATTCTAACTGCTTTGTATTGGTTTCCTGTATTGTTTAGAATTAATTTTAAAGTTTTCTTGCTTGTTTTAAAGCTCTATATGGTCTGGAACTGGAGTACATCACAGAATCATTCTCATTTCATAATCCTACTCAATTACGTACACCAGATAAATGCAGGTTTAAAGGTGAACCTTGTAGAAAATGCAACAAAGTAGGACAGATACAAAGAGCATGTCAGGCAGACAGAAATAAATAAGCTGCACAGGGAAGAGAAAAAGATAAAAAGTCAAGTTGCAATTTAAAAAAAAGCATTAATCTGTATGCTGTTGAGGAAAAATCTGATAATGATGAGAATGACACAGGACTGAGTAGCCTTGAGATTTGATTGTGAAAACTAATAATAGACAAGCTACATGGTTTATACCAGAATTGAACGGGAAATTAATTAAAATAGAATTGGACACTGGTTCGGCTGTTGCAGTTATTCTACAAAATGAGTTTGAACAGCATTTCAAAGATATTGAACTGAAGCCTGCAGATATCTAACTGAGAGCTTATACGAGAGAAAAAATAACTCCTTTGGGAATGACATTTGTAGCAGTGAAATACAACAAACAACAAGCCACATTGGGCTTGCATGTGGTAAAAACAGGAAGGCCCGCATTGTGGGGCCATGATTGGCAGAGACAACTATAACTTGATTGGAGATCCATCCACCATTTGCATGGCACATACCCTGAAATAGAGTCAACGGAACGCAGATTAAGAAAGGTACTGGATGGTGCCACAGCAGTGTTCAAGGGTGTTACTGG
This sequence comes from Mobula birostris, assembly GCF_030028105.1. Lineage (NCBI taxonomy): Eukaryota > Metazoa > Chordata > Chondrichthyes > Myliobatiformes > Myliobatidae > Mobula > Mobula birostris. Next base: position 43,834,846 of record NC_092389.1, on the reverse strand, counting down.
AAAATTCAAACAAATTAAGGGTAAAATAGTGTTAAATGAAAATGCCACACACAAGTTTTATGAAGCCCTTCCGGTTCCTTATACAATCTGTGACAAAGTAACCAGTGAGCTAGATCGCATGGAGGCAGAAAGAATTCTTTCCAAGGAAGATAAGTCTGTCAGGATCCATGGTGATTTTAAGGTCACCATCAATCCAGTTCTGAAAGTAGATCAATATCCTCTGCCCAGGATAGAGGATATCTTTGCAAACTTTCCTGGAGGGAAACATTTCAGCAAAGTGGACTTAGCTGAGACCTACCTACAGATGGAGATGGAAGAAGAGTCCAAAGAGTTCCTAACATTTAACACTCATGAAGGGATTGATCGCAATAATAAGGTATTTTTGGAGTTGCATCGGTACGTGCACTCTGGCAGAAAACTCTGGACCAGGAGCTGCACTGTTGCCCAGGCACTCAGTGTTACCTGGATGACATCATTATTACTGGTGAGGATGACAGTGGATTTCACCAAAATCTCAAGACAGTATTGAAAAGATTAGAAAATTATGGGCTTAGAAAACAACATGAAAAGTGTGAATTCTTTAAACCAAGCATCACTTATTGTGGAGACACCATTGATGCACAAGATTTATGCAAGTGTGTTGAGAAAATTCGAGCAGTGGTGGACGCCCCAAGGCTAAAGGACATGTCACAGTTGTGGTCCTTTTCAGGATTTGTCAATTACTGCAACAGGTTCCGGCCAAACCTGGCTATTGTGCTCCACCCCTTGAACACTTTACTACGGATCAGGAGGAAGTGGCAATGGACAAAACAGTGTGAGGATGTTTTCTAAAAGACAAAAGAAATGTTGACATCAGACATTGTACTCACACATTATGATCCACACCATCCAGTGAAGTTTGCTTGTGACATCTCGCCTTATGGTATAGGTGCAATCATGTCTCGTGTTATGAGTGATGAAAGTGAACGTCCCACAGTCTTTGCATTACGTTCCCTTACCGCTGCAGAGAAAAATTACACACAGATTGACAGAGAGGCCTTGATGTCTGGTTTGGGGTGTAAAATGTTTCAACTAGTACTTGTACGGGAGAGAGCTTACCCTCGTTACTTCATCAACTACTTGTGTCCATTTTCAATCCACAAAAGAGTGTTCCACTAATAGCATCAGTATTAATGCAGAGATGATCTTGGTAACTTGGAGGATATAATTACATGATCGAATTTGAGAGGACAACTAATCATGGAAATGTTGATGGATTGTCCATTTATACTTGGAAAAGGAAATACCTGAAAAAAATTACAAACGAGGACACTTCTCTTGACGTATTCTTCCTATTATGATCGAGATAAACCAAAGGGAAACCAGAAAAGACTCCACACTGTCTCAGATCTACATGGCAACTCAAATTGTTGGAATATGCTGGAGAAATTCCAGTTTTCCTATTTTTACTAGTGCTGGGATGAACTTGGCCTTGTTAGGGGTTGCCTTATGTGGGGATTGAGAGTTGTTGTACCATCCAAACTGAGAGCTAAAGTGCTGGAGGAGCTAGATGCTGGTCATCTAGGAGTGGTCAAAGTGAGAGTGTTGGCCTGAAGCTTTGTCTGGTGTCCTGGGATAGATCAATGGATCAGCTTGCCATGCACTGTACAGGATGCCAACATGTTCAGAAGATGCCAAGAGCAGCACCTCTCCATCCCTGTATGTGGCCTGCTTTAGCCTGGCAGAGGACTCGTATGGATTTTGCTGGGACGTTCATTGGCTCAAATTTCTTGGTAGTAGTGGATGCAGCTACAAAGTGGCCAGAAGTGTTCCTAATAGCCTCCTCTACAGCCTTGCACACTGTTGATGTATTGACAAGCCTCTTCTCAAGGAATGGTGTTCCAGAACACTTAGTCAGTGACGATGGACCATAGTTTGTTGTGGAACAGTTTCAGTCATTCCTGAAAATGAATAGAATAAAACATATTACATCTGCACTGTACCACCCAGCTACAAATGGCTTAATGGAAAGGTTTAGAAACTTAGAAACATAGAAAACCTACATCACAATACAGGCCCTTCGACCCACAAAGCTGTGTCGAACATGTCCTTACCTGAGAAACTACCTAGGGTTACCCATACCCTCTATTTTTCCAAGCACCATGTGCCTATCCGGAAGTCTCTTAAAAGACCCTATCGTATCCGCCTCCACCACCGTTGTCAACAGCCCATTCCATGCACTCACCACTCTCTGCGTAAAAAACTTACCCCTGACATCTCCTCTGTACCTACTTCCAAGCACCTTAAAACTGTGCCCTCTTGTGTTAGCCATTTCAGCCTTGGGAAAAAGCCTCTGGCTATCCACACAATCAATGCCTCTCATCATCTTATACACCTCTATCAGGTCACTTCTTATCCTCTGTCACTCCAGGAAGAAAAAGGCCGAGTTCACTCAACCTTGTTCAGAGTCTAAAGAGCGCACTGCAAGCAATGTCAGCAGAATCAGAAGCTCACCAATTTCCTCCTTGCAATCACAATGCAGCATGCTCTACAACCAACAACTCGCCTGCTATGCTGTTCCTGGTTTCTCCCTGAGTTCATTGCTTGGATTTTCAGAAGGAATATGCAGGACAAATAGCTGAGACAAATCGAGGGCTCCTCAAATGAGGAGGTTTGATGTTTCGCTCCTGGACAAGCAGCCCTGGTGAGGGACTGCAGAGGTGATCAAATGTGGGTACTGGGAAAGATTAAGGACAGAAACAGGCCTCTCTCCTACACAGTGGAGATTGTGTTTCAGGGTGTCAATATCTCTGAGGATCTAACCTGGTCCCAACATATTGATGTATTTATAAAGAAGGCAAGACAGCGGCTATACTTCATTAGAAATTTGAGGAGGTTTAGTTTGTCACCTAAAACACTCAAAAACTTCTATAGATGTACCATGGACAGCATTCTGTCAGGCTGCATCACTCTCTGTATGGGGGGCATGTGGCAGTGCTACTGCACAGGATTGAAAGAAGCTACAGAAAGTTGTAAAATTAGTCAGCTCCATCTTGGGTACTAGCCTCCATAGTATCCAAAACATCTTCAAAGAGTGATGCCTCAGAAAGGTGACGTCTGTTATTAAGGACCCCCATCACTCAGGACATGCCCCTTTCTCACTGTTACCATCAGGTGGGAGGTACAGAAGCCTGAAGGCACACACTCAGCAATTCCGGAACAGCTTCTTCCCCTCTGCCATCTGATTCCTAAATGGACATTAAAACCATGAACACTACCTCACCTTTTTATTTTTAATGTATATTATTTCTGTTTTTGCACTCTTTTTAATCAACTATTTAATATACATTTAGAATAGGCACTTACAGTAATTGATTTATTTATTTGATTTTTTCTTTCTATATTATCACGTAATGCATTGTACTGCTGCTGCTAAGTTAACAAACTTCACAACACATCCCGGTGATAATAGGCAACACCCTGGGTCTCGGCCCGAAACGTCAACTGTACTTTTTTCCATAGATGCTGCCTGGCCTGCAGAGTTCCTCCAGCATTTTGTGTGCATTGCTGGATTTCCAGCATCTGCAGATTTTCTCTTGTTGGTGATAAACCTGATTGTGAATCAGATGAATCTTGAATCAATGTCTTAATATTTATTCAGTGACCACTTTATTAGGTACACTGGCTATACACTGGCTTGTTCATACAAATATCTAATCGGACAGTCATGTAACAGTAACTCAATGCATAAAAGCACACAGATATGGTCAAGAGGTTCAGTTGTTGTACAGACCAAACATCAGAATGGGGAAGAAATGTGATCTAAGTGATTGTTGAATGACTGTTGATGCTAGTCATGGTTTGAGTATCACAGAAACTGCGAATCTCCTGGGATTTTCACGCACAACAATCTCTAGAGTTTGCAAAGAGTTGTGCAAGAAACAGAAAACATCCAGTGAGCGGCAGTTCTGTGGTCAAAAATGCCTTGCTAATGAGAGCAGTCCGAGGAGAATGGTTTAAATTGACAGGAAAGCAACAGCAACTCAAATAACCATAAGTTACAACAGTGGTGTGCAGAAGAGCATCTCTGAATGCACAACGTGTCGAACCTTAAAGTAGTTAGGCCACAGCAGAAGAGTACCACACCGGCACCCACTCTTGTACCTAATAAATTGGCTACTGAGTGGAATGTTCAAAACAAGGTAGAGGCTCTGATTTGTTCTTGCAACAGCAGCATTCATCTTTAACGTTTCCATTACAAAATCTTCTGGAGTGCTTTCAACTTCATTTTCAATCTCATTATGACATCCCCTCAGGCAAACTGATAAAGGTTTAGTCTTCTTATGACAGAAACCAGCAAGGTTTTGTGTTTTCTTAGCATCTGTCAGACCTGAGGAATCTGATTTCCCAGTTGGTGTTATTGGCTGACGATTCATGCATCTGGTTTGAAATAAAGGATTACATTATTTTCAGGTATGTTCACGGTGCTCTCTCTCTCTTAAGTAAATGTTTCTTTTTGTTGTGTAAGAATCTTTGTACTTCAGCTTAGTTGGTGTTTTTGTTAGTACTTTGCTAATGGTTGCATCTTTGTCACTTTTTTTGTGATGACAGCACCCTGTTGGACCTTATTAATGTGGAATGCTGCAAGTCCGATTCACTGATTTACTGGTGGCCAGATGGGGGGAGGGGGAGCTGCATAGCCTCGATTGTAGCAAGGAGTAGGCCTTAAGCCCTGGTGTTGCCTGCTTACAGCCACTCAGGAGAGAAGTGTGAGATTTGGTGTGCGCTGCTGGAGCACAGTGACGACAAAGTTCCCTGCTTTCCTGAGTCCATATTGCAGGAAGGAAGCTTAGTGATTTAGATAGGTGCTGTTAAGGGAGCAGTATTAACTTAGTTCTGAGTTACTGCTTTTGGGCCGCAGTGATGGCATTAGTTTTTAGTTAGTTTGAGAGATTTTAGTTAGTGGCCCTGTTGGCCCAGTGTGTATTATATTCCTTTGTTCTGTACAACTCTTGTTAAGACTTGGTGAATGGCTCATTCTGTGTCTGTGTCTCTCCCCAAACCATCACCTGAACTCTTAACACATTATCGCTCAAGCCTATGCAACCCCTCAAATTCACTATAGAGCAGACGCCCGTTTCAATAAACAAAGATGTAAAAGGCAAAAACTCCGGAGAAACGTACACAAGAGGAATTCTGCAGATGCTGGAAATTCAAGCAACACACATCAAAGTTGCTGGTGAACGCAGCAGGCCAGGCAGCATCTCTAGGAAGAGGTACAGTCGACGTTTCGGGCCGAGACCCTTCGTCAGGACTAACTGAAGGAAGAGCTAGTAAGAGATTTGAAAGTGGGACGGGGAGGGGGAGATCCAAAATGATAGGAGAAGACAGGAGGGGGAGGGATGGAGCCAAGAGCTGGACAGGTGATTGGCAAAAGGAATATGAGAGGATCATGGGACAGGAGGCCTAGGGAGAAGGAAAAGGAGAAGTGGGGGTAAAAACCCAGAGGATGGGCAAGGGGTATAGTCAGAGAGACAGAGGGAGAAAAAGGAGAGAGAGAGAGAAAGAATGTGTGTATATAAATAAATAACGGATGGGGTACGAGGGGGAGGTGGGGCATTAGCGGAAGTTAGAGAAGTCAGACTGTAGGAAAGATGTCAACAAAATAGAGAGAGTACAGAGAAGATTTACTAGAATGTTACCTGGGTTTCATCTCCTAAGTTACAGAGAAAGGTTGAACAAGTTGTGTCTTTATTCATTGGAGCGTAGAAGGTTGAGGGGGGTTTTGATAGAGGTATTTAATTATGAGAAGGATAGATAGAGTTGACATGGATAGGCTTTTTCCATTGAGTGTGGGGGAGATTCAAACAAGAGGACATGAGTTGAGAGTTAAAGGGCAAAAGTTTAGGGGTAACATGTGGGGGAATTTCTTTACTCAGAGAGTGGTAGCTGTGTGGAACGAGCTTCCAGCAGAAGTGGTTGAGGCAGGTTCGATGTTGTCATTTAAAGTTAAATTGGATAGATATATGGACAGGAAAGGAATGGAGGGTTATGGGCTGAGTGCAGGTCGGTGGGACTAGGTGAGAGTAAGAGTTCAGCACGGACTAGAAGGGCCAAGATGGCCTGTTTCCATGCTGTAATTGTTATCTGGTTATATGGTTATATTCTATTCCCCTTGAAATAAATGCCAACATTGCATTTGCCTTCTTTACCACAGACTCAACCTGCAAATTAACCTTCTGCATGAGGACCTCTAGTGTGGCATGTGGCCAAGTGGTTAGGGTGTTGGACTAGTGATCTGAAGGTTGTGGGTTCGAGCCTTGGCCGAGGCAGTGTGTGTATCCTTGAGCAAGACACTTAACTACACAATGCTCCAGTCTACCCAGCTGAGAATGGGTACCAGCAGAAATACTGGGTGTTAACCTCGCAATAGACTGGCGTCCTATCTGAGGGGGAGTCTCGTACTCTCAGTGGCTTCACGCCACGGAAACCGGCATAAGCACCAGCCTGATGGGCCACAAGGCTCGTGATAAACTTTAAAATGAGGACTCCTGAGTCCCTTTGATGTTTGAGCCTCCTTCTCCCTATTTCGATAATAGTCTGCACTATTGTTCCTTTTACCAAAATGCATTATCATGCATTTCCCAACACCGTATTCCATCTGCCATTTTTTTGCCCATCCTTCCAATTTGTCTAAGTCCTGCTACAATCGCATTGCTTCCTCAGCACGACCTATCCCTCCACCTATCTTCATATCATCCGTAAACTTTGGCACAAAGCCATTAATTCCATTAACCAAATCATTGACATGCAATATTAAAAGTAGCGATACCAATACTGACCTTTGAGGAGCACCACTACTCATTGACAGCCAACCAGAAAAGACCCCTTTTATTCCCACTTGCTGCCTCCTGCCTGTCAGCTATTGACCTATCCATGCCAATATCTTTCCTGGAATGCCATTGGATTTTATCTTGTTAAGCAACCTCATGTGTGGCACCTCACCAAATGCCTTCTGAAAATCCAAGTCAATGACATCCATTGCCTCTCCTTTGTCCACCCTGCTTGTTCCTTCCTTGAAGAATTGTAACAGATTTGTCAGGCAAGATTTCCCCTTACAGAAACCATGCTGACTTTGACTCATTTTATCATTAGTCTCCAAGTACCACAAAACATCATCCTTAAAAATAGATTCCAACCCTTTCCCAACCACTGAGGTTAGGCTAACTGGCCTATAATTTCCTTTCTTTTGCCTTCTTAAAGTGTGGAGTGACATTTGCAATCTTCCAATCCTCCGGGACCATGCCAGAATCAAGTGATTCTTGAAAGATCATGACCAATGCATCTATTACAGACATCCCACCCTGCAAAAACTCATTTCAGGGAGGTAGCACCATCAATTTGCGGGAGACTTCTGGGAGAGGTGGGATGTCTGCAATAGAGTAACTCCTTAGCAGCTGGCCAGCTAGTTTAAATAACGTTAGCTATGCTAATGAACGAATGACACCTGTTAAACTCACCTCAACACGTCTTTTACAGTCTTAACCCACCATGGGCAATAGAAAAGTCACTGTTGCAAACAGTTCAGCGAGCAACACTGTCATTATTTTTGACCCCTATTAGGCAGGGCTACACTTTAGTGTAGTCTGGGGTGACGTACGTTTTTATGTTTTTTTTGGAACACTCTGCCATGGCACGCTCTCGCTCGCTCTCTCTCTCTCTCGTGGTCACTCGTGCGCTCTCAAGCGCTCTCACTTGCTTTCTCTCGCTCTCTCTCTCTCGTGGTCGCTCGCGCGCTCTCAAGTGCTCTCCGTTGCTTTCGCTCTCGCTCGCTTGCTTGCTTGCTTGCTCTCGCTGTCTCTCGCGTGTGTGCTCTCTCTTGTGGTCACTCTCACACTCTCTCTTGCTTTCTCTCGCTCGCTCTCAAAAAAATTGATTTCCGGGGTTTTTGTATATTTTGCGGGCATCAGGGAGCCATTATTAATATGCGGGAGACTCCCGGAACTTCCGGGAGAGATGGGATGTCTGAGCCAAGTAGATGTGAAACAAAGGACATCCATAGTTGGGTGTCGAGCCATAACACCAGATAGGATGAGGGCTGGTGGCCTTTCACATCAGTGAGGTGTTGTTCGGTTCTGAAAACGGAGTTCCATATAGGCAAAAGGGACAAGTGCCAATGACCCCCCACCACTCCTAAGGAAAGCGAGTCGGTGAGACTGGAATTTGAGGCCTAGTATTTGGAGTCCTGTCATTGGTGTATCTAGAGTTTATGGTCTGGAGTTCAGAGTCCACCTTTATTGTTATCGGTGAGTCCATTACCAACGATCAAAGCTCAAATTGATTGGAAGTCCAGACACTGAGGCTCTAGGTCTGTGAGTCTGCGAGTCCACCAGGAAATTTGGAGATTCAGTATCTGAGCGTTCACAAGTCCACTGCAGACTGCAAGCCTGGCGATAGTCTATGCTGGTGTTGGAGAATTGTCTGTATGTTTGTGGGTGGGAAGGAGGAACAGAGCTTGTTTTGCTATTCCTCCTGCATCTTGGTGGCCTGAAGAAGGGTCTCGGCCTGAAACGTCAACTGTTTATTCATTTGCATAGATGTTGCCTGACCTGCTGAGTTCCTCCTGAATTTTGTATGTGTTGTTTTGCTGTTGTTGTTTGTGTTGTTCTGCTGAATCTTATAGACAAGCTATGTTGCTGCCAGAATTTGTGGCGACAATTGCGGTCTGCCCCCAGCATATCCTTAGAGTGTGTTGGTTGTTGACGCAAATAACCATTTCATTGTATGTTTTGATACATGTGACAAATAAATCCAAATCTGAACCTGAAAAAGGTCCACAAGGAAAAGTACCTTTATTAATCCATTTGGAACCTTGTTGGTTGTTACCCAGAGTTTTGTTTCTGTTAAGCTCTCACAGTAAATGTTCAAAAAAATAAAGACCATGAGACCATAAGGCATAGGAGTCGAATTAGGGCATTTGGCTCAGTGAGTCTGCTCTGCCATTCCATTATGGCTGATTTATTATCCCTCTCAACCCCATTTTTCTGCCTTCTCCTCATAACCTTTGATGATCTGATTAATCAAGAACATATCAGCCTCTGCTTTCAACATACCGAATGATTTAGCCTACACAGCTGTCTGTGGCAAAGAACTCCACAGATTCACCACCTCCTGGCTAAAGAAATGTTTCCTCATCTCTGTCCTAAATGGACATCCCTCTATTCTGGTCCTTCACTCTTCCACTGTAGGAAACACCTCCATATCTATTCCAACAAGACCTTTTGATATTTGGTAGGTTTCAATGAGATCTCCTCCTTATTCTTCTAAGTTCCAGTGAGTACAAGCCCAGAGCAGCTTAGTGACCCTGTGTGATTACGATATATTGTACATCTTGGTTGACCTCAGCATCTGTCTCCTTTCCAGGTAAACTTCATTGCACTTGGGGCTCCCAAGCCATCCCAATCCAACAACTGCAGAGCCAGCCTGGCTTCTGATATCACAAACAATTAGACTGACAGTAATGGCAGAATCAGAATCAGGTTTAATATCACTGACATACACACAGTACTGTACAAAGGTCTCTAGGCACATAGATAGACCAAGGGTGCCTAAGACTTTTGCACGGTACTGTATTTGTCAATGTGGGGTGGAGAGTGAGTTTGTAAATCTGGCGGGAGCAAAGGGTGTTGGGAATTGTGAGAGTGGAGCGCTCCAAGAGTGGTGAGGGACAGACGGCAGAGGAGTGCCCAGGGGGGTGGTGGTGCAGTGGTGCAGGTACAGACACACCCAGCCCTGAGACACCAGGCAACGTCGTTTGATTCCAAACAATTGGTTTATTGATCATTACAGAATGTCTCTCTGGTGCTTCCTGCTCCCTCCCCTCTCCCTTCCCCTTTTTCCAACCATGATTCCCCTCTCCCTGCCCCCTTCCCACTCTCAGTCCACAATAGAGACCCATATCAGAATCAGGTTTATCATCACTCATATAGGTCATGAAATGTGTTTTCTTTTTGCAGCAACAGTACAGTGCAATACATAAAATGTACTATAAATTACAATAATAAATAAGTAGTACAAAAAGAGCACAAAAATAGTGGGGATTCATTGTCCATTCAAAAATCTGATGGTTGAGGGGTAAAAGCTGTTCATAAGATGCTGAGTGTGTGGCTTCAGGCTCCCGTACCTCCATCCTGATGATAGTCATAAGAAAAGGGCGTCTCCTGGACGGCGGGGGTTCTGAATGATGGGTGCCAGCTTCTAGAAGCATCACCTTTTAAAGATGTTTTTGATGCTGGGCAGCAATATTCCCTCTAAACGCAAAATAATCTGCAGATGCTGGGGTCAAAGCAACACTCACAACACGCTGGAGGAACTCAGCAGGTCGGGCAGTATCCGTGGAAAAGATCAGTCGACGTTTTGGGCCAGAACCCTTCGTCAGGACTGTAGAGGGAAGGGGCAGAGGCCCTATAAGGAAGTTGGGGGGAGGGTGGGAAGGAGAAGGCTGGTAGGTTCCAGGTGAAAAACCAGTAAGGGGAAAGATAAAGGGGTGGGGGAGGGGAAGCAGGGAGGTGATAGGCGGGAAAGGTGAAGAAAGAATAGGGGAAAACACAATGGGTAGTAGAAGGAGGCGGAACCATGAGGGAGGTGATAGGCAGCTGGGGGAGGGGGCAGAGAGACATAGGGATAGAGGAAGGGAGGGGGAGGGAATTACCAGAAGTTGGAGAATTCTATGTTCATACCAAGGGGCTGGAGACTACCTAGACGGTATATGAGGTGTTGCTCCTCCAACCTGAGTTTAGCCTCATCATGGCAGTAGGGGAGGCCATGTATGGACATATCTGAATGGGAGTGGGAAGCAGAGTTGAACTGGGTGGCTACTGGGAGATCCTGTCTGTTTTGGCGGACGGAGCGGAGGTGCTCGATGAAGCGGTCCCCCAATCTGCGTCGGGTTTCACCGATGTAGAGGAGGCCGCACCAGGAGCACCAGATGCAATAGATGACCCGAACAGACTCACAAGTGAAGTGTTGCCTCACTTGGAAGGACTGTTTGGGGCCCTGAATGGTGGTAAGAGAGGAGGTGTAGGGACAGGTGTAGCACTTACGCTCACAGGGATAAATGCCAGGTGGGAGATCCGTGGGGAGGGATGTGTGGACCAGGGAGTCGCGGAGGGACCGATCCCTGCGGAAAGCGGAGAGGAGTGGAGAGGGAAAGATGTGCTTAGTGGTGGGGTCCTGTTGAAGGCGGTGGAAGTTGCGGAGGATAATGTGCTGGATCTGGAGGCTGGTGGGGTGGTCAGTGAGGACAAGGGGAACTCTGTCCCTGTTGTGGTAACGGGAGGATGGGGTGAGAGCCGAAGTGCAGGAAATGGAGGAGATGCGGGTGAGGGCATCATTGATGACAGCAGAAGAGAAACCATGATCCTTAAAGAAAGAGGACATTTGAGATGTCCTGGAATGGAAAACCTCATCCTCGGAGCAGATGCGGCAGAAATGGAGGAACTGGGAATAGGGAGTGGCATTTTTGCATGTGGCGGGGTGGGAAGAGGTATAGTTGAGGTAGTTATGAGAGTCAGTGGGCTTGTAGAAGATGTCAGTGGACAGTTTGTCTCCAGAGATGGAGACCGAGAGATCGAGAAAGGGGAGAGAAGTGTACGAGATGGACCAAGTGAATCTGAGGGCTGGGTGGAAGTTAGAAGTAAGGTCGATGAAATTGACGAGCTCAGCATGGGTGCAGGAAGCAGCACCAATGTAGTCGTCAATGTACCGAAGGAAAAGTTGGGGAGCAGTACCAGAATAGGTTTGGAGCACAGACTGTTCCACATAACTAACGAAGAGGCAGGCATAGCTGGGGCCCATGCGAGTTCCCATAGCTACATCCTTAGTGTGAAAAAAGTGGGAAGAACCAAAAGAGAAGTTATTGAGTGTGAGAACCAGTTCCGCCAACCGGAGGAGGGTAGTGGTGGTGGGGAACTGGTGAGGTCTATTATCCAGAAAGTAGCGGAGGGCTTTGAGGCCTTCTCGATGGGGAATGGAGGTGTATAGGGATTGGATATCCATAGTGAAAATGAAGTGGTTGGGACCGGGGAACTGGAAGTTATTGAAGAGGTGGAGGGCATGGGATGTATCCCGGATGTAGGTGGGGAGGGACTGAACTATGGGTGACAAAATGGAGTCGAGGTAGGCAGATACAGGTTCAGTGGGACAGGAGCAGGCAGAAACTATGGGTCTACCGGGACAGTCAGGTTTGTGGATCTTGGGGAGGAGGTAAAACCAAGCGGTACGGGGTGTGGGAATTATGAGTTTAGTGGCTGAGGATGGAAGGTCTCCGGAGTTGATAAGGGTGGAGGTAGTACGGGAGACAATGGTTTGATGTTTTTTGGTGGGGTCCTGTTCCCTCTAATTTTTTTACAGCTGCATGGGCCAACTATTGCTCTGAGCAGGAAATTTTTACACTGCCTGAAAACTGCGCTAAAATGTAATAAAATATTACATAAAAGGAAACTCCAGCTGCGCGGCAACCAAGACTATGTGCGCAAGAGCATTTCATTCACTGTGCGGCTGCACAACTGCGCAGCTTTAGAGGGAACAGTCCTGGGAAGGCCAGTGCCCATGAGGAAACTGGCTGAGTCTACAACCCTCTGCAGCGTTTTCCGATCCTGTGCAGTGGCCCCTCTGTACTAGACAGTGATGAAGCCAATAGAATGCTCTCAATGACACTTCTGTAGAAATTTGCCCTGGTATGGTGAAGATTCGAGGGCTATGGTCCAGGTGCGGGTCGATGGGATTAAGTAGATAATAGATTGGCATGGTCTAAATGGGCTGAATGCCCTGTTTCTGTGTTCAGGTGCTCTATGACTTGATGAGTCTAGTCAATAGATAGAACACTGAAGTCCTTGTTAGCACCATGAGCACCAAGGCATAGAACATAGAATAGTACAGCACTGTAAGGCCCTTTGGCCCACAATGTTATGCCAACCCTTTAACCTACCCTATTATCAATCTAAACCTTCCCTCCCCCATTGCCCTCTATTTTTCATCCACATGTCTAACTAAGAGTTCTTAAATCTCCTCTACTCTTAACGTAAAGTATCTACCTCTGCCACCACCCCTTGTTGCTCATTCCACACACCCACCACTCGCTATATAAAAAATCCATCCCTGACAAACTCCCCCTAACACTTCCCTCCAACCACTTTAAAATTATGCCGCCTTGTATTAGCTACCTACGCCATGGGAAAAATAAGCTCTGTCTATCTACTCTATCTATGCCTCTTATCATCTTGTACAACTCACTAGCAACTCTCCTCTCATCCATCCTTCACTCCAAAGAGAAAAGTCTGAGCTTGCTCTCTAATCCAGGCAGCATCCAGATAAATCTCCACTGCTCCATCTCTAAAGCTTCCAAATCCTTCCTACACTGAGGTGACCCGCACTGAAGTCAATATTGCAAGTGTGGTCTCAGTAGAGTTTAATAGAGCTGCAACATTACATCATGGTTCTTGGATATAATTTCCTGACTCCTTTCTTTCCTATCATGCTGTGAAACCAAATCTACAAAATAATTAAGTGATTACATGCCAAACATTAATATGATGAGGACATTGATCTAGAGCTCTGGTGTTATGTCTTTGGCTTGTTTCATTGTATTGAGGTCAAATTAACCCAAAAGCAAGAGCTTCCCACAATATTCCTTTTTTCTATTCTACAGTTTCAGATGAAATTTAAAGAGAGTCTATTTAATGTATTTGAAATTGTGCATTGCTCTTTCACTAAAGATTAATTAACAACATATAGACTTTTCTTTGGGGAAGTTTATGGTAATTTGTTATTCAGGGGTTTGTAAATGCAAGTGTTCATGTGAAGAGAATTCACATTGTTCTTTCCATGTATTCATTGGAATTCAAAAATGTCTACAGGTTGTCTCTCGGAATATAACTGTGATATGCTTTCTGGTTTTATGGTCTTGTGGTGGTTAGTTAAGATATTCCTACACACCAACATCAAACTTTCTCTGGCTGAGAACACTAGAAGGAAAATCAATTAAAGTTCAGCTTCAATATCATCATCATCGCTATGTGCTGTGTCACCTGACATGGGTGATCACGGTCTTCCTTCAATCCATGACCATCATTTTTCTTAACAGGTTTTTACACATTTACCATTGCCACCTTCTGGTCAGTGTCTATACAAGATGGATGACCCCAACCATTATCGGTACTCTTCAGAGATTGTCTGCCTGGTGTCAGTGGTCACATAACCAGGACTTGTGATCTGCACCGGCTGCTCATATGACCATCCACCTCCTGCTCCCGTGGCTTCACATGACTCTGATTGGAGGGCCAAGCAGGTGCTACACCTTGCCCAAGGGTGACCTGCAGGCCAGCAGAGGGAAGAAGTGCCTTACACCTCCTTTGCTAAAAATTAATCTCCACCCCGTTACCTAAGCTTCTACATAACAAGAAAAAACTTTGATCCTCGTGTTATGATTCAGCTGTGTATAAATAAAATTGATGCTTACCTAATTTTGGATTCATTTGTTTGAAGGACTGTCCATACATAGATAGTAGTTCAATTACTCGAGTTAAATAAGATGTGCTCTTAAGAGGTTGTCTGTTGGTGTGTCCTCAGGTGGCTGTTGAAGACAATTCTACTGCTGCTGCTAAGGTAACAACTTTCACGACACATGCCAGTGATAATAAACCTGATTCTGATTTTGATGTCCCTCTTGACCTTAATGCCATGGCTGAACCTCCCAGGAGCTAAGTGCCAAGCGGCTAAACTCCAGACAACATCGTGCTCCTGATCTCAGGAACTCACAAGCCTTGCCACCACAACAAGGTGGTGATCCTTGGAGAAGGTACACAGATCATTTGAAAAGAGAGGCATAAATAGGGCTAATGCTCCTAGTCTTTGTCCAAGGGTGAGAGAATCAAGAATGTAAGTTTAAGGTTAGAGGGGAAAGATTTTACAGGAGCTTGAGGGGAACATTTTTACACAGGGTGGTATGCACTCAGTACATTGGTATCTACTTTGGTAGAAGTAGATACTGCTTTAGGTGGCATCTACGTTGGAAGAAGGAATAAAGCCATGGACTATTTTCTAAATGGGGAGAAAATTCAGAAATCGGAGCTTCAAGGAGACTTAGGAGTCCTTATGAAGGCTAAAGGTTAACTTGCAGATTGAGTCAATAAGTAAGGAAGACAAATGCAATGTTAGCATTCATTTTTAGATGACTAAAATGTAATAGCAAAGATGAAATGCTGAGGCTTATAAGGCATTGGTCAGAATGCATTTGGAGTATTGTGAGAAGTTTTGAGGCCCCTATCAAAGAAAGGATGTGCTGGAACTGGAGAGGGTCCAGAGGATTTTCATGAGAATGATTGTGTGAATGGAAAGTTTAATATACAAGGAGTGTTTGATGGCTCTGGGCCTGTACTTGCTAGAGTTTAGAAGTATGAGGGGGAATCTCATTGAAATCTACTGAATAATGAAAGACCTAGATACCTGGACATGGAGAGGATATTTCCAATAGTGGGAGAGTCTCGGACCGGAGGGCACAACGTCAGAATGAAAAGTTTTCCTTTAGAACAGAGATGAGGCGGAATATTTTTAGACAGAGGGTGGTGAATCTGAAGAATTAATTGACAGAGAGGGATGTCAAGACTAAGTCCACAAAAGTGGAGGTTGACAGTTTCTTGATTAATCAGGGCATCAAAGGTTACAGGGAAAAGGCAGGAGAATGGGGTTGACAGGGATAGTAAATCAGCAATGATGGAATGGCAGAGCAGACTTGATGGGCAGAATGGTTTGATTCTGCACCTGGGTCTTATGGTCTTATATATATATAAAATGAGCTCTCAAAGGAAGTGGATGAGCCAGGTCCAATAACAGCTTTCAAAAGACAATTGGACAGGTACATGGACACAAAAGGTTTAGAAGGTTATGGGCCAGATGTTGGCAGTAGAATTGGCTTGGATAGGTATTTTGGTCAGCATGGAGAAGATGCACCGAAGGGTCTGCTTCCATGCTATATCACTCTATTTCCCCAAAGACTGCCCTCAGATTCCCCACTCAATATCTCCACAACTACAATTAGAAGGATTGCTGGATTGTCAGTCCAGAATCTCTTGCTCCCTCCTCTTTGCAGCCATAGTCAGAGGGATTTCCACAAAGGTTTGTGACACTCTGCTGGGAATATCACTGCTTCTCTGTGAACTTGAGTAATATAAACACATCTTTTCGAACATCTGTGTGTTATATCCAAGGCAACAGCTCCACATTAGTCTAGTGGTTAGAGAGATGCTATTACAGCTCAGGCATTGGAGCTTAGAGTACAATTCCAGCACCCTCGGGATCAAGCTTATATGTTCCTTCCAGTGCGTGCGTGGGTTTCCTCTGGGTGCTCCAATTTCCTCCCACAGTCCGAAGACATACTGCTTAGCAGGTTAATTGGTCCTGGAAACCTGTACCTGTGATTAAGTGAGGGTTAAATAGGTGGTTTGCTGGGCGGTGCGACTCAAAGGATCTGCTCTGTGCTGTACTCCAAATAAATAAATAAATGTCATATCGAGGTTGTACTATACCGCAAAAAGAATCAGCTCGATCTATCACTCCTTCTGGGGTGATTAATATTGCTGCATTCCCCACTTCTTTCCCTGGATGTTTTTGTGTCAGTTTTGTGACAGCTTTACCCATCTTTCTGTGACAGTGGTTATCACACCTGTGACCAATACCACTTGAAGCAGCAGGTGCAGAGGAATGAAACCACCTGCTGGTCCCCTCCCAGACTACACACATTCCTGGGTTAGAATTTTCTTTATATCCCTTCATTATTGCTGCTCCTCTCTAACTCTGTAGGCTCTTTAGCGAAAAATGAAAGATCAAAGACTAACTTTATTTATCCCGTGTACATTGAAACATCAAAACATACCATGAAATAGAGCCATAGAATCATAGAAAATACAGCACAGAAACAGGCCCTTCAGCCCATCTAGTCTGTGCTAAGCCATTTAAACTGCCTACTTCCATCGATCTACACCATGCCCCTACCATCCATGTACCTATCCAAACTTCTCTTATACGCTGTAATCGAGCTCGCATGCACTATTTCACACTCTCAAGACCCTCATAATGAAGAAGTTTCCCCTCATGTTTCTCTTAAGTATTTCACCTTTCACCCTTAGCCCATGACCATGACCTCTAGTTGTAGTCCCACCCAACCTCAGTGGAAAAAGTTTATGTGCATTTACCCTAACTATACACTTCATAATTTTGTATACCTCTGTGTCATTTATGTCAATGACCAATATAGTCCAATAATGGTCCATGTTGGATTGATAAGAATCTATTGTTCTATGACAGAATAATAGTTTGGTATGGACTAGATGGGCCAAAGTGTCTGTTTCTGAACTGAACCCGGTTTGCTGATCACTGGTACTGTAAAGTGTTCCGCTATCTGCTGCCCTTAGTGTTAGAAATAACAGAGCAGGAAATATCAACAAACCCCCTTTGGCTGAAGGCATTAGGCTTACAACTAAAGACAGTGTCTGATAAACCAATGTACCAAATGTCTCTACCACCTTAGAAGTTCAAGGAGAGTCAGCATGTGATCAAAGTCCTTGAGAAACATCTAAAGGTGTACAGTGAAAATTATTCTGATTGGTAACGCCAATGCACTGGAATGTAAGAGACTACAAAAAGCAGTGGGACGTAGCCATCTCCACTGTACAATCTTACGACTGTGAACAAAGTCACCAGAGAGATACTGAAGCTAGTATCTTTATTCAGCACAACAAGCAGGCATCGTAGTGGAGGCACTCTGAGAAGGGGTTCCCAAATCTAATATTACATGACATTTTTATATGCTAAAGATAAAAGGTAACAGCAGGACAATTCTACAGTTACAATGTATCTATGATGCTTCCTTTGAATTACATGTAATTTTCAAACACCTCCTTCTTCACACCAACACTCCAGACACCCAAAATGAAGGATTGCCTTGAGTCAGTGGACTGGGCTGTTTTCAAGAACACACCTGAGGACTTGAATTTCTACACCAGGGTTGTCATAGATTTTATTAGAGCAGCTGTGGAATTAAAGGAAAGATGCCAACAAAATTGAGAGAGTACAGAAGAGATTTACTAGAATGTTACCTTGGTTTCATCATCTAAGTTACAGAGAAAGGTTGAACAAGTTGTTTCTTTATTCGTTGGAGCATAAAAGGTTGAGGGGGGACTTGATAGAGGTATTTAAAATTATGAGGGGGATAGTTAGAGATTCAAACAAGAGGACATGAGTTGAGAGTTAAAGGGCAAAAGTTTAGGGGTAACATGAGGGGGAATTTCTTTACTCAGAGAGTGGTAGCTGTGTGGAACGAGCTTCCAGCAGAAGTGGTTGAGGCAGGTTCGATGTTGTCATTTAAAGTTAAATTGGATAGCTATATGAACAGGAAAGGAATAGAGGGTTATGGGCTGAGTGCAGGTCGGTGGGACTAGGTGAGGGTAAGCATTCGGCACGGACTAGAAGGGCCGAGATGGCCTGTTTCCGTGCTGTAATTGTTATATGATTATATGGTTATTATATGGATGATGTAATCCCACAAAATCATTCAGGATTTTCCCCAATCAGAAGCCCTGGATGAACAATGAAATCGGGTATCTGCTGTGAGCCAGATCAGAGGCATTCAGGTATGGGGACAAAGAATGCTCCAAGAGGTGCAGGTATGATCTCTGGAAAGACTTCTTACAAGCGAAATGGAGACTACGGACTAGACTGGAATCAATGAGGGATGCACGACAGCTGTGGCAGGGTTTCAATGCCATAATCTCCTCCAAAGTTACATCTTGTCACATGGGGACAGCAGAGCTTCACTTCCAGATGAGCTCAATGCCTTCTATCACAAACAAGAGAAAATCTGCAGATGCTGGAAATCCAAGCAACACACACAAAATGCTGGAGGAACTCAGCATGCCAGGCAGCATCTATGGAAAAGAGTACTGTCGACATTTCAGACCAAGACCTTTTAGCAGGACCTGATGAGCCTCTCACTCAATGTCAATAAGATAAATATAATTGCAAAGAAAGCATGACAGCACCTCTATTTCCTCAGGAGTCTGTGGAGGTTCGGCATTTCATCAAAAACCTTGGCAAACTTCTATAAATTTGTGGTGGAAAGTGTATTGAATGGCTGCATTATGTCCTGGTGTGGGAACACTAATGCCTTTGAGCGGAAAATTCTACAAAATGTAGTGGATCCTGCCCAGTACGTCGCAAGTAAAATCCTCCCAATCACTGAGCACATCTACGTGAAACTTTACCATTGAAAAGCAGCATCCATTATCAAAGATCCTCACCACCAAGATCATGCTCTTTTCTCACTGCTGCCATCAGGTAGAAAGTACAAGTGCCTCAGGACTCACACCACCAGGTTCAAGAACAGTTACTACCCCTCACCCATCAGGCTCTTGAAGAAAAGGAGACAACTACACTTTTTAAAGACTGTTATATTCATGCTCTCAGTATTTATTATCTGCATTTGCTGTTTGTTGTTCATTGATCCTGTTTACAGTTACTGTTCTATAGATTTGCTAAGTATGCCTGCAGAAAAAGAATCTCAGGGTTGCATGTGGTGACGTGTATGTACTTCGATAATAAATTTTACTTTGAACTTTTGAATGTTGAACTTTAATTCTCACTGACTCTGGGATGCATTCATGCATATGCAGGTATCTCATGTCAAACGGAGAGTTTCTTTGTTTGCAATTGAACCAGGTCTGCAGTTTCAAGAATACTATTGTTGTGAGCTACATTTTAAACTCAATCTACAATCCATGTTCAGGTCTGAAGACTAGTTGCTGTTGAAACTAATATTTGCTATATTGCATAACTCCAGAATGCACCCTATCACCCTACATCGTGGCCATCTACAAGAAGTGATATCTCAGGAAGGAAATAACCATCTCTTATGTTTTGTAACTCCAAAACATAAATCTAATTGCTCAAAAAAACAGTCTAACTTTGTGTTTAAGCGAGGTGCGTACATATCACTTGGTATGCAATTCATGTATTTTTACATGTAATCCATAATAGAAACATAGAAACATAGAAAATAGGTGCAGGAGTAGGCCATTCGGCCCTTCGAGCCTGCACTGCCATTCAGTATGATCATGGCTAATCATCCAACTCAGAACCCTGTATCAGCCTTCCCTCCATACCCCCTGATCCCTTTAGCCACAAGGGCCATATCTAACTCTCTCTTAAATATAGCCAATGAACTAGCCTCAACTGTTTCCTGTGGCAGAGAATTCCACAGATTCACCACTCTCTGTGTGAAGAAGTTTTTCCTAATCTTGGTCCTATAAGGCTTCCCCTTTATCCTCAAACTGTGACCCCTCGTTCTGGACTTCCCCAACATCGGGAACAATCTTCCTGCATCTAGCCTGTCCAATCCCTTTAGGATTTTATACATTTCAATAAGATCCCCCCTGAATCTTCTAAATTCTAATGAATATAAGCCTAGTCGATCCAGTCTTTCATCATATGAAAGTCCTGCCATCCCAGGAATCAATCTGGTGAACCTTCTTTGTACTCCCTCTATGGCAAGCATGTCCTTCCTCAGATTAGGGGACCAAAACTGCACACAATACTCCAGGTGTGATCTCATCAAGGCCTTGTACAACTGCAGTAGTACCTCCCTGATCCTGTACTCAAATCCTCTTGCTATGAATGCCAGCACACCATTCGCCTTTTTCACCGCCTGCTGTACCTGCATGCCCACTTTCAATGACTGGTGTATAATGACACCCAGGTCTCGTTGCACCTCCCCTTTTCCTAATCGGCCACCATTCAAATAATAATCTGTTTTCCTGTTTTTGCCACCAAAGTGGATAACCTCACATTTATCCACATTAAATTGCATCTGCCATGAATTTGCCCACTCACCTAACCTATCCAAGTCACCCTGCATCCTCTCAGCACCCTGCTCACAGCTAACACTGCCGCCCAGCTTCGTGTCATCCGCAAACTTGGAGATGCTGCATTTACTTCCCTCATCTAAGTCGTTAATATATATTGTAAACAACTGGGGTCCCAGCACTGAGCCTTGCAGTACCCCACTAGTCACTGCCTGCCATTCTGAAAAGATCCCGTTTATTCCCACTCTTTGCTTCCTGTCTGCCAACCAATTCTCTATCCACATCAGTACCTTACCCCCAATACCGTGTGCTTTAAGTTTGCACACTAATCTCCTGTGTGGGACCTTGTCAAAAGCCTTTTGAAAATCCAAATATACCACATCCACTGGTTCTCCCCTATCCACTCTACTAGTTACATCCTCAAAAAATTCTATGAGATTTGTCAGACATGATTTTCCTTTCACAAATCCATGCTTTGTCCGATGATTTTACCGCTTTCCAAATGTGCTGTTATCACATCTTTGATAACTGACTCTAGCATTTTCCCCACCACTGATGTTAGGCTAACCAGTCTATAATTCCCTGGTTTCTCTCTCCATCCTTTTTAAAAAGTGGGGTTACAATAGCCACCCTCCAATCCTCAGGAACGAGTCCAGAATCTAAAGTGTTTTGAAAAATTATCACTAATGCATCCACTATTTCTTGGGCTACTTCCTTAAGCACTCTGGGATGCAGACCATCTGGCCCTAGGGATTTATCTGCCTTTAATCCCTTCAATTTACCTAACACCACTTCCCTACTAACATGTATTTCCCTCAGTTCCTCCATCTTACTGGACCCTTTGTCCCCTACTATTTCCGGAAGATTATTTATGTCCTCCTTAGTGAAGACAGAACCAAAGTAGTTATTCAATTGGTCTGCCATGTCCTTGCTCTCCATAATCAATTCACCTGTTTCTGTCTGTAGGTGACCTACATTTGTCTATAACCAATCTTTTTCTTTTCACATATCTATAAAAGCTTTTACAGTCAGTTTTTATGTTCCCTGCCAGTTTTCTCTCATAATCTTTTTTTCCCTTTCCTAACTAAGCCCTTTGTCCTCCTCTGCTGGACTCTGAATTTCTCCCAGTCCTCAGGTGAGCCACTTCTAATTTGTATGCCTCTTCTTTGGAATTGATACTATCCCTAATTTCCCTTGTCAGCCATGGGTGCAATACCTTCCCTGATTTATTCTTTTGCCAAACTGGGATGAACAATTGTTGTAGTTTATCCATGTGATCTTTAAATGCTTGCCATTGCATATCCACCATCAACCCTTTAAGTGTCATTTGCCAGTCTATCTTAGCTAATTCACGTCTCATACCTTCAAAGTTACCCCTCTTTAAGTTCAGAACCTTTGAATTATTGAACCTTTGAAATAATGAATTATTTAAACAAGCAAGAAGGCTTAATAAAAGAATGTATTGACAATTTTACTCAAATTCTACTGAAATATTGAATACACACAGCAATATTAAGGACTCCTATGCTCTCTTCTCAATGTCGCCATCAGAGAGGAGGTACAGGAGCCTGAAGACCCACACCTCAAGGTTCAACAACAGATTCCTCCCTACTGCCATCAGGATCTTGGAATGACCTGAAAGCACTAATTCTACCATGGATTATATTTGTCTCCAGCTGAACTAATGTTGTTGCATTTATATTTGTTTCTGCTATCATGTATGTCATATATGATTTATGTTTATGTAATTTATTCTCGTTTGTTTATAATGTACTCTATTGCAGCTGTGACAAGCTAATAAAAAATGAAATCTGGAACAGCTCCAATGCTCTCTGAGCAATTTTTATTGATACACCATTCTGTCTGGATGCTTATCAGCTCAGTATGGCAACAGCTCTGCATATGACCTCAAGAAACTGCAGAGAGATGTGGACACAGTTCAGCACATCATGGGAACCAGCCTCTCCTCTATGGACTCTGTCTATATGTCTCATTGTCTCAGTAAAGCAGCCAGAATAATCAAAGACCACACTCACTTCAGACATTCTTATTTATTTATCTGTTTGTTTATTGAGATACAGGGCAGAATAGGCCCTTGCGGCCCTTGGAGCCACGCCACCCACAATCCCCTGATTTAATCCACGCCTGATTACAGGACAACTTACAATGACAAATTAATCTACCAACCTGTACATCTTTGGACAATGGGAGGAAACTGGAGCACCCAAAGGAAACTCATGCAGTCACTGAGAGAACGTAAAAACTCCTTACAGGAAGTGGCGGGAATTGAACCCGGGTTGCCTGCACCGCAAAGCGTTGTGCTAACCACTACGCTACTGTGCCACCCCATTCTCTCTTCTCCCCTCTCTGATCGGGCAGAAGACACAAAAGCCTGAAAGCACCTACCACAGGTTCAAGGACAGCTTCTATCCCACTACTTTTGAACAGACCTCTTATCCGGTAAGATGGATTCCTGGCCTCTTAATCTACCCCATTATGATCTTGCATTTTCTTGTGTACCTGCACTGCACTCTTTTTGTGGCTTTTACACTTTAATCTGCATTGTTACCGCCTTACCTTATTTTATCTCAATGCACTGTGTAATGACTTGATCCGTAAGAACAGTATGCAATACAAATTTATCACTATATCTTGGTACAGGTGACACTAATCAACTAACACCAATACAAATTTTCATGATATTTGTAATCTGGGTATGTGTGCCCATGACAATAAACTTGAACTTGTCCTACCACATGGTAGTTAATTCTTAAAAGCACAAGTACTCTTAATAAACCACACTACTAAAACACAGTGTGGAAGAACCTTCACTAGGACAGTGGTAGTTCAATTAGATAACTCCCACTGACTCAAGGGCAATTAGAGCACCATTTCAGTGCTGATTTGGATTTTGATTCCCCCATGCCTCCCGAGGCCTTTCGCAGCCTGACTTTGTAAATCAAATCTCTGAACTTAAATTTAGGACAAGTTCCTAGGCATATGTTTAATAATTCAGGCATCATTAACACACTGTTGTTACTATCCTTTCCATTTTGTGGCTCAGATTCAGATTGATTTATTTATTTTTATTTAGATATACAGCGTGGAACAGGCCCTTCTGGTCCAACAAGCCACACCATCAGCAACCCTCCAATTTAATCCTAGCCTGATCACAGGACAATTTACAATGACCAATTAACCTACCAACCAGTACACCTTTGGACTGTGGGAGGAAACCGGAGCACCCAAAGGAAGCCTACGGGGTCACAGATAAAGTGTACAAACTCCTTACGGGTGGTGCTGGAATTGAAACCGGAGCTCCACCTCTGTATTAGCGTCACACTAACCTCTATGCTGCTGTGACACCCATATACATTTCAGACACATACATCGAAACATACAGTAAAATATCTCATTTGCATTAACAACCAACACAACCTAAAAGATTTGCTGGGGTCAGTCTGCAAGTGTTTGCCACACATTCCGGCACCAACATAGCATGCCCAGTGTTCTGCAGAACAACACGAGCAAAAACAGCAACAATAAAACAGAACAATCGAACACCAGCAAGACGACCATTTTCCTATCCTTCCCACCCATCCACTCACACACTTCTAACCCCAGGGACTGGCCATTTCTGGTATGGGTCTCCAGCTTCGGACTTCACCCTGGACACTAGTCATCAATTTGACCTTTACTTTGACAAAGATTTAGTCAACATTTACTGAACCTGCTTACTTTATTTGAAAATTAGCATTGTCCTGTTATCAAGGAATAACAACATTTTGACTGGCCTTCTGAGATTGAAATGCATTTCATAGAAACATAGAAAAACCTACAGCACAATACAGGCCCTTCGGCCCACAAAGCTGTGCCAAACATGTCCTTACCTTAGAAATTACCTAGGGTTACCCATAGCCCTCCATGTACCTGTCCAGGAGTCTATTAAGAGACCCTATTTCCTGAAATATCATTAAATAAACTAGAGATGAACTATTTTAATAGCATTTTGTGTCCTGATTATAATTGCAAAATATTTAATTATAATCTGTAATATAATATAATCTGGAAATGATTAGTTATATAAATCACAGAGAATACCTCGAACAAAGCAAGTAATGCCACCAACCTCCAACCTGAAAGCATTGTAATGTGAAGGGTTAAATAACTTCCCGGCTGAAAGCTGCTTCTACCGTGCCAGTTGTTGATTGGTTGTTGAAAGGATGCAGCAGCTCATTCTCATTGGTTGGCTTTCACACCATGGCACTGGTTGTAGGTTCCAGGTGCCTCAGGGCTATAAGAACAGCACGTGCAAAAGGTTCTGTCTCTTTCACTTCAGGCTCATGTTCATTCGAAGTCACAATCAGCACTGAAGAACCATCGGGAAGGTATATTGCAAATATAGAGGGGTGCACGCGTACACTTTGTTCAGTACTTGTTCATTGAATGCTTAGTTTTATAGTCGTGCAACTTGGGGAGACTTAACGGAGTACCTGTTGAGTTAAAAGCGTTACTAAATGTGTAGTATTGTAGTTTTTGTGTAACACAGAGTGACTTACATGAGTACTTGATTGACTAGGTTCCCAGTTGAAAGTTTCACTTTGTTTGTATATGAATAGTTAATGTGATTACTTGTAATCAGTGTCTTCTGTCCCACTCGCTGAATGCATGAACCTGCTTCCTTGTAGCATTTCCAAAAGCCACACTGTTGTCAGTCCACCCTGGACTCAGCACTTCTCACACAGGGGGCTCTCGCTCTTATTTCTCCTTCTGCAGATATTCATCGTCTGTTCCATCACTGAATCCTGCTGACTATGCCAAATATTCCGGGAAAGCAAGTTCCTCTCCCCTTTCCTTTCTCCTATGGTCCACTGTCCTCTGCTATCAGATTCTTTCTTCCTCAGCCTTTTACTTTTTCCATCTACCGCCTCTCAGATTCTCACTGCAACCCGCTCTCCCACCCACCTATCTTCCCTGCTAACCTGAATTCACCTATCACCTTCCAGCTAGTACCCTTCCCTCTCCCCCACCTCTTTATTCTGGCTTCTTCCCCCTTCCTTTATAGTCCTGATGAAGGATCTTGGCCCTAAATGTCGATTGTTTAAATTCCCTCCATGGATGCTGCCTGAACTCCTGAAGCCTTATTCCATTCATCTTCCACTCTCTTTGTTACGTTACTTTTCGTTGTATTCCTTGTGCTTTCAAGTTTAGATATGTGTATTAATTCATCATGACATATCTGAGTGATGATAAACCTGATTCCGATATGAGTCTCCACTGTGGACTGGGAGTGGGAAAGTCACAGGGAGATAGGAATCATGGTTTGGAAAAGAAGGGACGAGGAGCGAGAGAGGGAAGCACCAGAGAGACATTCTGTAATGATCAATAAACCAATTGTTTGAAATCAAATGACCTTGCCTAGTGTCTCAGGGCTGGATGTGTCTACACCCGTGCTACCCCCTGCCCTAGCAGTCCCTTTCTACCACCTGTCCCACACCCCTCCTGTGGCGCTCCACCCTCATCATTTCCAACATCCTTTACTTCTACTTTGCTTACAAGCTCACTCTCTGCTCCACGTTGCACAGTGCTGTAGTTAATAAAGTGGCCACTGAGTGTATATTAAGACATTGATTCAGTGCTTAAGAATCAAGATCGATTAAACAGTCGGTGTTTCTGGCCTGATGAAGGGCCTCAGCCCAAAATGTCGACTGTACTCTTTTCCATAGATGCTGCCTGGCCTGCTGAGTTCCTCCAGCATTTTGTGTGTATTACTTTGATTTCCAGCATCTACAGACTTTTTTGTTAGTTTCTTTAATGTAATTTCCTGTACGCAAGTTTAAGGAGGACAAAATAATTGTTACTCTGGATCCAATGCAGCACAAAAATACAAAAAATAAAGAACAATAATAGTAATAAAACACAACAAAGATAAATACATAAGGCAGCTTATATACATTGATTGTTTGTTCATAAAGTGATACAACTCTGCACATAAGGTGATTGACAGGAAATAATAAAGTAGTGATAGAGTTAGCGGGTGGGTGTGTTGATCAGCCTTATTGCAAACAGATATCTCTGCAATTTGCTCCTTTCTCTCTGTGGGATCAGTTCCAAGTCCTAGCCATTGTTTGTGCAGCAGTTTTGTCTCGATTCCCTGTTTGATTTATTGCTGAGTTGTCCTGGAGTGTTGGCTCTGACTTTGTGTTTCTGTCAAGGTGGAAATATAGTACCTACATCTCATTGGCTTGAGGCCTCTATTCTGTTACTCCTCCGCATTTTCTAGAGACAAAAGTGCCCTCAAGACCCTATTTTATTTTTCCTTATAGACTCTGATGTCATACCGCACTGGTGTCATCTCTGTAATCATTGCTGCATTTTCTTACTCCTCTAAAGCTATTTTGCTATAAAAAGATCTGAATCCTACTCTGTACAGAACTCCTGATATAACTTAAGATAGATTATATCCCAGCTTTTTAATTCTTTCCCGTTGAAATGACTTGCAGTTCCCTCTCTGCTGCAATTATGCATATTATACTGTGTAGATACATTTAAAGTAGAGGTGGCCCTCTGTACTGTCCAGACTGAATATACATCCGTATATGCAGTACTGTGCAAAAATCTTAGGGACATATATGTAGCTAGGATACCAAAGACTTTTGCATATTACTGTCGTTATTTTTTTTTTTTGCACTGCACTGCTGTTGCAATAAAAATAAACAAACTTCATGACATCTGTGAGTGATGATAAACCTGATTCTGATATGGGTCTCTGTTGTAGACTGAGAGTGGGAAATCATGGTTGGGAAAAGTGGAAAGGAGAGGGGAGGGAGTAGAAAGTACCAGGGAGACATTCTGTAATGATCAATAAACCAATTGTTTGGAATCTAATGACCTTGTATGGTGACTCAGGGCTGGGTGTGTCTGCACCCGTGCCCCCCACCCCCCACCCTGGCACTCCTTCTCTGTGTATATAATCCCACCACCAGTAGTTAGTTAGTCTGTAGTCTACTGTGCCATCCACTTATTCTTCACATTCCTGACTTCCACAGTTTGGTTTCTTCTGTTAAGTTGTTTCTCTAATGACAACTGCTCCAACCTCATTTTCTTCACATTCTCTTCCAACTCCTCTTCTTCCTTTTTCCATTCCCCATTCTGCTTCACTTCTCTCTGGTGCCCCTCTCCCTTCCCTTTCTGCCAGGCTCCACTCTCCTCTTCTTTCAGATTCCTTCCTCTGCAGCCCTGCTTACTGTATGCTTGTCCTGATGCCATGTGACCTCAAAGGATCTGGGATCAATGGGTTACTTCTTCCTGCCTGTGTGTGTACTCAAGTGCTTCTTCTCTACATTGAGTGGAGGTTGAGCATGGAACCGAGTCATTGGGGAAATTATCCCTTTATCTTTTCCCACCTATCACCTCCCAACTTCACACTTCATTCCCCCTTCACCTGACTTCACCTATCACCTTCTAGCTTGTACTCCTTCCCCCCCTTTCCCTCCCCACACCTTCATATTCTGGCTTCTGCCCCCTTCCTTTCTAGTCCTGATGAAGGGTCTCAGCCAAAAGCGTTGACTGTTTATTCCTTTTCGTAGATGCTACCTAACCTGTGATTTCCTCCAGCATTTTGAGTGTGTAGCTCTGGATTTCCAGCATCTGCAGAATCTCTTGTTTGCATCTAATATTGTCTTCATCTTTGGTCATTACACCTTTCCCCTATCATAAACCTTTTTTTTCTCCCTCTGCCCCTCCCCACTTCTTTCTTACTTTGTCTCTAACCGTTTTCAGTTTTGACAAACGAACATTGAAACGTTAACTCTGTTTTCCTCCTCATGTCTTCTCTTGATTTGCTGGGTATTTCCTGCAATTTCAGTTTTATTTCCTGAAGCTGTGGTCTTTATTTGTAACTTCAGCACAGATTAATACTGTTGATTCAGAACTTGGTATGTCACTCAAGACTCTGGCAAATTTTTGCAGATTTATCGTGAGCTGGTTGCGTCACTATCTGGTAAGGAAGGGGCCACCGCACAGGATTGGAATAAGCTGCAGGAAGTTGTAAACTTGATCAGCTCCATCATGGGCACTGGCCTCCCCAGCATCGAGGACGACTTCAAAAGACAATGCCTCAGAAAGGCGGCATCCATCATTAGGGATCCCATCACCCAGGACGTGCTCCCTTCTCATTGCTACCATCAAGGAGGAGGTACAGAAGCCTGAAGATACACACTCAACATTTTAAAAACAGCTACTTCCCCACTGACATCTGATTTCTGAATTGATAATGAAACCATGTACACTACCTCACTATTATTTTTCTCCTATATATATATATCTGTATATCTTATTGTAATTTATTTTATTATATATTGCTCAGCAAAACAACATATTTCATGACATATGTCAGTGATATTAAACCGGAATCTGATTCTGTTTCTGATTCAAAATCAGGTTGGTTATTCCTGACACATGTTGTAAAATTTAATGTTTTGCAGGCAGCCGTGCAGTGCAAGACATAAAAAAGATATTATAAGCTACAATAAGAAAAATACGTATAAAAATAACTGAATACGTGGTCAAAAAGAGAGCAGAAAGTGAGGCGGCATTCATATCCTGTTCAGAAATCTGATGGCGGAAGGAAAAAAGATGTTTTTAAAACACTAAGTGTGTGTCTTCAGGCTCCTGTAACTCCTCCCCTACGTAGAAATGAGAAGATGGCGGGTCCCGGATGGAGACAGTCTTTAATGGTGGGTAAAATAGTCAAGAAATGTTGAACAAGGATATAAAGTAGAATCACAGTAGATGTTCTAAATGAATGATGGAACAGACCCACTGAACTGAATAGGGACCTCCTTTTCCAAGCGTTTCCACTACTTGCCCATGTGATTAAACGTAGTGGCCAAAATAGAGCACATTTTAAAATACAGAAACATAGAAACATAAAAAATAGGTGCAGGAGTAGGCCATTTGGCCCTTTGAGCCTGCACCGCCATTTATTATGATCATGGCTGATCACCCAACTCAGAACACCGCCCCAGCCTTCCCTCCATACCCCCTGATCCCCGTAGCCACAAGGGCCATATCTAACTCCCTCTTAAATATAGCCAATGAACTGGTCTCAACTGTTTCCTGTGGCAGAGAATTCCACAGATTCACCACTCTCTGTGTGAAGAAGTTTTTCCTAATCTCAGTCCTAAAAGGCTTCTCCTTTATCCTCAAACTGTGACCCCTAGTTCTGGACTTCCCCAACATTGGGAACAATCTTCCTGCATCTAGACTGTCCAATCCCTTTAGGATTTTATACGTTTCAGTCAGATCCCCCCTCAATCTTCTAAATTCCAACGAGTACAAGCCTAGTTCATCCAATCTTTCTTCTTATGAAAGTCCTGCCATCCCAGGAATCAATCTGGTGAACCTTCTTTGTACTCCCTCTATGGCAAGGATGTCTTTCCTCAGATTAGGGGACCAAAACTGCACACAATACTCCAGGTGTGGTCTCACCAAGGTCTTGTACAACTGCAGTAGTACCTCCCTGCTCCTGTACTCGAATCCTCTCGCTATAAATGTCAGCATACCATTCGCCTTTTTCACCGCCTGCTGTACCTGCATGCCCACTTTCAATGACTGGTGTATCATGACACCCAGGTCTCGTTGCACCTCCCCTTTTCCTAATCGGCCACCATTCAGATAATAATTTGTTTTCCTATTTTTGCCACCAAAGTGGATAACTTCACATTTATCAACGTTAAGTTGCATCTGCCATGAATTTGCCCACTCACCCAACCTATCCAAGTCACCCTGCATCCTCCTCACAGCTAACACTGTCGCCCAGCTTCGTGTCATCCGCAAACTTGGAGATGCTGCATTTAATTCCCTCATCCAAGTCATTAATATAAATTGTAAACAACTGGGGTCCCAGCACTGAGCCTTGCGGTATCCCACTAGTCACTGCCTGCCATTCTGAAAAGGTCCCGTTTATTCCCACTCTTTGCTTCCTGTCTGCTAACCAATTCTCTATCCACATCAATACCTTACCCCCAATACCGTGTGCTTTAAGTTTGCACACTAATCTCCTGTGTGGGACCTTGCCAAAAGCCTTTGAAAATCCAAATATACCACATCCACTGGTTCTCCCCTATCCACTCTACTAGTTACATCCTCAAAAAATTCTGAGATTTGTCAGACATGATTTTCCTTTCACAAATCCATGCTGACTTTGTCCGATGATTTCACCACTTTCCAAATGTGCTGTTATCACATCTTTGATAACTGACTCCAGCAGTTTCCCCACCACCGACGTTAGGCTAACCGGTCTATAATTCCCTGGTTTCTCTCTCCCTCCTTTTTTAAAAAGTGGGGTTACATTAGCCACCCTCCAATCCTCAGGAAATAGTCCAGAACCTAATATGTTTTGAAAAATTATCACTAATGCATCCACTATTTCTTGGGCTACTTCCTTAAGCACTCTGGGATGCAGACCATCTGGCCCTGGGGATTTATCTGCCTTTAATCTCTTCAATTTACCTAACACCACTTCCTTACTAACATGTATTTTGTGCAGTTCCTCCATCTCACTGGACTCTCTGTCCCCTACTATTTCTGGAAGATTATTTATGTCCTCCTTAATGAAGACAGAACCAAAGTAATTATTCAATTGGTCTGCCATGTCCTTGCTCCCCATAATCAATTCACCTGTTTCTGTCTGTAGGGGACCTACATTTGTCTTTACCAGTCTTTTCCTTTTTACATATCTATAAAAGCTTTTACAGTCCGTTTTTATGTTCCCTGCCAGTTTTCTCTCATAATCCTTTTTCCCCTTCCTAATTAAGCCCTTTGTCCTCCTCTGCTGAACTCTGAATTTCTCCCAGTCCTCAGGTGAGCCACTTTCTCTGGCTAATTTGTATGCTTCTTTTTTGGATTTGATACTATCCCTAATTTCTCTTGTCAGCCACGGGTGCACTACCTTCCTTGATTTATTCTTTTGCCAAACTGGGATGAACAATTGTTGTAGTTCATCCATGCAATCTTTAAATGCTTGCCATTGCATATCCACCGTCAACCCTTGTCATTTGCCAGTCTATCTTAGCTAATTCACGTCTCATACCTTCAAAGTTATGCCTCTTTAAGTTTAGAACCTTTTGTTTCTGAATTAACTATGTCACTCTCCATCTTAATGAAGAATTCCACCATATTATGGTCACTCTTACCCAAGGGGCCTCTCACGACAAGATTGCTAATTAACCCTTCCTCATTGCTCAAAACCCAGTCCAGAATAGCCTGCTCTCTAGTTGGTTCCTCGACATGTTGGTTCAAAAAACCATCCTGCATACATTCCAAGAAATCCTCTTCCTCAGCACCTTTACCAATTTGGTTCACCCAATCTACATGTAGATTGAAGTCACCCATTATAATTGCTATTCCTTTATTGCACACATTTCTAATTTCCTGTTTCATACCATCTCCGACCTCACTACTACTGTTAGGTGGCCTGTACACAACTCCCACCAGCGTCTTCTGCCCCTTAGTGGTACGCAGCTCTACCCATATCGATTCCACATCTTCCTGGCTTATGTCCTTCCTTTCTATTGCGTTTATCTCCTCTTTAACCAGCAACGCCACCCCACCTCCTTTTCTTTCATGTCTATCCCTCCTGAATATTGAATATCCCTGAACGTTGAGCTCCCATCCTTGGTCACCCTGGAGCCATGTCTCTGTGATCCCAACTATATCATAATCATTAATAACAATCTGCACTTTCAATTCATCAACCTTGTTACGAATGCTCCTTGCATTGACACACAAAGCCTTCAGGCGCTCTTTTACAACTCTCTTAGCCCTTATACAATTATGTTGAAAAGTGGCCCTTTTTGATGCTTGCCCTGGATTTGTCGGCCTGCCACTTTTACTTTTCTCCTTACTACTTTTTGCTTCTACCCTCACTTTACACCCCCCTGTCTCTCTGCACTTGTTCCCATCCTCCTGTTGTGAACTAACCTCCTCATGCCTAGCCTCTTTAATTTGATTCCCACCCCCCAACCATTCTAGTTTAAAGTCACCTCAGTAGCCCTCGCTAATCTCCCTGCCAGAATATTGGTCCCCCTAGGATTCAAGTGTAACCTGTCCTTTTTGTACAGGTCACGCCTGCGCCAAAAGAGGTCCCAATGATCCAAAAACTTGAATCCCTGCCCCCTGCTCCAATCCCTCAGCCACGCATTTATCCTCCACCTCATCGCATTCCTACTCTCACTGTCGCGTGGCACAGGCTGTAATCCCGAGATTACTACCTTTGCGGTCCTTTTTCTCAACTCCCTTCTTAGCTCCCTATATTCTCCTTTCAGGACCTCTTCCCTTTTCCTACCTATGTCATTGGTACCTATATGTACCACGACCTCTGGCTCCTCACCCTCCCACTTCAGGATATCTTGAACACTATCAGAAATATCCCGGACCCTGGCACCAGGGAGGCAAACTACCATCCGGGTCTCTGGACTGCATCCACAGAATCGCTTATCTGACCCCCTTACTATCGAGTCTCCTATCACAACTGCCCTCCCCTTCCTTTCCCTACCCTTCTGAGCTACAGGGCCAGACTCTGTGCCGGAGGCACGGCCACTATCGCTTCCCCCGGGTAAGCTGTCCCCCCCCCAACAGTACTCAAACAGGAGTACAGAGGAATAGCAACACACATCAAAGTTGCTGGTGAACGCAGCAGGCCAGGCAGCATCTCTAGGAAGAGGTGCAGTCGACGTTTCAGGCCGAGACCCTTCGTCAGGACTAACTGAAGGAAGAGTGAGTAAGGGATTTGAAAGTTGGAGGGGGAGGGGGAGATCCAAAATGATAGGAGAAGACAGGAGGGGGAGGGATGGACTAATTCCGTCTAGCGGAATTAGTCCTTACTCTTAATAATTTCTCATTTGGCTCCTCCCACTTCCTCCAAACTAAAGGTGTAGCTATGGGCACCCGTATGGGTCCTAGCTATGCCTGCCTTTTTGTTGGGTTTGTGGAACAATCTATGTTCCGTGCCTATTCTGGTATCTGTCCCCCACTTTTCCTTCGCTACATTGACGACTGCATTGGCGCTGCTTCCTGCACGCATGCAGAACTCGTTGACTTTATTAACTTTGCCTCCAACTTTCACCCTGCCCTCAAGATTACCTGGTCCATTTCCGACACCTCCCTCCCCTTTCTAGATCTTTCTGTCTCTGTCTCTGGAGACAGCTTATCCACTGATGTCTACTATAAGCCTACTGACTCTCACAGCTATCTGGACTATTCCTCTTCTCACCCTGTCTCTTGCAAAAACGCCATCCCTTTCTCGCAATTCCTCCGTCTCCGTCGCATCTGCTCTCAGGATGAGGCTTTTCATTCTAGGATGAGGGAGATGTCTTCATTTTTTAAAGAAAGGGACTTCCCTTCCTCCACTATCAACTCTGCTCTTAAACGCATCTCCCCCATTTCACGTACATCTGCTCTCACTCCATCCTCCCGCCACCCCACTAGGAATAGGGTTCCCCTGGTCCTCACCTACCACCCCACCAGCCTCCGGGTCCAACATATTATTCTCCGTAACTTCCGCCACCTCCAACGGGATCCCACCACTAAGCACATCTTTCCCTCCCCCACTCTCTCTGCATTCCGCAGGGATCGCTCCCTACACAACTCCCTTGTCCATTCGTCCCCCACATCCCTCCCCACTGATCTCCCTCCTGGCACTTATCCGTGTAAGCGGAACAAGTGCTACACATGCCCTTACACTTCCTCCCTTGCCACCATTCAGGGCCCCAAACAGTCCTTCCAGGTGAGGCAACACTTCACCTGTGAGTCGACTGGGGTGATATACTGTGTCCGGTGCTCCCGATGTGGCCTTTTATATATTGGCGAGACCCGACGCAGACTGGGAGACCGCTTTGCTGAACATCTACGCTCTGTCCGCCAGAGAAAGCAGGATCTCCCAGTGGCCACACATTTTAATTCCACATCCCATTCCCATTCTGACATGTCTATCCACGGCCTCCTCTACTGTAAAGATGAAGCCACACTCAGGTTGGAGGAACAACACCTTATATTCCGTCTGGGTAGCCTCCAACCTGATGGCATGAACATCGACTTCTCTAACTTCCGCTAGGCCCCACCTCCCCCTCGTACCCCATCTGTTACTTATTTTTATGCACACATTCTTTCTCTCACTCTCCTTTTTCTCCCTCTGTCCCTCTGAATATACCTCTTGCCCATCCTTTGGATCCCCCCCCCCCCCTTGTCTTTCTTCCCGGACCTCCTGTCCCATGATCCTCTCGTATCCCCTTTTGCCAATCACCTGTCCAGCTCTTGGCTCCATCCCTCCCCCTCCTGTCTTCTCCTATCATTTTGGATCTCCCCCTCCCCCTCCAACTTTCAAATCCCTTACTCACTCTTCCTCCAGTTAGTCCTGACGTAGGGTCTCGTCCTGAAACGTCGACTGCACCTCTTCCTAGAGATGCTGCCTGGCCTGCTGTGTTCACCAGCAACTTTGATGTGTGTTGCTTGAATTTCCAGCATCTGCAGAATTCCTGTTGTACAGAGGAATACATAGTTTTGTTCTGCTTTATAACTGACAAGGGTATAATGAAGGGGATCGAATTCAGAAATCAGAGGTGCAAATGAACTTGGAGATCCGAGTGCAGAATTCACTGAAGGTTAACATAAGGGTTGAGTTGGTCGTGTCTGAGAATGTGTGAGTCTGCTGGAGTTGGCCTGTCCTGGAGCTGGAATACTGTGTATGTCCTGGCTTCACCTATCACCTTCCAGCTGGCCTCTTTCCCCTCTTCCCACCTTCTTATTCAGGCATCTTCCCCCTTCCTTCTCAGTCCTGATGAAGGGTCTCGGCCCAAAACGTCAACTATTTACAAAAAGCTGCTGAGTTCCTCCAGCATTTTGTATGTGTTGCTTTGGATTTCCAGCACCTGCAGACTTTCTTGTGCTTGTGATTGACTGTGTATGTATGGGTTTGGGTGGATGGGAGGGGGAACCGTTTGCTGTTATTTTTTTTTGCTTGTTGTGTTGTGTTGTGTTCTGTTGTGTTTGGTGTTGTTCAGCTGAACATTCTGGGCATGCTATAATGGTGCTAGAATGTGTAGTGACACTTTCAGGCTGCCCCCAGCACATCCTTAGGTTGTGTTGATCGTTAGTACAAATGGTGCATTTCACTGTGTGTTTCAATGTACATGTGATAATTTAAAATAAATCTGAAAATGAATATACTGTCGTAAGGAAGGCAGGAAGGCATTCATTTTGAGAGGACTAGAACATAAAAGCAAGGGTGTACTGCTGGGACTTTATAAAACATTGATTAGTCCTCATTTGCAGTATTCTGAGCAATTTTGGGCCCTGTATCTAAGAAAGAATATGTTGACATTTGAGAGGGGTCCAGAGGAGCTTTACAAGAATGATCCTGGGAAAGAAAGGGTTAATGTATGAGGAGCGTTTGCTGACTGTGGGCCTGTACTCGCTGGAATTTAGAAGATTGAAACCTACCAAATACTGAGAGGCCTAGATAGTCTGGATGCAGAGAGGATGTTTCCAAGAGTGGAGAAGTCCAGGACCAGAGAGCACAGACTCAGAATAGAAGGACATCCCTTTCAGAACAGAGATGAGGAGGAATTTCTTTAGCCAGAGGCTGGTGAATCTGTGGAATTCATTTCCTTAGATGGCTATGGAGGCCAATTCTTTGGGTATATTTAAAGCAAGGTTGAAAGGCTCTTGATTAGTCAGGTTGTCAAATGTTACAGGGAGAAGGAAGGGAATGATAAATCAGAGGGAGAGGGAAAATACATCAGCCATGATGGAATGGCAGAGCAGACTCCATGATCTAAATGGTCTTATTTTGCAATTATGTCTTATGGTCTCTTGTGGTCTGAATGTACGTATGGTACTGTATATTATTCATGGTAAGGATTTATTTAGTCCTGTTTAACTCTGCAGAACTAATACACATTAGTTTTAGGATTATGTTGCCAACTGTGTCATGAACATCCTGACATTGATGTATTCATGTTGCCACGTGGAGTCTTGTGGAAGTTGTAACAAAGGAATGGCTATAATTATTTAATACATTCATCTCGCTCTGTTTTCCCAGCCCGATCAGAGAGGAGGCTACATTGCATCCACATCAGGACCACCAGACTCAAAAATAGTCACTTTGACCAAGCACTGGATACTGCGAAGGCTTTGGGCCCAGACAAAATCCCGACAATAGTCCTGAAGACTTGCACTCCAGAACCTGCAGCGCGCTACTAGCCAGGCTATTCCAGTACAGCTACAACACCAGCATCTACCCGGCAATGTGGAAAATTGCCCAGGTATGTCCTGTACACAAGAAACAGGACAAGTCCAACCCAGCCAATTACCGCCCTATCAGTCTGCTCTCAATCATCAGCAACGTAACGGAAGGGGTCATCGACAGTGCTATCATGCAGCATCTACTCAGCAATAACCTGCTTACGGATCCCAGTTTGTGTTCCATCAAGGGCACTCAGCTCCTGACCTCATCATCTCCTTGGTCCAAACGTGGACCCAAAGAGCTGAATACCAGAGGTGCGGTGAGAGTGATAGCCCTCAACATCAAGGCAGCATTTGACCAAGTATGGTATCAAGGTGTCCCAGCTAAAATGGAGTCAATGGGAATTAGGGGGGAACCCTCCACTGGTTGGAATCAGACCTGACACAAAGGAAGATGGTTGCGGTGGTTGGAGGTCAATCATCTCATCCTCAGGACATCACTGCAGGAGTTCCTCAGGGAAGTGACCGAGGACCAACCACCTTCAGCTGCTTCATCAATGACCTTCCTCCCATCGTAAGGTCAGAATGGAGATGTTCGCAGATGACTGCACAATGTTCTGTACTATTTGTGACTCCTCAGACAGTGAAGCAGTTCATACCCAAATGCAGCAGGAGCTGGCTTGGGCTGACAATTGGCTAGTAAAATTCGAGCTCACAAGTACCAGGCAATGATCATCTCCAACAAGAGAGGCTCTAACCATCGTCCCTTGACATTCAGTGGCATCACCATCACTGAATCCCCTAGTATCACTATCCCGGGGATTACAATTGACAGAAAACTGAACTGGTCTAGCCATATAAACACTGTGGCTACCAGAGCAGGTCAAAGGCTCGATATCCTGCGGTATGTAACTCACCTCCTGACTCCCAAAAGCCTGTCCACCATCTGCAAGGCTCAGGTCAGCAGTGTAATGGAATACTTGTCACTCGCCTGGATGAGTGCAGCTCCATCAACACTCAAGAAGCTCGACACCATCAGTACAAGGCAGCCCACTTGATTGGTACCCCTTCCACAAGCATCCAATCCCTCCACCATCGACAAACAATTGCAGCAGTGTGTACTATCTACAAGATGCACTGCAACAACACACCAAAGTTCCTCAGGCAGCACCTTCCAGACCCACGACCACTGCCATCTAGAAGGACGAGAACAGCAGGTACCTGGGAACACCACCACTTGGAAATCCCCCTCCATGTCTCTCACCATCCTGACTTGGAAACATATCGCCGTTCCTTCATTGTCGCAGGGTCAAAACCATGGAATTCCCTCCCTAACAGCACTGTGGGTGTACCCACACCTCAGGGACTGCAGTGGTTCAAGAAGGCAGCTCATCACCACCTTCTCAAGGGCAACTAGGGATGGGCAATAAATGCTGGCTTAGCTGGCGATGCCCACATCCCGCAAATGGATTTTAAAGAAGTAAGGCTGATCAACACCACCACTCACTAACCCACCCCTCCACTCTCCCAACCACCACTACTTTATCATTTTCTGTCAGTCACCTTATGTACAGACACTCCTGTGCCTAGTGGCACTATGGACATACAATCAATCTACGTATATAAGCTGTCTTATGTATTTATTCTGATGATTATTATTATTGTGCTTTTCTGTGCTGCAATGGATCCAGAATAATTATTTCATTCGCAAACACAAGAAAATCTGCAGGTGTTGAGACACAGTGGAGGAACTCAGCAGGCCAGGCAGCATCATAAGAGTAAACAGTCAGCGTTTCAGGCTGAGACCCTTCTTCAGGACTGGGGAAAAAAGGTGAGAAGTCAGAGTAAGAAGGTGGGCGGGGGAGAAGGGAAGAGGAAGAAGTACGAGGTAGTAGGTGATAGATAAAACCAGGAGAGGGGGAGGGGGTGAAGAGTTAGGAAGTTAATTGTGAAAGAGATAAAGGGCTGGAGAAGGGGTAATCTGATAGAGGACAGAAGACCATGGAAGAAAGGGAAGGGGGAGGAGCACCAGAAGGAGGTGACGGGCAGGTAAGGAGATGAGCTGAGAGAGGGAAATGGTGAAGAAGTAGGGGGCTGGGCGGCAATTACCGGAAGTTCGAGAACTTGATATTCATGCCATCAGGTTGGAGGCTACCCAGACGGGATATAAAGTGTTGCTCCTTCACCTTGAGTGTGGCCTCATAGTGACAGTAGAGGAGACCGTGGAGTGACATATCGTAATGGGAATGGGAAGTAGAATTGAAATAAGTGGCTACCAGGAGAGCCTGCTTTTTCTGGCAAACTGAGCATAGGTGCTCGGCAAAGTGGTCTCCCAAACTATGTCGGGTCTCTCCAATATACAGGAGGTCACACCCGGAGCACCGGATACAGTAGATGACCCCAACAGACTCACAGGTGAAGTGTCGCCTCACCTGGAAGGACTGTTTGTGGCCCTGAATGGTAGTGAGGGAGGAGGTGTGGGGGCAGGTGTAGCACTTGTTCCGCTTGCAAGGGTAAGTAGCCGGAAGCTGATCGGGGGGAGGGACAAATGGACAAGGGATCCCTGTGGAAAGCTGAAAGTAGTGTGGGGGTGGGGGGAGGTGTGGTATGGAAAGATGTGCTTAGTGGTGGGATCCCCTTGGAAGTGGCAGCAGTTACAGAGAATTATGTGCTGGACATGGAGGCTGGTGGGGTGGTAGGTGAGGACAAGATGAACCCTATAGCTGGTGGGGTGGCAGGAGAATGAGGTGAAGGTAGACGTGCACAAAATGGAAGAGATGTGGATGAGGGCAGCGTTCATGGTGGAGGAAGGTAGGGGGGTGCCTTTCTTTGAAGAAGGAGGGCGTCTCAGTAGTTCTGGAATGAAAAGTCTCATTCTGAGAGCAGATGCAGTGAAGACAGAGGAACAGAGAGAAGGGGATGGCATTTTTACAAGAGACAGGGTGGGAAGAGGTATAGTAGCTGTGAGCGTCAGTGGGTTTGTAATAGACATCAATAGATAGACTGTCTCTAGAGATGGGGAGAGAGAGCTTGAGAAAGTGGAGAGAGTTGTCAGAAATGGACCAGGTAAGTTTGATGGTAGGGTAGAAGTTGGAGGCAAAGTTGATGAAGTTGATGAGATCAGGAAGCAGCACCAATGCAGTTGTCGATGTAGTGTAGGAAAAGTGGAGGAGGGTGTAGGCTTGGAACATAGACTGTTCCACATAGCCGACAAAAAGCCAGGTGTAGATGGGACCTATGTGAGGCCTATGGCTGCACCTTTGGTTTGAAGGAAGTGGGAGGAACCGAAGGAGAAGTTATTATGGGTAAAGACCATTTCCACCAGATGGAGGAGAGTGGTGGTGGAGGGGTGGTTGGCACTGGTGAATTGAATTGAACTGAATTGAATTGAATTGAATTTATTACTTACATCCTTCATATACATGAGGAGTAAAAATCTTTACACTATGTCTAAATGTGCAATGTGCAATTTATAGTAATTTATGATAAATAGTATATACAACAGGACAGTCAACATAACATAGAAATACAGATGTGTCAGCATGAATTAATCAGTCTGATGGCCTGGTGGAAGAAGTTGTCCCGGAGCCTTTTGGTCCCGGCTTTTATGCTGTGGTACTGTTTCCCGGATGGTAGTAGCTGGAACAGTTTGTGGTTGGGGTGCCTTGGGTCCCTAATGATCCTTCGGGCCCACCTGTCTTTGTAAATATCCTGAATTGTGGTAAGTTCACAGCTACAAATGTGCTGGGCTGTCCACACCACTCTGCAGAGTCCTGTGATTGAGGGGAGTACAGTTCCCATACCAGGCAGTGATGCAGCCAGTCAGGATGCCCTCAACTGTGACCCCATAGAAAGTTCTCAGGATTTGAGATCCCATACCAAACTTCTTCTATTGTGTGCTGATCGTGAACACGGCGCAGCACATCACACAAACCTTGGACTCACTTTACACCGCACGCTGTCGGAGCAGTGCTGCTAGGATAATCAAGGACACGACCCACCCAGCCAACACACTTTTCGTCCTTCCTCCCTCTGGGAGTAGGCTCAGGAGCTTGAAGACTCGTACGGCCAGATTTGGGGACAGCTTTTTGCCAACTGTGATAAGACCGCTGAATGGATCCTGACCCGGATCTGGGCCGTACCCTCCAAATATCCGGACCCGCCTCTTGGTTTTTTTGCACTACCTTACTTTCCATTTTTCTAGTTTCTATTTATGATTTATAATTTAAATTTTTAATATTTACTAATTTTTACTATTTTTAATATTTAATATTTGTAATCCAGGGAGTGGGAAGTGCAGAATCAAATATCGCTGTGATGATTGTACATTCTAGTATCAATTGTTTGCTGACAATAAAGTATAAAGTCTTTTTAGGTACAGAGACAATGGTGGATGTTTTGAAGCAGGAGGACTCACTTGGAGCATTGTGAGCAGTTTGGGGCCCCTTATTTAAGAAAGGATGTGCTGATATTGAAGGAAGTTCAAATGAGATTCCAATATTGTCATATGACTAGCATTTGCTGGAATTCTGAAGAATGAGGAAGGATTTCATTGAAACCTATTGAATGTTGAAAGGCCTAGAAAGAGTGGATGTGGAGAAGATGTTTTCTGTGGTGGTGGAATGTCAGACCAGAGGACAGAGACTCAGAATAGAGGGATGTCCATTTAGAATGGAGATGAGGAGGAATTTCTTTAGCTAGATGGTGGTGAACCTGTGGAACTTGTTGCCACAGGCAGCTTTGGAGGCCAGATTATTGAGTGTATTTAAGGCAGATGTTGATAGATTCTTAATAACTCAGGGTATGAAAGGTTATGGGGAGAAGGCAGGGTATTGGGGCTGAGAGGGAAATGAATCAGCCACGAACAAATAGTGGAGCAGACATGACAGGCTGGATGGCCGAATTCTGCGCCAATGTCCTATGGTCTTATGGAAATTACATTCAACTCTCTTGAATCTTGAATCGCTTCTGTGATTCTTTGTCTAATCAAAGGTTAGACCGACCTAGAATGTTGGAATAACAGCTACAAGATAGAGAAGGTGACTAAGATAAAAGTGAACCTTGTTACTATTCAGTACGGACTTAGGCTATGGCTATATTTCCTCAATAACATGTTCTGTGGGTTTTCAGGCCAATTAGCATAATTAGTCCTGCTTTATAGGCTTTGAGTTTAGCTAAGTTGTTGCTCTGGACGAGGAGCCAAAATCATAATAACTCATTTACATGAAGTCCATGGCTGGAGGCTAGTCGAAGATGTGAACCACGTTCCTTCTCTGGCTCTGACTATCACTTACTCCCACACTAGACAGATGAAGCAACCTCTGGTGATTGGAATTGCCAATGGTGTGGCAACAACTCTGTTCCGGTGTATAGATTGTCTGTTAAATAGGTTTCTTTTTTTCTCTCAGAATCCTGTGGGCACCATGGTAACACAGCGACTAGTGTGATGCTATTACAGCCTGGCGTCAGAGTTCGGAGTTCAATTCTGGCGCCCTCTGTAAGAAGATTGTACGTCCTTCCAGTGAACACACAGGCCTCCTCCAGATGCTCCAGTGTCCTCCCACATTCCAAAGTTAGTAGGTTAATTGGGTCATTTTAAATTGTCCTCTGATTAGGCTAGGGTTAAATTGATGGATTACTGGGTGCCACGGCTTGGTGGTCCGGAAGAGCCTGTTCCATGTTGTAACTAAAAAATTAAATCATAGAATTAGAGAATGAAGATTATTTCGCCCAGTGAATTTGTACAGATTCTGCATGGATGATGTGACTGGTCCAATCTCCCCACCATCTCTGCTGCCTATGCAAACCAATATTCATAGAACAGTACAGACTCTTGGCCCACAATGTTGTGCCAACTTTTTAACCTACTCCAAGATCAATCCAACACTTCCCTCCCATATAACCCTCCATGTTTCTATCATCCATGTGTTTAAGAGTTTCTTAAATGTCCCCAGTATATCTGCCTCTCCCACCACCCCTGGCAGCACATTCCATGCACCCACTACTTTCCATGTAAAAAAGCCTTCCTCTAACGTAGATATATTTACATAAGCTATTCCAATTTACCTGCATTTTGCCCATATGTCTCTAAACACTATTTATGCATGTATCTGTCCAAGTGCTTTTTAAAGACAATTGCACCCACCTCTACCACTTCTACTGCAGCTTACCGCAATACCCACTACCATCTTTATGAGAAACTTCCCTCTCAATTCACCCTTAGATCATTCTTTTCTCACTTGAAGACTAATCTCTCTAGTCGAGTTTTAGATTCCCATGCCCTGAAGCAAGGATTATCATTATCTACCCCACATCTATGCCCCTCATGAATTTATAAACCTCAAAAGAGCATGGGTTTTCTCCAAATGCTCCAGTTTCCTCCCACAGTCCAAAGACATACCGGCTAATTGGTCATTGCAAATTGTCCGGTGACTAGGCTAGGGTTAAACGGGTGGGTTGCTGGGCAGTGCGGTTCGATGAGCTGCAAGAGTCTATTCTGCGCTGTATCTCTGAATAAAATAAATGAATA
This sequence comes from Mobula birostris, assembly GCF_030028105.1. NCBI lineage: Eukaryota > Metazoa > Chordata > Chondrichthyes > Myliobatiformes > Myliobatidae > Mobula > Mobula birostris. The sequence continues at coordinate 43,791,181 of NC_092389.1, read as the reverse complement.
AAATTGAGACGTTCACAGGACCTGAAACAACATTGTTTCTTTTTCCACAGAGGCTGCCCAACTTGCTCAGCACTTCTACCATTTATTGGTTTAATGTTGCTAATTCATTCCTTGGGGCATATGGGGCGTCCAGGGAGGGGTCACACCTCTGGTGAAGGGGCTTGTTGTATCCATTCTGGGGCAGCTCACTCACTTTTGGTCCCCACCGGACACTCAGCTCTCACCTGTGGCTCCAAGCAGCCGTTTACATGTGACAGCGGCCACCTCCCGGTACACCACATCGACAAAGAGGACCAAACCAAGTGAGGGTAGTCGGCAGGCTTCATCCCCCACAGTAAGATAAGGATGTTCCTGCCCTAGCATGTGCAGTCAGCTCTGGGTGGATGAGATCGGCAGTGAAATCCAACGGCCAGGAAAGCAATTCTACAATGCTTTGTGGAGAGGCAGAGTCATGACGAGGCACAGAAGAAGTTATGGACATCCACTGCGAACAAGGAAGACCCCAGTTTGAGATGATTATTCATAGCAAGGTCCGACCTCCGAGGTCGAGAGAGTGAATCTTCTTCAGTGTAGCGGCTTTTCTTCTTTAAACTCATACTCACAGGTTTCCTATCATTTTTGGATACGACAGACAACCATGAATTCATTCCTTGCAGCAGATTAAAGCTTTCTTCAAGGTTTACCAGTGGCATCATGTTCGCAATGGTTAGCATTACTCTGATTGAGTTGTAGTGTTTTCTACTTGGCTGCACTTCTCAATTTGCTTGAAGATTTACCTCAGTCCAAGTAATTGCCTCCAGTATGAGAGACAGGCAACTGTGTTCTCAGAAATGGTTTTTACTTCAAATGCAAACATGTGGTGGATCCTGGCACATACCACCATTTACAACAGGCAATGTGAGCCATTCCTGTCCTCCCCTTCCTTACAAACACCTACAGTCTTTTATTTTTGCCTTTTAAGGGATTCCAGTCTTGTTTTTGGATATTTGCATGTTTCAACCCTCCACAAGCTTGATTTCTGGGCAAGAAAGACTTGCTTTCTGAACATATCTTAAACATTCAGGGTTTATGTCATTAGGAAAAAAAATGTTAAACCATCCCAGAATGATTGATTTTAATTTACTGGAATTACATTGATCAATAGCACAAAAATTTATTTTAAGTAATTTAGAAATCAGCAGTAAAGTGGGGAAATATGCTTTATATAGAGTTAATTTACTTGATTAAACTATTTCTAACTTAATATTGTGGCACTCCGGGAGTATGGTCGACAGCTCACCCCAACATTCCTAGTGGCCAGCGCTACTTATTGTTCTTGTTTTAAAATGTGTTCATGGTGTGTGTGTGTGTGTGTGTGTGTGTGTGTGTGTGTGTGTGTGTGTGTGTGTGTGTGTGTGTGTGTGTGTGTTGAGTGGAATTATGGTGAGATGTTCAAGTTAATTTAGTTTAACTTGGATTATACAGTTGCTCCCTTGTGTGTTTGTGCACCACCCTGAATGTAACTGAGTTGTGTAATAATCACCTCCCCCATCTGTATGTGAGGTTTTTGCCCACAGAATTGCTGTTTACTGGATGCTACTTTGTTTTTCTGTGAACTCTAGAGAAGGTTGAGCTTGAAAATCCCAGGAGATCAGCAGTTTCTGAAATACTGAAGCCACCCCATCTGGCACCAACAATTATTTCACTGTCAACATCATTTAGGTCACATTTTCCCTCTGTTCTGATGTTTGGTCTGAGCAACAACTGAATCTGTTAACCATGTCTGCATGCTTTTATGCACTGAGATGTTTTCTCTCAAGTTCAAAGTTCAAAGTAACTTCATTCTCAAAGTCATGCATGTCACCACATCATTCATCATCATTCAGGTGCCTTGCCGTTTGGCATGGGCGATCATGTCTCTCCATCCATCACGGTCCCTGACCCTCCAAATTGTAGTTGTTGCCTCCCCTGTTTCTAACCATGATGTTATTCCATGTCATTTTCATTCTCCGTCTGCCTCTGCTTCTTTTTCCTTCCAGCTTTCCAGTTGTAACTAAATGTTCTAATGTCTCTCTTCGCATGATGTGTCCAAAGAATTCTGATTGCTGTTTTTTGATTTTTTTAAGTAATGTACGTTTTGTTTTCGTTCTCTGTAGAACTTCTTCATTGGTTATCCTGTCCGTATATGATGTGCAGAGCATTCTTCTGAGGAGCCACATCTCTGCTGACTGATTCTTTTTTCCATTGCATTTGTGATGGTCCACAACTCACAGCCGTACATCAATATAGGAAGAATGTAGCAGCTGAGAGTTCTAAGGCGGATGTCAATTGCTATTTTCTTGTTCGTTCGGATGTTTCTCATTTCTGCCAACGCTAATCTTGCTTTTATGTCTGTTTCACATTTGCCATCAGATGTTACCCATGATCGAAGGTACTTGAAGTTGTGAAATTGTTTCAGGATTTCATTTCTCAATACGATCCTACAGTTTGGGATATCAGGTTTCTTTGATATTACCATTACTTCAGTTTTCTTTTTGTTTAAGGTTAGGCCAAGTCTTTCGCTCTCTGTGTTGATGGTAGATACTAGTTTCTGTAAATTTACTTCACTGTTTGCTATCAGTACTGTATCATCTGAAGTAAATTTACAGTGAAATAATGATACAGTACTCTGCTATGCGGATATCACCACATACAACCCTGAGATTCATTTTCTTGCAGGCACACTAAATAAATCCATAATAGAATAATAACCATATTAAAATCAAGACCACACCAACGTGGGCATTCAACCTATGTGCAAAAGACAACAAACTGTGCAAATATAAAAAGAAAGAAATAATAAATAAATAAATAAGCAGTAAATATCAAGAGGATGAGTTGAAGAGTCGTTGAGAGTGAATCTAGAGATGTGGGAACAGGTCAGTTGATGGGGCAAGTGAAGTTAAGTGAGGTTCAAGCGCAAGATGGTTGAGGGGTAGTAACTGTTCCTGAACCTGGTCCTAAGCCTCCTGTGCCTTCATCCAATGATAAGAGGGCATGTCTTGGGTGTTTGGGATCTCTGATAATGGATGCTGCTTTCCTGTGACGATGTTCCATGTAGATGTGCTCAATGGTGAGGAGGGCTTTACCTGGGATGGACTGGGCTGTACTCGCTACAGTTTGTAGGAGTTTTCATTCGGGGGCATTGGTGTTTCCATACCAGGCTGTGGTGCACGCTTCCCTTAAATATTTCAACTTTCACCCTTAGCCTCCTACGGGATCTGACCAGCCATTGTTTCAATGATTCTAGTTCAATTTCCCAGTCGTTGAAGTTTTCATGGCAGGAGACTCCCCTAATGCACGTGCATTAAGAAAGGAGGGGATTTATCTCGGATGGATCAGGCTGCACACATAGTCTCCTCCTACTGGCTACTGCATTTACCACTCGATGTGACTGTAAAAAGTGAGTAAACTATATTACGGAATGTAAAGGAAGAGCCTTTGGCAGAGTCCATTAGAGATTTATAATTGTTCCATATTTCAGTCACTCCAAACCAGAACTCCCCCTGAACACAATATCTCATTGTTAGAGAGGTATACACTCAGGGGCCACTTTATTATCTACCTCCCATACCCAATAAAGTGGCTACTGGGTGTATGTTTGTGGTCTTCTGCTGCTGTAGCCCATCTGCTTCAATATTTGACATGTTGTGTGTGCAGAGATGCTCTTCTGCACACTACTGTTGTAACACATGGTTATTTGAGTTAATGTCAGCTTGAAACACTCTGGACATTCTCCTCTGACCTCTCTCATTAACAAGGCATTTTTTGCCCACAGAACTGCGCACACTAGGTGCTTTTTTTTTTGTTTTTCACATCATCCTCTGTAAACTCTTGAGATTGCCTGCATGAAAATCTCAGGAGATCAGCAGTTCCTGAGATACTCAAACCACCCCATCTGGCACCAACAATCATTCCATGGTCAAGGTCACTTAGGTCACATTTCTTCCCCATTCTGATGTTTGGTCTGAACAACAACAGAACCTCTTGACCATGTCTGCATGCTTTTATGCATTGAGTTGCTGTCACATAATTGGCTGATTAGATATTTGCATGAATGAGCAGGTGTACAGACGTACCTAATGAAGTGGTCACTGAGTGTATATTTAATTTATGATTCATGATTTTTCTTTGTCTCTGAACCATATATAACACAAAAGAATTGGCAATGAAATAGAAATCTGAAGTTGAGGCATATAAAATATTTGCACATCAAAATATCAAAATAGTTGGAGCTTTGAATTTAGAGCCAGAACTATGAAATGCATGCAATCTAGAAAAGGACTAACACGTATCTCTAAATTACTTCAATTGTGTGGGTTTTTTCTGGTTGCTCCAGTTTCCTCCCGCATTCTGAAGATGTACGGGTTAGGGTTAGTCTGTTGTTGGCATGCTATGTTGGCACTGGAGGCATGTCAACACTTGTGGGCTGCCCCCACCACATCATCAGACTGTACTTGTCATTAATACAAACAACTCACTTCACCATCAATATGACAAATAAAGCTAATCTTTAAAGATCTTTAATAGTGGGATGTGGCCACTGTAACATGAATAGTAGGGAAGTGGTGTTAGGTAAATTGAAGGGATTGAAGGCAGATAAATCCCCAGGGCCAGATGGTCTGCATTCCAGAGTGCTCAAGGAAGTAGCCCAAGAAATAGTGGATGCATTAGTGATAATTTTTCAAAACTCGTTAGATTCTGGACTAGTTCCTGAGGATTGGAGGGTGGCTAATGTAACTCCCCTTTTTAAAAAAGGAGGGAGAGAGAAACCGGGGAATTATAGACCGGTTAGCCTAACGTCGGTGGTGGGGAAACTGCTGGAGTCAGTTATCAAGGATGTGATAACAACACATTTGGAAAGTGGTGAAATGATCGGACAAAGTCAGCATGGATTTGTGAAAGGAAAATCATGTCTGACGAATCTCAGAATTTTTTGAGGATGTAACTAGTAGAGTGGATAGGGGAGAACCAGTGGATGTGGTATATTTGGATTTTCAAAGGCTTTTGACAAGGTCCCACACAGGAGATTAGTGTGCAAACTTAAAGCACAAGGTATTGGGGGTAAGGTATTGATGTGGATAGAGAATTGGTTAGCAGACAGGAAGCAAAGAGTGGGAATAAACGGGACCTTTTCAGAATGGCAGGCAGTGACTAGTGGGGTACCGCAAGGCTCAGTGCTGGGACCCCAGTTGTTTACAATATATATTAATGACTTGGATGAGGGAATTAAATGCAGCATCTTCAAGTTTGCGGATGACACGAAGCTGGGTGGCAGTGTTAGCTGTGAGGAGGATGCTAAGAGGATGCAGGGTGACTTGGATAGGTTGGGTGAGTGGGCAAATTCATGGCGGATGCAATTTAATGTGGATAAATGTGAAGTTATCCACTTTGGTGGCAAAAATAGGAAAACAGATTATTATTTGAATGGTGGCCGATTAGGAAAAGGGGAGGTGCAACGTGACCTGGGTGTCATTATACACCAGTCATTGAAAGTGGGCATGCAGGTACAGCAGGCGGTGAAAAAGGCGAATGGTATGCTGGCATTTATAGCGAGAGGATTTGAGTACAGGAGCAGGGAGGTACTACTGCAGTTGTACAAGGCCTTGGTGAGACCGCACCTGGAGTATTGTGTGCAGTTTTGGTCCCCTAATCTGAGAAAAGACATCCTTGCCATAGAGGGAGTACAGAGAAGGTTCACCAGATTGATTCCTGGGATGGCAGGACTTTCATATGAAGGAAGAATGGATGAACTGGGCTTGTACTTGTTGGAATTTAGAAGATTGAGGGGGGATCTGATTGAAACGTATAAGATCCTTAAGGGATTGGACAGGCTAGATGTAGGAAGATTGTTCCCGATGTTGGGGAAGTCCAGAAAGAGGGGTCACAGTTTGAAGATAGAGGGGAAGCCTTTTAGGACCGAGATTAGGAAAAACTTCTTCACACAGAGAGTGGTGAATCTGTGGAATTCTCTGCCACAGGAAACAGTTGAGGCCAGTTCATTGGCTATATTTAAGAGGGAGTTAGATATGGCCCTTGTGGCTACGGGGGTCAGGGGGTATGGAGGGAAGGCTGGGGCGGTGTTCTGAGTTGGATGATCAGCCATGATCATAATAAATGGCGGTGCAGGCTCGAAGGGCCGAATGGCCTACTCCTGCACCTATTTTCTATGTTTCTATGTTTCTAAAACAGTTATTTGGAGCCACGTGTGAGAACTGAGTGTCTGGTAGGGACCAGATATGAGCCATAGGTATTTCAGTGTAGGCAGAAGGGATTAGTTTAGTTAGGCATGCATTTACTCATTTAATTAGTTCAGCACAGTATTGGAGACAGAAGGTCCTATTCCTGCACTGTACTGTTCTATGTTCCATGTTCTGTGAATGATAATAGTTCTCCAGTTACGCCAGTATATGAATACGTTTTTTGGCATGTACTAATTGGCCTGAAACTTAAACTGAAACTTTAAGAGGGCATGCATTTAAGGTGGGGCGGGGTAATTACAAAGGAGATGTGAGTGACATGTTTTTTCACACAGAGAGTGGTGGGTGTCTGGAATGTGCTGTCTGGGGTGGTGGTAGAGGCAGATACATTAGGGACTTTTAAGAGACATTTAGAAAGGCACACGAATGTGAGGAAAATGGAAGGTTATGGACGTTGTGTAGGCAGAAGCCATTAGTTTGGTTGGTCATTTAATTTTAAAAACGCAAACACGAGGAAATCTGCAGATGCTGGAAATTCAAGCAACACACACAAAAAATTGCTGGTGAACGCAGCAGGCCAGGCAGCGTCTATAGAAAGAGGTACAGTCGACGTTTCAGGCCGAGACCCTTCGTTCTGATGTCTTGACGAAGGGACTTGGCCCGAAATGTTGACTGTACCTCTTCCTATAGATGCTGCCTGGCCTGCTGCGTTCACCAGCATTTTTTGTGTGTGTGGCCATTTGATTACTCACTTAATTGGTTCAGCACAACATTGTTGGCATAAGAGGCTGTTCCCATGCTGTGCTGTTCTAAGTCCCATGTCCTGCATTTTATGTTCCATGTTCCATGTTCTGTGTTCTATGTTCCATGTTCTGCGTTCTATGTTCTATGTTCCGTGTTCTGTGTACTGTGTTCTATGTTCTGTTCTCTGACCATAAATGCTGCCTGAATTACTGAACATTTCCATTGCTTTCAGTTTTTATTTCAGATTTACAGCATCTAGCATATCTGCTTTCATATCTTGGCAACACTGCAACATAATCTTCCTGCCGTAAGAAAATAACACAGGACCTCTTGAACAACTCTCACATTGCATTTCTCCATGGTAAATTATAAAATATCACTCTTGATAATGCAAAAACCATTACATCAGCAAACTTATGGGTAATGTTCCTGATATAATACATTGGCTCTTGGTTTCTAATTTACTGGTATTTCATTGTCAAATGTTCTTTTCCTTCCATTCTTTATATTGCTCAGCTAGGATAGTAGAGATGCCAGACATGTTAGTTGAATGCTCCTCTTATGGGATGTGGGAAGGTAGGGAGACCATCTGACAACTACATCTGTGAGAAGTGCATCTAGCCGCAGGACCTCCATGGTTGTGATCTCAGGATTGCTACCCATGCCGTGTGCTGGTGTGGCTAGAAATAAGAAGATTATACAGTTTAATACATGACTAATGATTTGGTGTAGGAGGGAGGACATAAGATTTTTGGATCATTGGGCTTTCTTCCAGGGAAAGTGGGACCTCCACAGAATGGATAGTTTGCACCTGAACTGGAGGGGGACTAATATCATGGCAGGAAAGTTTGTTAATGCTGCACAGTTGTGTTTAAACTAGAGTTGCAGGGGGATGGGACCAGCGTGCCAGAAGTTAGAGGAGAGGTTGTGGAGGCAGATGTTGGTAAGACCTCTGACAAAGTTAGGAATCAAAAAGTTGAGCATGGTGCAACTAGTGTCCTGAACTGCATATATTTCAATGCAAAGGAGCACAGGGAAGGTGGATAATAGCGCTGAAGATGAGGGAGCTGGTTTACAAACAGAGGCAACATGTAGTGAGGAGAGACTCTGAAAAGGGCAAAATTGTAATCAACAGGATGAGTTGCAACGTAAAAAGCGGACAAAATCGAAAAGGGTGAATACAGGACTGAAGGTGTTGTATTTGAATGTGTGCAGTATATGGAATAAGACAGATAAACTTATAGCACATTTACAGACTGGCATGTCGGCATCACTGAATCATGGCTGAAAGAAAATTACAGCTGGGAGCTTAATGTCCAAAGATGCACAGTGCATCAAAAGGGCAGGTAGGAAGGCTCTGTTGGTTAAAAAAAAATTGAAATGAAATCAAATCAATTGGGTGAGAAGATTTGAATCATTGTGGATAAAGATAAGAAACTGCAAGGGTGAAAAGACCTTGATGAGAGTTATATACAGACCCAAACAGTACAAATTACAACAGGATATCGAAAATGCATACCAAAAGGGCAATGTTATAGGGGATTTCAATATGCAGGTAGATTGAGAAAATCAGGTTGGTGCTGGATTCCAGGAGGGAGGATTTCTAGAGTGCCTACGAGGTGGCGTTTCAGAGCAAATTGTGGTTGAGCCCACTAGGGGATCAGCAATTCTGGATTGGATGTTGTGCAATGAACCAGAATTGATTAGAGAGTTTAAAGCAAAAGAACCCTTTGAGGAAAGTGATCATAATATGATCGAATTCACCCTGAAATCTGAAAAGGAGAAGCTAAAGTCAGATGAATTAGTGTTAGAGTGGAGTAAAGAGGCATCAGAGATTGATTGGCCGGAATTGATTGGAAAAGAACACTGGCACTGTTGACAGCAGAGCAGCAATGGATGAAATTTCTGGAAGTAATTCAGAAGCCACAGGATATATACAGGCCAAAGAGGAAGAAGTATTCTAAAGCAGTGATTCCCAGTTGGGGTGGTACCACCCCCGAAGGGGGCGGTTACATGTCCAAAGGAGGCTTTAGGGGAAGTGGAATTTGTTGGGGGGCATTCAAGATTCTTGGGGTAAACGGCACCCAAACCTGAGGCATGAGACCTGACCGACAGTTAGTAGACCAGGCACTTCCAAATAAAAAGGGAGAAGCACTGGAACAAAGGAGCCCTTATCGTCACAACACGTCTGAAACTGGGCAATATCATCCGACCTTATCAATCAAACAGACATTATTGGCGATGCATAAATTAGTAACCAGGGTGCCAAACAGTTCCCCTTGACTCGTGGCATGGAACCAGTTCATGCAACTTAACAATTTGTAAGTCAAGTTCACCCTCTCAACTTTCTCTACAGATCTATGCAAAACAGGTCACGCATCAATAGAGTGCCAGCCAGAATCAAATGGTGAAAAAGAGCCAATCAGTAAACATGCCAACCACAAGGATTCCTCCTGAGGTGTTCAAAGCAACTTCAGCCACATATATGTGGTCAAAAACATTTTTGGAGATTATGAGACCTTACGTGATTAGTCAATCTCACTAATTATAATAGTATAAAGGTAGCTTGCTGAACACCAGCTCTATCCTGACTGACATTCAGATTCCAATCTGAATCTTTGACAAAGTAATTTTCGCTGCTGCGATTGCTTTCTCCTTTGTCTTGCCATTTCTTTGTGTGCCGCTACCATCGTTCCATTCGTGTCAACTTGTTGCCATTGTCAGCATCTGATAGGCATTCCCAGTTTGTGTTAATTTTTATTTCAATTTAGACAATGGATAAACACATACGCCACCATCTATGAGTCTCATGGCGGTGAAGCCTTCCTTGAATTTTCATCTTACTCAGAAACAGAAACTACAGAAGCTGTGTCAATACAATGTTACATATGTGGAGCCTGGCTTTATTCTGTTCCCATCAGATCAGCGATGCCCCATGTGTCATAGTTGTAATACTGTACTGTCTAATGAAGCCATGAAACCATCAAGATTGCAGGAACATTTCTGTAAAAGGCTACTAATGGTATTACTCAGTTCCAGAAGATGAAAGAAGCATTTGAAAAGCATTGCACACTCAGGTAATTTGCCAAGAAAGCTAAAAATGACCTTGATAGTGGTCACATTGCTTCTTATAACATTTTCGAAATGATAGCAAAATGTGGAAAACCGCATACAATTGGTGAAAGATTAATAATGCCTGCTGTATCAGAAGTGCTCACCACTGTTCTCAAAATGGAGACCAGCATTTTAAAATCAATTCCTCTCAGTAATAACTCTGTAGATCGTCATATTATCAAAATGAGTGAAGACATTGAGTATCAACTTTGCACACAGTTACTAAAACAGAATTTGGGATACAACTGGATGAGTCAACTGTGCGCGACCACGAGGCATTGCAAATGGCATATGTATGGTTTATCAAAAAGTTTATGAAGAGCTTATGAAAGGTTATGAAGTTTATGAAGAGATTATCTCTTGTAAAGTTAAAAACAAATATCAATGGAGAATCAATCTATGATGAACACAAAAATGTATATTGAGGACAGAAGTATTCCGATTAGGAACATGATTTCTTGTGCAACAGATGGAGCACCATATATGACAGGTTGCCATGCTGGTTTAGTAGCATTTATGGAAAAATAAATTTATGGAAAAGAAAAGAAAAAGCAATCCATTGTGTAATTCATCGTCAACATCTCACAGCCATAAATCTCAGCCAGCAACTTTTCTCAAGCATGACTCTTGTAATATCTGCTCTCAGCAAAATTAAAGCTCATCCATTAAGTAGCAGAATATTTCCCCAGTTATGCCAAGATAACAATGAAGAGTTTGAATGCTTGCTTCTTCACACTGAAGCATATTGGCTGTCAAAAGGCTGCTGCTTAACATGTTTCTTTGATCTTTTTGACACTGTGGTTGAATTTTTGCTCAAAGTTAACAAGAGCTTGGGAAACAAGATTGAGCTTCTTCATGGAGATATAGCATACCTAGCCGATTTGTATGACAAAATGAACATTCTAAATAAGAAACCACAATGTGAGAATTTCTATTTAATCCAGGCAAAAAGTGCAGTGTCCACTTTAATCAAAAAATTGAAAATATATCAGCAAAACATTGGGAGAAGAATGTTCTCATAGTTTCCCCGCATGGAAAGTACCACCCTCTCTTTCACAGATGGTGATTTGCAAGAATACTGCACTTGCTGAAGAAGGATTTTCAGAATCGATTCAAGGGTTTGAATGATCTGGAAATTCTGGACTGAGTAATTAACTCATTTCTTTCCAAGATGGAAGAACAGGAAGAGAGCTTGTAAGAAGAAATTGTCAAAATTCAGAATGATGAAGAAGCAAAAATGCTTTTCAAAAATTTCAGCTTTTGTGATATGTGGCTACACTGTCATATGAACTTTCCTGGTGTTTAGAGAACAGCCAAACTGCTCTTCATTGCATTTCCATCCTCCTACCTTGTTGAAAGAGGCTTCAGTGCAGTGAACCACACACTCAAAAAACAGAAACCCTTAGACATTGTTTTGTATGGAGACTTAAGGATTTTGCTGTCACAACTTGAACCAGATGCTTCAACTCTTGTAAAAACCATCAAACTCAAGGATCATATCAATATCAAAGCTGATGCACAGTGCACAGGTACTGTGTAAGCTACGTTTAAAGACAAATAAAAATTTAAAGCAGATTCATTTTTCTCATGTCAGCATATGATAGACATGTTTTTACACTATAGGGGCACTGGAAAGTATATTGTGCCTAAGTGGGGCGTTGGCAAGTATGAAGGTGCTTTGGGGTGGTGTTAGCAAGCATGAAAATGTTGAGCTAAAAATGCTTGGGAAACACTGTTCTAAAGGAAAGATGACACAACCGTGGCTAACAAGAGAAGTCAAAACCAACATAAAAGCCAAAGAGAGGGCATATAATAGAGCAAAAATTAGTGGGAAGTTAGAGGATTGGGGAGCTTTCAAATGCCAGCAGAAGGCAACTAAAAAAATTATTAAGACAGTAAAGATGGAATACGAAACTAAGCTAGCCAATAATATTAATGAGAACACCAAAAGTTTCTTCAGATTTGTAAAGTGTAAAAGAGAGGCCAGAGTGCATATCAGACTGCTGGAAAACAATGCTGTAGAGGTAGTGGTGTGGGACAATGGAATGACGAATGAACTGAATAAATATTTTGTGTCAGTCTTCACTGTGGAAGACACTAGCAACATCTTGGAAGTTCCAGGTGTCGGGGGTCATGAAGTGTGTGAAGTTAGCATAACTAAAGAGAAGGTTCTTGGGAAGTTGAAAGGTGTGAAGGTAGATAAGTCATCTGGACCAGATGATGTACTCCCCAGGGTTAGACAATAAGAACATAAGAGATAGGAGCAGAATCAGCCCATTGAGTCTGCTCCGCTATTCCATCATGGCCGATCCCGGATCCCACTCAACTCCATACACCTGCCTTCTTGCCATATCCTTTGATACCCTAACCGATCAGGAAATGATCAAAACTTCCTCCATAAATATGCCCACGGACTTGGTCTCCATTGCAGTCTGTGGCAGAGTATTCCACAGATTCACTACTCTCTGGCTAAAAAAATGCTTCCTTACCTCTGTTCTAAAGGATCGCCCCTCAATTTTGAGGCTGTGCGCTCTAGTTCCAGATACCCCCACCATAGGAAACATCCTCTCCACATCCACCTTATCTAGTCCTTTCAACATTTGTAGGTTTCAATGAGATCCCCACGCATTCTTCTAATTTCCAGTGAGTACAGGCCCAAAGCTGCCAAACACTCCTCATATGTTAACCTCTTCATTCTTGGAATCATCTTCATGAACCTCCTCTGGACTCTCTGCAATGACAACACATCCTATCTGAGATATGGGGCCCAAGACTGTTGACAATACTCATGTCTTAAGCCTCAGCATTATCTCCTTGCTTTTATATTCGACTCCCCTTGAAATAAATGCCAACATTGCCTTTGCCTTCTTTACCACAGACTCAACCTGTAAATTAACCTTCTGGGAGTCTTGCATGAGGACTTCTAAGTCCCTCTTCACGTCTGATGTTTGAACCTTCTCCCCATTTAGATAATAGTCCACACTATTGTTCCTTTTAACAAAATTCATTATCATACAAAGTACATTTCCCAACACTGTATTCCACCTGCCACTTTTTTGCCCATCCTTCCAATTTGTCTAAGTCCTGCTGCAATCACATTGCTTTCTCAGCACTACCTACCCCTCCACCTATCTTCATATCATCCACAAATTTTGCCACAAAGCCACCAATTCCATTATCCAAATCAGTGAAAAACAATGCAAAAAGTAGCGGTCCCAATATTGATCCCTGAGGACATCACTAGTCACTGACAGCCAACCAGAAAAGGCCCCCTTTATTCCCACTCACTGTCTCCTGCCTGTCATCCATTCCTCTACACATGCCAGTATCTTCCCTGTAATGCCATGGGATTTTATCTTGTTAAGCAGCCTCATGCATGGCATCTTATCAAATGCCTTCCGAAAATCCAAGTAAATAACATCCACTGTCTCTCCTTTGTCTATCCTGCTTGTTACTTTCTCAAAGAGCCCTAAGAGATTTGTTAGGCAAGATTTCCCTTCACAGAAACCATGCTGACTTTGACTTATTTTATTATTAATCTCCAAGTACCCCGAGACCTCCTCTTTAATAATAGACTCCAACACCTTCCCAACCACTGTGGTTAGACTAACTGGCCTATAATTTCCTTTCTTTTGCCCCCTTCCCATCTTAAAGAGTGGAGTGACATTTGCAATATTCCAGTCCTCTAGTACTATGCCAGAATCAAGTGATTCTTGAAAGATCATGACTGTTATCTCTTCAACAACCTCTCCCAGGACTCTGTGATGTCGTCCATCTGGTTCAGGTGACTTATTTACTTGAAGACTTTTGAGTTTGCCTCGCACTTTTTCTATTGTAATAGCAATGGCACTCAATCCTGCTCCCTGACACTCACGGACCTCTGAAACACTGCTAGTGTCTTCCACAGTGAAAACTGATGCAAAGTTCATCTGCCATTTCTTTGTCCCCATTAGTACCTCACCAGCATCATTTTCCAGTGGCCCAATATCAACTCTCACCTCCCTTTTATTCTTTATATAACTGAAAAAAACTTTCAGTATCCTGCTTTATAGTATTGGCTAGCCTGCCCTCATTTTATTTTTTCCCTTCTTATGGCTTTTTTAGTTGCCTTTTGTTGGATTTTAAAAGCTTCCCAATCATCCCACTTCCCAGTAAGTTCTGAAAGAGGTGGTTGAAGAGATCAAAGAGGCATTGATAATGATCTTTCAAGAATTACAAGATTATTGAATGGTTCTGGAAGACTAGAAGATTGCAAATGACACTCCAATCTTCAAGACGGGAGAGAGCCAGAAGAAAAGATAGGCCAGTTAGTCTGACCTCAGTGGTTGGGAAGATGTTGGAGTCGATTATTAAGGATGATGTCTTGGGGTACTTGGAGGCACATGATAAAATAGGCCTTAGTCAGCATGGTTTCCTCAAGGAAAATCTTACCTGACAAATCTGTTGGAATTCTTTGAAGAAATAATAAGCAGGATAGACAAAAGAAAATCGGTGGATGATGTGTACTTGGATTTTCAAAAGGCCTTTGACAAGGTGCCACACATGAGGATGCTCAACAAGCTATGAGCCCATTGTAATACAGGAAAAATTCTAGCATGGATAAAGCAGTGGCTGATTGGCAGGTGGCAAAGAGTGGCAATAAAAGGAGCCTTTTCTGACTGGCTGCCAGTGAATAGTGGTATTCCACAGGGGTCTGGGTTGGGACCGATTCTTTTTACATTATATGTCAATTGTTTGGCTGATGGAATTAATGGCTATGTTGCAAAGTTTGCAGATGATATGAAAATAGGTGGAGATGCAGGTAGTTTTGAGGAAGTAAGAGGCTACAGAAGGACTTAGACAGATTAGGAGAATGGGCAAAGAAATGGTAGATGGAATACAGTGTCAGGAAGTGTATGGTCATGCACTTTGGTAGAAGAAATGAAGGAGTTGTCTATTTTCCAAATGGAGAGCAAATACAAAAAAAATGAGGTGCAAGGGGGTTTGGGATTCCTTGTGCAGGATTCCCTAAAGATTAATTTGCAGGTTGGGTTTGTGGTGAGGAAAGCAAATGCAACGTTAGCATTCATTTCAAAAGGACTAGAATATAGTAATTCCTTTGAACTGGAGAGGGTTCAAAGGAGATTCACGGAAATGATTCCAGGATTGAATGGCTTGTTATATGAAGAGCATTTGATGGCTCTGGGCCTGTATTCACCGGAATTCATAAGAATGAGGGTTGACCTCATTGAAACCTATCGAATGC
This sequence comes from Mobula birostris, assembly GCF_030028105.1. Classification (NCBI taxonomy): domain Eukaryota; kingdom Metazoa; phylum Chordata; class Chondrichthyes; order Myliobatiformes; family Myliobatidae; genus Mobula; species Mobula birostris. The sequence continues at coordinate 43,775,860 of NC_092389.1, read as the reverse complement.
TGAAAGACCTTGATGTAGTGGATATGGCGAAAATGTTTCCTGTGGTGGGAGTGTCTAAGACCAGAGGACACAGCCTCAGAATAGAGGAGTGTCCTTTTAGAATGGAGATGAGGAGGAATTACTTTTGCCAGAGAGTGGTGAATCTGTGGAATTCCTTGCCACGAGCAGCTGTGGAGTCCAAGTCTTTATGTATATCTAAGGCAGAGGTTGATAGATTCTTAATTGGTCAGGGCATGAAGGGATACGGGGAGAAGGCAGGAGATTGGGGCTGAGAGGAAAATCGGATCAGCCATGATGAAATGGCAGAGCAGACTCGATGGGCCAAATGGCCTAATTCTGATCCTATAATCTTATGGTCTAAGACAAGTCAAGCCAAATCAAGTCAAGTATATTAAAAGTAACATTAGCAAATTTGCCGATGACACAAAGCTGGGTAGCAGTGTGAAATGTGAGGAGGATGTTATGAGAATGCAGGGTGACTTGGACAGGCTGGGTGAGTGGGCAGATGCATGGCAGATGCAGTTTAATGTGGATAAATGTGAGGTTATCCACTTTGGTGATAAGAATGGGAAGGCAGATTATTATCTAAATGGAGTCAAGTTAGGAAAAGGGGAAGCACGAGATCTAGGTGTTCTTGTACATCAGTCACTGAAAGCAAGCATGCAAGTACAGCGGGCAGTGAAGAAAGCTAATGGCATGCTGGCCTTCATAACAAGGGGAATTGGGTATAAGAGCAAAGAGGTCCTTCTGCAGCTGTGCAGGGCCCTGGTCAGACCACACCTGGAGTACTGTGTGCAGTTTTGGTCTCCAAATTTGAGGAAGGACATTCTTGCTATTGAGGGAGTGCAGCGTAGGTTCACAAGGTTAATTCCCGGGATGGCGGGACTGTCATATGTCGAAAGATTGGAGCGACTGGGCTTGTATACTCTGGAATTTAGAAGGCTAAGAGGGGATCTTATTGAAACATATAAGATTATTAAGGGATTGGAGACGCTGGAGGCAGAAAGCATGTTCCCGCTGATGGGTGAGTCCAGAACCAGAGGCCACAGTTTAAGAATAAGGGGTAGGCCATTTAGAATGGATTTGAGGAAAAACTTTTTCACCCAGAGAGTGGTGGATATATGGAATGCTCTGTCCCAGAAGGCTGTGGAGGCCAAGTCTCTGGATGTTTTCAAAAAAGAGATGGATAGAGCTCTTAAAGATAGCGGAATGAAAGGTTATGGGGATAAGGCAGGAACTGGATACTGATTGTGGATGATCAGCCATGGTCACAGTGAATGGCAGTGCTGGCTCGAAGGGCCGAATGGCCTACTCCTGCACCTATTGTCTATTGTCTATTGCCATTTAACTATATACATGTATATAATATATAGGAAATTGCCTTGTATATTGAAACAAGACAGCTTTTTCTCTGAACCAGGGGCTAAAGCACAATAGTACACCTAGCACAGATAAAACACAATAGCTTATGAAGGTAAGGATAAAATCTACAGATGAATCACACATAAATAACAAACTAAAGTGTATTAATATTAAATAGTGTAAGATACAAACTGTATTGTAAGGTAAGTGCTTGTCCCTACTCCTTGACTTTTACACCCTGGGGAAAAGTCTCTGACTATCTACCTTACATACAGCTCTCATAATTTTATACACCTCTATCAAGTCTCCCTTCAGCCTTTGATGCTCCTGGGAAAGCAATGGCAGGGCACTGAGGAATGCCATTGAACAAAGGGATCTGGGAACACAGGTATATAATTCCTTGAAAGTGGCATCACAGGTAGGCAGGATCCTCAAGAGAAGTTTTAACACTTTGGTCTTGGAACGTTATGTTGAAGTTGTATAAGATGTTGGTGAGGTTGAGTTTAGAGGATTGTGTGCAGTTCTGGTCAGCTACCTACTGGAAAGGTATCAATAAGATAGAAAGAGTACAGAGAAAGTTTACGAGGATGTTGCTGAGACTTGATGACCCAGGTTATACTGTAGGGAAAGGGACCTATTCGATATTTCCCTATCACTCATGTCCTCAAGTCCTAGCAACATCCTTGTAAACTTTCTCTGTACTATTTCAATCTTACTGATCTCTTTCCTGTCAGTAGGTGACCAGCATTGCACACAATATTCCAAATTAGGCCTCACCAACATCTTATACAACTTCTACATAATATCCCAACTCCTGCATTCAATACCTTGATTTCTGAAGTTCATTATGCCCAATGCTCTCTGTCATGCAAAATAAACTTTTTTCACTGTATCTTGAGTAACAATAATAAACCCATTTACTAATTTACCAATTTATGACTGGGCACAGAGCCAAGTGTAGAGTTTGAAGGTTCATATGAACAAAGGTGGTGGAACTGGGTATGTTTGGTATTCCCTTTGGTCACCAGCTGGTAGGCTGTGGGTTGTGGCTACACTCAAGGGATAATGATAAGTACACTGATAAACTCAGTTATCACTTTAATAGGTACCTTCTGTACTTAATAAAGTGGCCACTGAGTGTATTTTTGTGATCATCTGCAACTGTAGCCCATCCACTTCAAAGTTCGATGTGTTGCAAAGTGTGATTACTTGAGTTACTGTCACCTTTCTGTCAACCTGAACCAGTCAGGCCATTCTCCTTTGATCTCTCTCATTAACAAGGCAGTTTTTGTTCACAGAGCTTCCCTCACTGGATGTTTTTGTTTCTCATACCTTTCTCTGTAAACCTTAGAAACTGTTCTCATCATGTAAAAAATGTCAGTAGATCAGTAGTTAGTCAAACCACCCCGTCTGGCACCAACAATGATTCTACACACAAATACACATTTCTTCCCCATTCTGACGTTTGGTCTGAATATCAACTGAACCTCTTGACAATGTCTGCAGGCTTTTATGCTTTGAGTTGCTGCCACATGGTTGACTGACTAGATATTTCCATTAACGAGCAGATGTACAGGAAGTACCTAATAAATAATACCTATGTATAACTTACGCAACACACATCAAAGTTGCTGGTGAACGCAGCAGGCCAGGCAGCATCTCTAGGAAGAAGTACAGTCTACGGTTCAGGCCGAGGCCCTTCGTCAGGACTAACTGAAGGAAGAGATTTGAAAGTGGGAGGGGGAGGGGGAGATCCAAAATGATAGGAGAAGACAGGAGGGGGAGGGATGGAGCCAAGAGCTGGACAGGTGATTGGCAAAGGGGATATGAGAGGATCATGGGACAGGAGGCCCAGGGAGAAAGACAAGGGGGGGGAACCCAGAGGATGGGCAAGGGGTATAGTCAGAGGGACAGAGGGAGAAAAAGGAGAGAGAGAAAGAATGTGTGTATAAAAATAAGTAACGGATGGGGTACAAAGGGGAGGTGGGGCATTAGCAGAAGTTAGAGAAGTCAATGTTCATGCCATCAGGTTGGAGGCTACCCAGACAGAATATAAGGTGTTGTTCCTCCAACCTGAGTGTGGCTTCATCTTTACAGTAGAGGAGGCCATGGATAGACATGTCAGAATGGGAATGGGATGTGGAATTAAAATGTGTGGCCACTGGGAGATCCTGCTTTCTCTGGCGGACAGAGCGTAGGTGTTCAGCAAAGCGGTCTCCCAGTCTGCGTCGGGTCTCGCCAATATATAGAAGGCCACATCAGGAGCACCGGACGCAGTATATCACCCCAGCCGACTCACAGGTGAAGTGTTGCCTCACCTGGAAGGACTGTCTGGGGCCCTGAATGGTGGTAAAGGAGGAAGTGTAAGGGCATGTGTAGCACTTGTTCCGCTTACACGGATAAGTGCCAGGAGGGAGATCAGTGGGGAGGGATGGAGGGCACGAATGGACAAGGGAGTCGCGTAGGGAGCGATCCCTGCGGAAAGCAGAGGTGGGGGGAGGGAAAGGTGTGTTTAGTGCTAGCGGAGGTTACTGAGAATAATATGTTGGTCCCAGAGGCTGGTGGGGTGGTAGGTGAGGACTAGGGGAACTCTATTCCTAGTGGAATGGCGGGAGGTTGGAGTGAGAGCAGATGTGCCTGAGATGGGGGAGATGCGTTTGAGAACAGAGTTGATGGTGGAGGAAGGGAAACCCCTTTCTTTAAAAAGGGAGGACATCTCCCTCATCCTGAGAGCAGATGTGGCAGAGACGGAGGAATTGCGAGAAGGGGATGGCATTTTTGCAAGAGACAGGGTGAGAAGAGGAATAGTCCAGTTAGCTGTGAGAGTCAGTAGGCTTATAGTAGACATCAGTGGTTAAGCTGTCTCCAGAGATAGAGACAGAAAGATCTAGAAAGGGGAGTGAGGTGTCAGAAATGGACCAGGTAAACTTGAGGGCAGGGTGAAAGTTGGAGGCAAAGTTAATAAAGTCAACGAGCTCAGCATGCGTGCAGGAAGCAGCACCAATGCAGTCGTCGATGTAGCGAAGGAAAAGTGGGGGACAGATACCAGAATAGGTTTGGAACATAGATTGTTCCACAAAGTCAAAAAAAGGCAGGCATAGCTAGGACCCATACGGGTGCCCATAGCTACACCTTTAGTTTGGAGGAAGTGGGAGGAGCCAAAGGAGAAATTATTAAGAGTAAGGACTAATTCCGCCAAACGGAGCAGAGTGGTGGTAGAGGAGAACTGATTAGGTCTGGAATCCAAAAAGAAGCAGAAAGCTTTGAGACCTTCCTGATGGGGGATGGAAGTATACAGGGACTGGATATCCATGGTGAAAATAAGGCGGTGGGGGCCAGGGAACTTAAAATCATCGAAAAGTTTAAAAGCTTGAGAAATGTCACAAACATAGGTAGGAAGGGATTGAACAAGGGGGGATAAAACCGTGTCGAGGTATGCAGAAACTTCCTTCCTACCTATTCACCATTCAGGGCCCCAGATAGTCCTTCCAGGTAAGGTGACACTTCACCTGTGAGTCGGCTGGGGTGATATACTGAGTCCGGTGCTCCCGATGTGGCCTTCTATATATTGGCGAGACCCGACGCAGACTGGGAGACTGCTTTGCTGAACACCTACGCTCTGTCCGCCAGAGAAAGCAGGATCTCCCAGCGGCCACACATTTTAATTCCACATCCCATTCCCATTTTGACATGTCTATCCACGGCCTCCTCTACTGTAAAGATGAAGCCACACTCAGGTTGGAGGAACAACACCTTATATTCTGTCTGGGTAGCCTCCAACCTGATGGCATGAACATCGACTTCTCTAACTTCCGCTAATGCCCCACCTCCCCCTCGTACCCCATCCGCTATTTATTTTTATACACACATTCTTTCTCTCACTCTCCTTTTTCTCCCTCTGTCCCTCTGACTATACCCCTTGCCCATCCTCTGGGTTCTCCCCCCCCCCCCTGTCTTTCTCCCTGGGCCTCCTGTCCCATGATCCTCTCATATCCCCTTTGCCAATCACCTGTCCAGCTCTTGGCTCCATCCCTCCCACTCCTGTCTTCTCCTATCATTTTGGATCTCCCCCTCCCCCTCCCACTTTCAAATCTCTTACTAACTCTTCCTTCAGTTAGTCCTGACGAAGGGTCTCGGCCTGAACCATCGACTGTACCTCTTCCTACAGATGCTGCCTGGACTGCTGCGTTCACCAGCAACTTTGATGTGTGTTGCTTGAATTTCCAGCATCTGCAGAATTCCTGTTGTTTGCCTATGTATAACTTACAATTTTTGCAATAATTTACACAATTATTTACACAATCAATACAATTTACAATACCTATTTAGATGGCTCTAAGAAAGAACATGATGGCCAGGTGAAGAGAAGAGAAGGGATGGGTGGGGGGAACCAGAACAGGGAGCTAACAAAATCAGAATCAGAATCAAGTTTACCATAAATACAAGAGATTTTGCAGGTGCTGGAGGTCCAGAGTAGCACACACAAAATGCTGGCAGCATCTGTGGAAAAAAAAATAGCCGGTTGACATCTTGGGCCAATGCCCTTCATCAGGACTGGGAAGAAAGGAGGAAGATGCCAGAATAAAAAGGTGCAGGAGGGAGATGAGGTCAAGTTCAAAGGTGATAGGTGAAGCCAGGTGGGCGGGAAAGGTAAAAGGCTGGAGAAGGAAGAATCAGATAGGAGAGGAGAGTGGGCCATGGGAGAAAGGGAAGAAGGAGGGGCAGCAGGAGGAGGTGATAGGCACGTGAGGAGAAGATGTAAGAGGCCAGAGTGGGGAATAGAAGAAAAGGAAAGAGGGAGAGGAAAAGAAAAAAAAGAGAAAAAATTACTGGAAAGATGAATTGATGTTCATGCCATTGGGTTGGAGGCTACCGAGACAGAATATGAGGTGTTGCTCCTCCAACCAGAGAATGGCCCCATCATGGAACAAGAAGAGGCCCTGGACCGACATGTCAGAACAGGAATGAGGATTGGAATTCAAATAGCTGACCACTGGGAAATCCTGCTTTTGGCAGGTGAAGCAGAGTTTTATTACCATTGACGTTCATGAAAGTTGATGTTTTGCAGCGGCAGTACAATGCAGTACATAAAAAAATACTATAACTTACAATAAAAAATCCCAAAAAATAAGTAAGTCGTGCAAAAAGAGGACAGAATAGTGAGCAAGTGCTCATAGTCTGTTCAGAAATCTGATGGCACAGGAAAAGAAGCAGATCCTAAAACATTTCAGTCTCCCGTACTTCGTACCTGATGGTAGTAATGGGAAGTGGGTATATCCTGGGTGGTGGAGGTCCTTAATATTGGATGCCACATTCTTGAGGCATCGCCTTTTGAAGATGTCCTCGACAGTTGGGAGATGAGTGCCCATGATGGAACTGACTGAGTTTACAACCCTTGCAGCTTTTTCTGATCCTGTGCATTGGAGCCTCCATAGTTGACAGTGATGCAACAGTCACAATGCTGTCCATGGCACATCTGAGAAATCTTTTAGCGTATTTGCTAACATACCAAGTACCACGTGGAATAAGAAGTTCCTCCACTGTAAATGAGATTGACTTGACTGGCTACTTCCATACAGGTCTCATTTTGACGAAGATCAGCATTCTTCCATTGATTCGCTGTCAAATGCCAGTAAAATCTGTGTTTGACATCGATCTAGTTGAAAAATTTTTGATGGCTGTGGTGAGATTAAGCAGATGCAATCTTTCACTCTGAAACTGTAGGTTAGGTTCAAGTTTTTTTTTTCCCAGTAAGATGGCACAGCGGCTTCTACTGGATCAACCACAGGTGTTATTGTCTTTTTAAAATGTATTTTATAGATTTCAAGAACCTGCAGGACATTAAGAACTTTAAATACTGCTGGTCTAACCCCATCAGTGAGTTGCTCATTTGCAGAGAAACAGAAGGATCTGGACTTGGTGTGACCCTGATGCTGCCTACGCCAGAGAAGCATCGGTGCACGAAGCAGGCATGCAGTCTCACAGCACGTGATCACCTTAGTCGCTTGTGATCACAAACCCTCTTGGATATTGGTGGCGTTGAATGCTGCAAGTCCAATACATTTGTTTCAAGGTGAACAGCAGGGCAGCTGCGTGGCCTCGGTCATAGTAAAGACAAGGCCTCAAGCCTCCGTGTCACATATTTACAATCACCCAGAGGGAGGCGCCAGATCCACTGGAGTGCCAGAAACGTTGTGACATGCTGCCAAACTGGAGTTGGTGCTGCTGGCAAGTGTTCACTTGGCAGAGGAAAAACTGGATTGTGTTTGACTGCAGACTGCTGCAACATCATGGACTCAGGAACTTGAACTCAGTATATATTTTGCTGATATCTTATATGTGTTCACAATCTTATATCTGATATATGTGTTGTGTGTGACTGTTGGGACTGCGTTTTGTACCTTGGCCCCAGACTAGCACTGTTTCGTTTGGCTGTATTAATGGACATTCATCTACAGTTGAATGACAATTACACTTGAGTTTAAACCTTAGGTTCAGCAACAAAATCTCTGCTGCTCCTCCAGTATGGTGCTGATTCCCATTCCCTGGGAGGACCAACCACTGCGATGAGGCAGGGAGATGAGTTAGGCAACACACATCAAAGTTGCTGGTGAATGCAGCAGGCCAGGCAGCATCTCTAGGAAGAGGCACAGTCGATGTTTCGGGCCGAGACCCTTCGTCAGGACTAACTGAAAGAAGAGCTAGTAAGAGACTTGAAAGTGAGGGGGGGAGGGGGAGATCCAAAATGATAGGAGAAGACAGGAGGGGGAGGGATGGAGCCAAGAGCTGGACAGATGATTGGCAAAAGGGATATGAGAGGATCATGGGACAGGAGGTCCGGGGAGAAAGAAAATGGGGAGGGGGGAAAACCCAGAGGATGGGCAAGGGGATAGATATATCAGAATGGGAATAGGACGTGGAATTAAAATGTGTGGCCACTGGGAGGATCCACGGCCTCCTCTACTGTAAAGATGAAACCACACTCAGGTTGGAGGAACAACACCTTATATTCTGTCTGGGTAGCCCCCAACCTCATGGCATGAACATTGACTTCTCAAACTTCCGCTAATGCCCCACCTCCCCCTCGTACCCCATCTGTTATTTATTTTTATACACACATTCTTTTTCTCTCTCTCCTTTTTCTCCCTCTGTCCCTCTCACTATATCCCTTGCCCATTCTCTGGGCTTCCCCCTCCTCCTTTCTTTCTCCCTGGGCCTCCTGTCCAATGATCCTCTCATATCCCTTTTGCCAATCAACTGTCCAGCTCTTGGCTCCATTCCTCCCCCTCCTGTCTTCTCCTATCATTTCGGATCTCCCTCTCCCCCTCCCACTTTCAAATCTCTTACTAACTCTTCCTTCAGTTAATCCTGACGAAGGGCCTTGGCCTGAAACGTCGACTGTACCTCTTCCTAGAGATGCTGCCTGGCCTTCTGCGTTCACCAGCAACTTTTATGTGTGTTGCTTGAAATCCCAGCACCTGCAGATTTCCTCGTGTTTAGGGAAATGAGTTAGATGAGATAGGGAGATCATCATTAGCTGCCCCATCAGATGTAGCTCCAATATTCAGAGCTCTGATCTTCATCACAATGATGGAGACCACAGAGGGCTACAAATCCGGTGGACTTGAACACAGAATTCAGAATCTAGTATTTCTACCTCCCCCTGTTTACTAGTCACAGCTGATTCATTTTCTGGCCAACTTTTGCCTCTGGGGCATTAGTTCCTTTCAGGAATTCTTGAATGTAGTCCCCTCCACAGATGCTGCCTAACCTGTTGAGTTCCTCCAGTAGCTGGGATGGTACAGTAGCTTAGAGGTTAGCACATTGATTTACAACACCTTTGACTGGAGTTCAATTCCCGCCACTGTTTATAACCAGCTTACATGTTTTCCCTATGACTGCGTGGGTTTCCTCCAACATTCCAAAGACATATGGGTTAGTAGGTTAATTGGTCACATGGGGTGTAACTGGGTGCATGTGGCTCTTTGTACCAGAAGGGCCTGTTGCTGTATGGTATCTCTAAATATATACCAATAAAACAATGGTCTTTATTCCATTCTCGGTACTGACAGTGAAGTTAAGGCCAATTCACAACTCACCCAGCAACCAGAAAGCACCATTACATTTGGAAGTTCAGAATGCAGCAACCATCAATTGGAAATTTCACTGCAGAACCCAAGGAGACTAATCTACAGTACTACGCAAAGTCAGAAGCACAGATCTAGTTAAGGTACCTAAGACTTTTGCACAGAATTGTAATAATTTTATGTCTTCAACTGCACTGCTGCCACAAAATAAACAAATTTCATGGCATATGTGAGTGATGATAACCCTGATTCTGAGATGGGCCTCTATTGTGGACTGAGAGTAGGAAGAGGGCAGGGAGAGGGGAATCATGGTTGGGAAAAGTGAAGGGAGAGGGGAGGGAGTGGAAAGCACCAGAGAGACATTCTATAATAATCAATAAACCAGTTGTTTGGAATCAAATGACCTTACCTGGTGTCTCAGGGCTGGGTGTGTCTGTACCCACACCACCTCCCGCCCCTGGCACTCCTTCTCTGCCACCTGTCCTGCATCCCTCCCGCGGCGCTCCGCTATCACCATTCCCAACATCCTTTGTTCCTGCCAGGTTTTCAAACTCACTCTCCAAGTACTGCAAATTAATTCAAATGCTCAACAATGAGCAGCGAAGAATTCTGGATGAATTTGGAAACTTCTTGTTCTTCATGGAGCAGCTGTTCACTGGATATCTAAACCTTTGGAGAGTGGCTTCCATCCAGGTATTTGAAGAATGTAGGCCATTTCCTAATAATTCTTCTGTTATGATAGAGCCTGGGAAGAGTGTGTCTTATCTCTTGCCTCATAACTACATTAACAGAGTATTGAATGCACAAGTATCTATTTCAGTCACTTCTTGATTTTCAATGGTTTTGATCTCACAGGTTGTCCTTCACAGCATGGCAGCATAACACTCTACGGTGACAGTGATCAGAAGATCAGGGCTCAGTTCCCACCACTGCACGATCTGTCCCTCAGCAGATTGTGGATCTCATGGTTTAATCCAGGGCTTCTGGTCAGGGAAGACTCTGAATGATTTTGTGGGGCAACACATATCTATGATTATTTTTATAAAGTTATTACCCTTCAATCATCAGGCCCCTGAACCAGCATCGATAACTTCACTCACCACAGCTCCGAACTGATCCACAACCTATGAACTCATTTTCAAGAACTCTACAACTCATGTTCTCAGTATTATTTATTTCCTTATTTTATTATTATTATTATTATTATTATTACTGGTCTTTTTTGTATTTGCAGTTTGTCTTCTTCAGCACTTCATTTTTTTGTCAGTCTGTATGTAGTTTTTCATTGATTCTGTTGTAGTTTTTAGTTCTACTGTGAATGACTGCAAAAAAATGAATCTCTGGATATATATGTATTTGATAATAAATTTACTTTGAACTTTGAAGCCTCATTAAATGTACTATCTTTAGCATATGGACCAGAAACAGCCCAATTAAAATTATAAAAACTTTGTAGGAAAGCTGAGAATTCACCATCCATCTGGAAAAAATACCTCTGTGACATTAGTATAAAATTAGTATAAAATTTTATCAGCAAGGTTTATCTTGAAAAACTTATGTTCCCAACAGTTTTATCACCCACATGAATCAATTGATAGAAAGTACAGGTTAAGGGTTCTCAAATGGTGAAAATTCACATAAGTGAATGAATCAGGCTTGCACAAGTCCAGACTTCTCACTGGTGTCCTGATGTGTCCAGGTATCTGGAAGATCAAGGACTAATTCTGAGGGTCAGTTGTACGTACATGCATGGTTATTGTTAATGGTGGAGGGGGTGGATTTGGTAGAGGTATACAATATTATGTGGGTTATAGACAGGTAAACTCAAGCAGGCTTTTATCCACTGATGTTGAGTGAGACTGGAACTAGTGGTCATGGGTTAAAGGCGAAAGGTGAAATGCTTAAGAGGAACATGAGGGGGAATTTCTTTGCTCTGAAGGTGGTGAGAATATGGAACAAGCTGCCAGCCGAGGTGGTGGATGCGGGTTCGATTTCAACATTTAAGAGAAATTTGGAAAGGTACATGGATGGGAGGGATATGGAGGGCTATGGTCCTGGAGTAGGCAGATGGGACTGGACAGATTAATAGACAAGATGGGCTAAAGGATCTGTTTCTGTGCTGCAGTGCTCTATGACTCTATAATTGTCAGTGTGCAAAATCCAGGCTTATAAATAAGTACCCTCTTTACGATAGCCTGGATATCAGCAGGAGACTGTTCAGTGAGGTTCTAAAATAATCAGACATATGGGAATTAGCACATTTCATATAACTTGTCAGATAGAAACATAGAAAACATACAGCACAATACAGGCCCTTCGGCCCACAAAGCTGTGCCGGACATGTCCCTACCTTAGAACTACCTAGGCTTTACCCATAGCCCTCTATTTTTCTAAACTCCATGTAGCCATCCAGGAGTCCCTTAAAAGACCCTATTGTTTCCACTTCCACTACCACCGCTGGCAACCCATTCCATGCACTCACCACTCTCTGCGTAAAAAACTTACCCCTGACATCTCCTCTGTACCTGCTTCCAAGCACCTTAAAACTGTGCCCTCTCGTGTTAGCCATTTCAGCCCTAGGGAAAAGCCTCTGACTATTCACACAATCAATGCCTCTCATCATCTTGTACGCCTCTATCAGGTCACCTCTCATCCTCCGTCGCTCCAAGGAAAAAAAAGCCCAGTTTACTCAACCTATTCTCATAAGGCATGATCCCCAATCCAGGCAGCATCCTTGTAAATCTCCTCTGCACTCTTTCTATGGTTTCCACGTCCTTCCTGTTGTGAGGTGATCAGAACTGAGCACAGTACTCCAAGTGGGGTCTGCCCAGGGTCCTATATAGCTGCAATATTACCTCTTGGCTCTTAAACTCAATCCCACAGTTGATGAAGGCCAATGCACCGTATGCCTTCTTAACCACAAGCCAACCTACATAGCAGCTTTGAGTGTCCTATGGACTCGGACCCCAAGATCCCTCTGATCCTCCACACTGCCAAAAGTCTTACCATTAATGCTATACTCTGCCATCATATTTGACCTACCAAAATGAACCACCTCACACTTATCTGGGTTGAACTCCATCTGCCACTTCTCAGCCCAGTTTGCATCCGATCAATGTCCCGTTGTAACCTCTGACAGCCCTCCACACTATCCACAACACCCCCAAACCTTTGTGCCATCAGTAAATTTACTAACCCATCCCTCCAATTCCTCATCCAGGTCATTTATAAAAATCATAAAGAGTAAGGGTCCCAGAACAGATCCCTGAGGCACACCACTGGTCACCGGCCTCCATGCAGAATATGACCCGTCCACAACCACCCTTTGCCTTCTGTGGGCAAGCCAGTTCTGGATCCACAAAGCAATGTCCCCTTGGATCCCAAGCCTCCTTACTTTCTCAATAAGCCTTGCATGGGGTATCTTATCAAATGGCTTGCTAAAATCCATATGCACTACATCTACGGCTCTACCTGCATCAATGTGTTTAGTCACATCCTCAAAAAATTCAATCAGGCTTGTAAGGCACGACCTGCCTTTGACAAAGCCATGCTGATTATTCCTAATCATATTATGCCTCTCCAAATGTTCATAAATCCTGCCTGTCAGGATCTTCTCCATCAACTTACCAACCACTGAAGTAAGACTCACTGGTCTATAATTTCCTGGGCTATCCCTACTCCCCTTCTTGAATAAGGGAACAACATCCGCAACCCTCCAGTCCTCCAGAACCTCTCCCGTCCTCATTCATGACGCAAAGATCATTGCCAGAGGCTCAGCAATCTCCTTCCTTGCTTCTCACAGTAGCCTGGGATACGGTCCCGGTGACTTATCCAACTTGCTGCTTTCCAAAAGCTCCAGCACATCCTCTTCCTTAATATCTATATTCTCAAGCTTTTCAGTCCATTGCAAGTCATCACTACAGTCACCAAGATTCTTTTCCGTAGTGAATACTGAGGCAGAGTATTCATTAAGTACCTCCACTATATCCTCCGGTTCCATACACACTTCTCCACTGTCACACTTGATTGGTCCTAATCTCTCACACCTTATCCTCTTGCTCCTCACATACTTGTAGAATGCCTTGGGGTTTTCCTTAATCCTGTTTGCCAATGCCTTCTCATGGCCTCTTCTGGCTCTTCTAATTTCATTCTTAAGCTCCTTCCTGCTAGCCTTATAATCTTCTAGATTCCTATTATTACCTAGTTTTTTGAACTTTTCGTAAGCTCTTCTTTTCTTCTTGACTAGATTTACAACAGCATTTGTTTACCACGGATCTTGTACCCTACCATTCTTTCCATGTCTCATTGAAACGTACCTACTCAGAACCCCATGCAAATATCCCCTGACCATTTGCCACATTCTTCATTACATTTCCCTGAGAACATCTGTTCCCAATTTATGCTTCCAAGTTCCTGCCTGATAGCCTCATATTTCCCCTTACTCCAATTAAGTGTTTCCCTAACTTGTCTGTTCCTATCCCTCTCCAATGCTACGGTAAAGGAGATAGAATTGTGATCACTATCTGCAAAATACTCTCCCACTGAAGGACTTGACACATGACCAGGTTCATTTCCCAATACCAGATCAAGTACAGCCTCTCCTCTTGTAGGCTTATCTACATATTGTGTCAAGAAACCTTCCTAAACACACCTAACAAACTCCACCCCATCTAATCCCCTCACTCTAGGGAGATGCCAATCGATATTTGGGAAATTAAAGTCTCCCACCACAACAAGCCTGTTATTATTACTCCTTTCCAGAATCTGTCCCCCCATCTGCTCCTCGATGTCCCTCTTACTACTGGATGGTCTATAAAAGAACACCCAGTAGAGTTATTGACCCCTTCCTGTTCCTAACTTCCACCCACAGAGACTCCGTAGATAACCCCTCCATGACTTCCTCCTTTTCTGCAGCCGTGACACTATCTCTGATCAACAGTGCCACGCCCCACCTCTTTCGCCTCCCTCCCTGTCCTTTCTGAAACATCTGAAGCCTGGCACTTGAAGTAGCCATTTCTGCCCCTGCACCATCCAGGTCTCTGTAATGGCCACAACATCATAGCTCCAAGTGTTGATCCACGCCTAAGCTCATCCACTTTATTCATGATACTCCTCACGTTAAAATAGACACATCTTAAACCATCGGACTGAGCGCGTCCCTTCTTTCTCACCTGCCTATCCTCCCCTTCGCACTGTCTCCAAACTTTCTCTATTTATGAGCCAACCTCCCTTTCCTCCATTACTTCAGTTCGGTTCCCATCCCCCAGCAATTCTAGTTTAAACTATCCTCAATAGTTTTAGCAAACCTTCCCCCCAGGATATTGGTCCCCCTGGGATTCAAGTGCAACCCGTCCTTTTTGTACAGGTCACACCTGCTCCAGAAGAGGTCCCAATGATCCAGAAATCTGAATCTCTGCCCCCTGCTCCAATCCCTCAATCAGGCATTTATCCTCCACCTCACTCTATTCCTATCACTGTCACGTGGCACAGGCTGTAAACCCAAGATTACTACCTTTGAGGTCCTGCTTCTCAACTTCTTTCCTAACTCCCTGCAGTCTGCTTTCAAGACCTCCTCCCTTTTCCTGCCTATGTTATTGGTACCAATATGTACCACGACCTCTGGCTGTTCACCTTCCCACTTCAGGATATCTTGGACGCGATCAGAAACATCCCAGACACTGGCACCTGGGAGGCAAACTACCATCCATGTTTCTTTCCTGTGTCCACAGATAACGAATGAATGAGCTTTGACAGCTGGAAGTTTGTATATTCGGTCTTATTAAAATTATGACGATGATCTTTATAACCTCTGTTGAGTCACAGCTCAGCTCAGACTGAATTGTTTTTAATTGTTTTGTTTTAGGTTTGTAAGGGTGGTTTTGGGGACAGGGAAGAGAGCTGGGGTCAGGATAGAGTTTAGGAAAAGGGGAATCAGAGGTCAGGCCAGAGTCTAAGTCTCCTGTCTGCATTCAAGGGAGAAAATACAAGCTCCCATCAGACAGCTGTGGGAATTGAGCCCCAATTGCTGGCATGGTTAAGTGTTAGGCTAATTGCTATGATACCGTGTCACCGTACCGGATATAACTGTCATAACAATCAGAACTTTTACGGTAGCTGCACATTACATAACAAATGTACATACCAAATATCGTAAAGATAAATTACAGAATAAAATAGAAAATAAAATGGTGATACAGTGGCGTAGTGGTTAGCGTAAATCTGCTACAGTTTGGGGCATCGGAGTTTGGGATTCAATTCCGGCACAGTCAGTAAGGACTTTGCACATTTTCCCCATGAATACGTGGGTTTCCTCCCACAGTCCAAAAACGTGCCAGTTAGTAGGTTAACTGGTCATTGTAAACTGTCCCGTGCTTAAGCTAGGTTTAAAAAAGTGGGTTGCTGGATGAAGTGGCTCGTTGGGCAGAGGAACCTGAACCATACTGTATCTCTGAAATAAAATAAAATAAATACAAATTAACATAAATTATGTAAAACTTATACATAATACTCCAGCACAAATATAATTTCAGACTACTTGTATCACATAGAAATTTGGAGAAACAAGAAATCAACTTTTATTGAATATAATGTGTATAATTGCACAGCAGTGCCGACACCTTGCAATAGTTCAACTGAGCTATAAATGTTTTGTTGATGATTTTCATTTGTACCCCATGTCTGAGGTTTCTCACTTAAGTATCCAACAATAATCAGCCAGCATTGATGGATTCCAGTTGCCCTGATACTGTTTCTCCATGACCGCAATATCCTGGTGAAAACTTTCACCATGCCCGTCACAGACAGTGGCAAGATTTATAGATAGATAGATAAATATACTTTATTAATCCCGAGGGAAATTTGGTTTCGTTACAGCTGCACCAACCAAGAATAGAGCGTAAATATAGCAATACAAAAACCCCCAACAATCAAACAACAAAATGCAAAACTATGCCAGATGGAAAATAAGTCCAGGACCAGTCTATTGGCTCAGGGTGTCTGACCCTCCACGGGAGGAGCTGCAAAGTTCGATGGTCACAGGCAGGAACAACCTCCCAGTGTTGTATCTCGGTGGAATATGGCTGGAGTCCAACAGTAAAAAGTTCAATATAGGGAAGAAGTCTAAATGGGAATGCAGAAAATGAACCTTTAGTGACATGTTGCACTTCATGGTTTGTATGCTTGAAGCATGTTAACCAGCCGCACATAGCTTGGTGCTCTGTAGTTGCCAAGAAAACATTCAACAGCATCCTTGAATGCCTTCCATGTGATTTTCTCCGGTCCTGCCCAAAGCTCCTTGAATTCCCTGTTTGATCTGTTTGATTTGTGGACCAACGAAAATGCCTTCCTTAGTCTCGGCATCAGTTATTCTGAGAAGCATCTGTCTCAAGTATCAAGATCCTTCACGGAAATTTATAGCCTTTCTAAAATCTGTCTAGCCATGTAGCATCAGCCCTAGCTCAGCATGCCCAGGCATGTCTGGATAAGATAGAAATCTTTTCAGCTTACATTGTAGGCAACATTCTAATAGACTTGAAATAACAAATATAGGTGATTAAAAATCATGCATGACAGAGAAATTTCATGGTGATTTTCATGATCAGCTGCCCAAAATCAACAAGACATACCCAAAAGTATTCAGGAAGCAAAATCTTTGTTGTCTAGTGGTATCAGTGGGGGCACATCCTGGAAACATGGGTTAATACTGAGACTAGGGAGAAGTTCACAATGTATGTATTATACTGAGCAAACTGAACAAATGCAAAATAATAGAACAAACAAACGAACAAATAAATAATACTGAAAACTGGAGTTGTAGAGTCCCTGAAAGTGAGTCTATATTGTGCCAGCGCTCCTTGTAGATGTGCTCAATGGTGAAGAGGACTTTGCTGTATCCTCTACTTCTTTGTCGGATTTTCTCTGCTTGGGTATTGGTGTTTCCATACCAGGCTGTGATGCAACCAGTCAAGATACTCTCCACTGTTCACCTATAGAAGTCCGTCAAAGATTTAAATCACATGTTGAATATGTGCAAACTTCTAAGAAAGTAAAGGAGCTGCCGTGCCTTTATTGCAATGGTACTTACATGTTTAACCCAGGATAGATCCTCTGTAATGATAGTCACTCTGGAATGAGCTGAAGCTGAATGCTGAAGAATGTGAAGTGTTACATTTTCATAAGAAGAAAGAGTAAAGGCAATATATACTGGAAGCATGTGGGGACACAGTGATGCACAAGTTTCTTGGAGGGCGTATCATGGGTGATCTCACTTGGGCCCTGAACATCACCTCTCCAGTCAAAAAAGCACAGCAGCACCTCCATACTCTGAGGAGGTGAAGGTGAGCAATGCTTCCCCCATTCCAATCATATTCTACTAGAGCACCATCGAGAGTGCCCTGACCAGCTGTGTCACCACTTATTATGGGAATTGCAAGGCATTTGATCACAAGAATCTGCAATGGATTGTGAGGACTGGTGAGAGAAGCATCAGGGTCTCTTTTACGCCCTTCCAGGATATAAACCAGAAGCACTGTGTTCACAGAGCCCACAACATTGTCAAGGGCCCTCTCATCCATCCCACAATCCCTTTGGCCTCCTACCGTCAGGCAGAATGTACCACAGTGTAAGAATAAGGACTGTGAGGCTGAGTAACAGCTTCTTCCCTCTGAACACCCTGCTACCACCCAGTACACATTATTTATGACAGAGCCAGTAGCAGTACACTGCTGTATATTTAAGTATATGTTATATATGCACTTTATGTCAACTTGTACATCTACAGAATAATTTTTATCTGCTAATATTATTGTGTTCAGGTTGTTATAGCCATGGGTGGTAATGAGGATAAGCTCCCACTACCTATTAAATGCTCCCAATGGCGTGTGAATCAAATAGCCTCTGACAACCAAGTCCAGCTCCTGGCCTTCATGTGTGGCTTAGCTACTAAGCACAGTGGAACTGACAGGAGAAGGAGCAAAGACGGGCTACTGGCGCTGTAAAACCAGTCAGTTCAGGCAGGTAAGGCTCATCAGCCATGGTTGGCAGCTCATTTAGGAGAAGGAAACTCTGATCTCAAACCTCCGCTGCCTTGCGGCTATACCCACTCATGGGGAGGGCTTCGGGAGTAAACCCCGAGGGAAAAATCTGGAGTTAAGAGTCCATAAGGCAGTCCTATGTTGAGTTCAACACTGACAGGTAACTACTGTGACACTGCTGGTACCAAACTGTATCGGTCTCTGCTGTTCCTTTGGGTTCATCGGATGCGTGGAGGGTGCGGGGAGCCTGCTACATGGGCAACAGCCTGGCCTTGCACTTTTAAGAGGCAGGGCAATTTAAGAACATAGTTACAAAGCCACACAAGATCTCAGGTTTAAATTGAATTGTGGCTGAATGAGCAATTTATAAAGATTCATTTGTTTTTCTTGCTCATGCTCCATGTTTCTTTTTGCAGGAACGTCTGGACGAGTCCTTATAAAACACTCATTCAGCCACAGCAGAGTAGTTGTGTTTCATTCTGTCACAACACTTCAGAGAAAATGTTAAGGCTTTACAACAGGCATACAAGAGATTTACCAAAATAATTCTGGGCAATGAGGACTTAATTTCAAAATTACATTACTATGCAAAAGTCTAAGGCACATATCTACAGCTAGGGACTTTTGCACAGTACTGTAATAATTTTATGTGTTGTACTGTACAACTGTAGTGTAAAAAAAACAAATTTCATGACACATGTGAGTGATGATAAACCTGATTCTGATATGGGTCTCTACTGTGGACTGAGAGTGGGAAGGGGGCAGGGAGAGGGGAATTATGTTTGGGAAATGGGGAAAGGAGAGGGGAGGGAGTGGGAAGCACCAGAGAGACATTCTGTAATGATCAATAAACCAATTGTTCAATTGACCTTTCCAAGTGCCTCAGGGCTGGGTATGCCTACACTTGCACCTCTCCCCATCCCTGGCACTCTTCTCTGCCTCCTGTCCCACATCCCTCCCACGGCACTCCACCCTCGCGATTCCCAACATCCTTTGCTCCCGCCAGATTTACATACTTGCTCCCCGCTCCACATTGACAAATACAGTACTGTGAAAATGTCTTAGGCATCCTAGCTATGTATCTGAGGTACAAAGGAATTTGGGGGTCCTTGTGCACGTTTTCCAAAAGGTTAACTTGCAGCTTGAGTCGGTGGTGAGGAAGGCAAATGTGATTTTAACATTCATTTCAAGAGGACTGGAATATAAAAGCAAGGATGTAATGTTGAAGCTTTATAATGCACTGGTGAGGCCTCACTTGATGTATTGTGAGCAATTGTGGGCCTCTTATCTGAGAAAGGATGTGCTGAAACTGGAGAAAGTTCAAAGGAGGTTCATGAAAATGATTCCCAGTTTGAAAGGCTTATCAGATGAGGAGGTGAGGAGCATTTGATAGCTCTGGGTCTCTACTTGTTGAAATTTAGAAGAATGAGGTGGGATCTCATTGAACCTTTTGAATATTGAAAGGCTTAGATAGAATGCTTGTGGAGAGGATGTTTCTGATAGGGAGAAAGCGAGGACCTGAGGGCACAACCTCAGAACGCAGGGAATTCCATTTAGAATGGAGTGAGGAGTAATTTCTTTAACTAGAGGGTGGTAAAACTGTGGAATTCATTGCCACAGGCAGCTGTGGAGGCCAAGTCATTGAGTATATTTGAAGTGGAGGTTGATAGATTTTTGATAAGTTAGGGCAGGAAGGGATACAGGGAGAAGGCAGGGCAATGGGGTTGAGAGGGAAATGCATCAGCCATGATGAAATGGCGGAGCAGACTCGATAGGCTGAGTGGCCTCATTCTGTTCCTATGTATTGTGGTCTTATATATGTGCCTAAGACTTTTGCACAGTACTCTACACAAGTACTATGCAACAGTCTAAGGCACATATCTATAGCTAGGGACTTTTGCACAGTACTGTAATAATTTTACAGGTCCAATGAATCACAAGCACATAGCATCACATAAACAAATAAAAACATAAATTAAATTTAAATTTACAAGAGAGTACTCAGTTAAAACAAGAAGTCTATGTTATTGCAAAGTGGTAATAGCATTGGTAAACTGCAGTTATTAGGGTTTTGTTGTTTGATTCTGAAGGGAGGTAGCTGTTCTGAACCTGGTGATGCAGGACTTCTGGGTTCTGTACTTCCCTGCCCGATGGTAGCTGAGAGGAGAAGACGTGGCCCAGATGGTGGGCATCTTTGATGATGGGTGTTTCCTTCATGAAGCAGCAGCTACTGTAGAGATTTTGTGTGTAGACTGGAGATGCTGTATTATTCACCTTAGAGCAGAGGAGATAAACAAGAGGCTCTGACAGGGCCATTTACAAAGGGTGAAACTGGTATGTAAGAACTAACAGAGGCCACTGGCAAAAGGAACCAAGTAACGTAAACAAACAACAACAGGAATTCTGCAGATGCTGGAAATTCAAGCAACACACATCAAAGTTGCTGGTGAACGCAGCAGGCCAGGCAGCATCTCTAGGAAGAGGTACAGTCGACGTTTCAGGCCAAGACTCTTCGTCAGGACTAACTGAAGGAAGTCCTGACAAAGGGTCTCGGCCTGAAACGTCGACTGCACCTCTTCCTAGAGATGCTGCCTGGCCTGCTGCATTCACCAGCAACTTTGATGTGTGTTGCAAGTAACGTAAAGAATGTTCTTCTCTCCCCACACAGAATATTATCAAAGTATATATATGTCATTATATATTATCCTGAGATTAATTTTCTTACAGGCAGCCACAGCAGAACAAAGAAATGCAATATAATCAGTGAAAAACTACACACAAAGACTGACAAGCAATCAATGTGCAAAAGAAGACAAACTGTGTAATTACTAAATAAATAAATAATATAGAGAACAGAAGTTGTAGAGTCCAAAGCTTAGCAGTTTGTAACAGTTGGTTAGTATTTGGAATGAACAATCAAGGTTTGTAGAGAAGGCAGGTTTAATAGGAGAGATCCGAAGCGAACTGCACAAATATCTTAAAGGGAGAAGCTTTCTGGAGTAGGGATAGTGTGGGTTGCACTGAAGCAGGTACAGTCTCGATGGACATATCGGCTCCTTAAGTACTGTATTCTGTGATTACTGTGAGGAATCCCTCTGCTTGGATCGTCATTTTCCATTATCCAAAATATACTGGGCTTCATCCAGGAACCTTTGGTTCAAAAAAAAAAATTAAGAGTCAACCTCAATATGTGGAACAGTCATAAATAATAAGAAATATGGATACCGAACAGATGAGTGGCTGTTTCTTATCAAAGAACCCTGTCAAAATAATTGTGAAATCCATGCAAGAATTCCAGAATACTGAAGAGAGATTTTTGCCTTAAAGATCCTTTTATGGACTTATTCTTACCATTAACACTTTTCAAATAGTTGCAGAGTTTTGATTAATATTTTGCATTTATGTTTTAATCTCTGTTTTGAGCTTATAATTTCATCTTGGTTGTAAATCAGAAATCTTTCTGGATAACATAAATATGCAATTATTTTCCAGAGCAATGGCTTCATTTATAATTCAACTTTCTCACCTATTTACTAACATGAAATCTCCCAGAATCAGAATCAGGTTTAATATCACTGACATAGGTCATGAAATTTGTTGTTTTGCAGAAGCAGTATATTGCAACATATAATAATAAAAAACATAAATTACAAAAAAATGCAGTTTATATATATTTATATATATATATATATATAAACTGTGTATATTTTAATTGTAATTTAATTTATATAAATTAAATAAAATAGGTAATGTTTCATAAACTCCTTACAGCTTCAGTAAAACAGAAAGTCAGAAAGTGCTGTTACTACACACACACACACACACACACACACACACACACACACACACACACACACACACACACACACACACACACACACACACACACACACACACACACACACCCAGGAGCAGAATTCGGCCATTTGGCCCATCAAGTCTGCTCTGCCATTCAATCATAGCTGATCCTTTCTCCCCCTCCTCAGCCCCACTCCCCAGCCTTTTCCCTATAACCTTTGATGCCGTGTCCAATCAGAACCTATCAAGCTCTGCTTATATACACCCAACAACCTGACCTCCACAGCTATTGTTTTAACAAATTCCACAAATTCACCACCCTTCTGGTGAAAGAAATTTCTCTGCATCTCTGTTTTAAGTGGACACCCCTCTAACCTGAGGCTGTACCTTCTTGTCCTAGACTCCCCCACCATGGGAAACATCCTTTCTACATCTACTCTGTTTAGGCCTTTCAACATTCGAAAGGTTTCAATGAGATCCCCTCTCATCCTTATAAATTGCAGCAAGTACAGACCCAGAGCTATCAAACGTTCCTCGTATGATAACTCTTTCATTCTCAGAATCATCCTTGTGAACTTCCTCTGAACCCTCTCCAATGTCAGCACGTCTTTTCTTAGATAAGGAGCCCAAAACTGTTCACAATACTCAAGGTGAGGCCTCACCAGTGCCTTATAAAGCCTCAGCATCACATCACTGCTCTTGTATTCGAGATCTCTTGAAATGAATGCTAACATTATATTTGCCTTCCTCACTACTGACTCTACCTGCAAGTTAACCTTTAGGGTGTTCTGCACAAGGTCTCCCAAAATACCTTTGCGCCTCAGATTTTTGGATTTTCTCCGCATTTAGAAAATAGTCTGCACATTTATTTCTACTACCAAAATGCATGACCATGCATTTTCCGGCATTGTATTTTATTTGCCACTTTCTTGCCCATTCTCCTCATCTGTCTAAGTCCTTCAGCAACCTACATGTTTCCTCAACGCTACCTGCCCCTCCAGCAATCTTCATATCATCTGGAAACTTGGCATCAAAGCCATCTGTTCCATCATCTAAATAACTGAAATACAGCATAAAAAAAAAGTGGTCCCAACACTGACCCCTGCAGAACACCACTAGTCACTGGCAGCCAACCAGAAAAGGATCCTTTTATTCCCACTCACTGCCTCCTACCAATCAGCCAATGCTCAATCCATGTTAGTAATTTTCCTGTAATACCATGGACTCAATTTGATAATCAGCCTCATGTGTGGCACCTTGTCAAGGGCCTTCTGAAAGTCCAAATATACAACATCCACTGCATCCCTTTTATCTATCCTACTTGTAATCTCCTCAAAGAATTCCAGCAAGATCATCAGGCAGGATTTTCCCTTAAGGTAACCATGCTAACTTTGTTCTATCATGTCCTGTGTCATCAAGTACTCCTTAACCTCACTCCAACACCTTCCCAACCACTGAGAGGCTAACTGGTCTATAATTTCCTTTCTGCTGCCTCCCTCCTTTCTTAAAGAGTGGAGTGACATTTGCAATTTTCCAATCCTCTGACACCATGCCAGAGTCCAATGATTTTTGAAAGATGCCTCCATAATCTCTACCGCTACCATTTTCAGAGCCCTAAGGTTCAGTTCATCTGGTCCGGGTGACTTATATACCCTTAGGTGTTTCAGCTTTTTGAGCACCTTCTCCCTTGTAATAGCAACTGCACTCACTTCTCTTCCCTCACACCCTTCAACATCTGGCTCACTGCTAGTGAAGTACTCATTTAGTTCACCTAAAGTGAAGTACTCATTTCACAGTGAAGTACTCATTTAGTTCATCTGCCATCTCCTTGCCCCCCGTTGTTATTTCTCCAGCCTCATTTTTGAGTGGTCCTATATCCACTCTCATTTCTCTTTTATTTATGACATACTTGAAACAGCTTTTACTAACCACATGTGGTGAAGAATTATGCTAATTGCCTTAGATAGACGAATCTCCGCCTGTTCCTAGAAGAAACCTTGATGAAGTTCCCAGAAATAACTGACACCAAAAGGTTAAACAATTTTCCCCTTCATCAGTGTAAAGCTGCATGCCAAGAGTGTCATAACTTCAGCTACAGTCAACATTCAAGATTGTTTAATGTAATTTCCAGTAACAAGTGTGAAAGAGAACAAAATAAATGTTACTCCGAATCCGATGAAGTACCAAAAATCCCAAAAAAGATAGAGAACACACGAATGACAAACACGCAATGAATATATATATTAGATACTGTAGTTATATACATAGATTGATTGTATGTCCATAAGGTGCCACTAGGCGCAGGAATGTCTGTACATAAGGTGACTGACAGGAAATGAGAAAGTAGTGGTGGTTGGGGGTGTAGAGGGGTGGGTTAGTGGGTGGAGGTGTTGATCAGCCTTACTGCTTGGGGAATATAACATTTTTGAGTCTGGTGGTCCTGCCGTGGATGATGCGTAGCCTCCGCCCTGATGGGAGAGGGACAAACAGTCCATGAACAGGGTGGGTGGGATCCTTCATGATGTTACTGGCCCTTTTCCGGCATCTTTCTGTGTATATGTTCCATTCTAATAAAATTAATCTCAGAGTATGTGCTTTGATAATAAATTTACTTTGAACTTTCAATGGAGAAAAATTAAAGTCAGGGCTGTACTAGATAGGGAGTGAAATGGAGCAGAGAAAAAGAATAGGTGCCACATTGTTAATATAGGCGAGAACTGAACTGATTACAGAAAATTCAGACCACAAGATTTTGGAGTAGAATTAGCACACTTGGCCCATCAAGTCTGCTCCACCATTCACTCATAGCTGAATATTTTCAACCACGTTCTCCTGCCTTCTCCCCATGATGTTTAACCCTCCTATCGGGTCACAGATCCTTTATCAAATCTGAAGAATAGTTAGTGTAAGACAGATTTTAGGATACAAAGAAGGACGACGGGAGGAGAGAATGGAATGGAAGGTGTGTGACAGGGTGGAACGAGAAGTTCAATGACAGCGGGGGTGACGGTACCTGCAGGAGGTCAAATGTAGATTAATTAGATAAAACTCATCTGACTGCTTTCATAATTTTAACTGTAACCCTCAGGTTCAGCTAGTGGCTTAACCTAGGGGAAGACAGCCTCCGGCCTGGGCAAACCTGAGAAATCTTGTTTGGGTGGATACTGCGTGATATGCCCCCTGTTATAATCAGTACTACGAAATAACAAACAGTCACAATATGCATTTAAACGATTGAGCTTTATAATTCTTAATTTGACTATAGGGTTAGTAAAGAAACACAAAAAGAAAAAGGCCCCATTCACATGAAACAGTCTAATGTGCAATGTTGGAGCTCATGGCTCCATCCATCGACCTCTTTCGAGTATCGCCGACCCTCGGACACTCGCTCCAAGTCCACTCCATCAGGCAGTCTACCAACTGTCTCCACTCACATCTACTCTCTTCATCTCTCGCCGACAAAAGCCCACAAATCCCTTCTCTCAGATCCACAAGAAAGAACAACACGCCTCTCATTGGATGGTGTACATTCCAAAGCCCCCGTTATCTGTCGTCATAACCCAAACATTGCTGCTACAGAGAAACCATTACCATAGCAGTGAAACCTTACAGAGAGACCATTACCTTAGCAGTGAAACCTTACAGAGAGACCATTACCATAGCAGTGAAACCTTACAGAGAGACCATTACCTTAGCAGTGAAACCTTACAGAGAGACCATTACCTTAGCAGTGAAACCTTACAGAGGGGTCATTACCATAGCAGTGAAACCTTACAGAGAGGCCATTACCATAGCAGTGAAACCTTACAGAGAGACCATTACCTTAGCAGTGAAACCTTACAGAGAGACCATTACCTTAGCAGTGAAACCTTACAGAGAGGCCATTACCATAGCAGTGGGACCTTACAGAGAGGCCATTACCTTAGCAGTGAAACCTTACAGAGAGACCATTACCATAGCAGTGAAACCTTACAGAGAGACCATTACCATAGCAGTGAAACCTTACAGAGAGACCATTACCTTAGCAGTGAAACCTTACAGAGAGACCATTACCATAGCAGTGAAACCTTACAGAGAGACCATTACCTTAGCAGTGAAACCTTACAGAGAGACCATTACCATAGCAGTGAAACCTTACAGAGAGACCATTACCTTAGCAGTGAAACCTTACAGGGAGGCCATTACCATAGCAGTGGGACCTTACAGAGAGGCCATTACCTTAGCAGTGAAACCTTACAGAGAGACCATTACCATAGCAGTGAAACCTTACAGAGAGACCATTACCTTAGCAGTGAAACCTTACAGCGTGTTACATAACTAATGAAGGAACAGAAAATAGTAAAGAAAACATTAAAGATTTGAGCCAGAATCAGAATTAGAATCAGATCAGGTTTATTATCACTAACATATGTCATGAGATTCATTGCTTTGAGGTATTAGTACAGTGCAATTCATTAAAAAATACAAAATATAAAAAATACAGTAAATAAATAGTGTGAAAAGAGAGCAAAAGTAGCGAAGTAGTGTTCGTTGTCCGTTCAGAAATCTGATAGCGGAGGGGAAGAAGCTGTTCCTGAAAATTTATATATGTGTCTTCAGGCTGCTGGACCTCCTCTCTGTTGGTGGTAATGAGAAGAGGGCATGTCCTAGGTGATGAGGGTTCTTAGTGATGGATGCCGCCTTTTTGAGGCATCATCTTTTGAAGAAATCCTCAGTGGTGGGGAGGTGTCAAATCTTCCTAAATGAAAACAACAGGAATTCTGCAGATGCTGGAAATTCAAGCAACACACATCAAAGTTGCTGGTGAACGCAGCAGGCCAGGCAGCATCTCTAGGAAGAGGTGCAGTCGACGTTTCAGGCCGAGACCCTTCGTCAGGATTAACTGAAGGAAGAGTTAGTAAGAGATTTGAAAGTTGGAGGGGGAGGGGGAGATCCAAAATGATAGGAGAAGACAGGAGGGGGAGGGATGGAGCCAAGATCTGGACAGGTGATAGGCAAAAGGGGATACGAGAGGATCATGGGACAGGAGGTCCGGGAAGAAAGACAGGGGGGGGGACCCAGAGGATGGGCAAGAGGTATATTCAGAGGGACAGAGGGAGAAAAAGGAGAGTGAGAGAAAGAATGTGTTCATAAAAATAAGTAACAGATGGGGTACGAGGGGGAGGTGGGGCCTTAGCGGAAGTTAGAGAAGTCGATGTTCATGCCATCAGGTTGGAGGCTACCCAGACGGAATATAAGGTGTTGTTCCTCCAACCTGAGTGTGGCTTCATCTTTACACATTTTAATTCCACATCCCATTCCCATTCTGACATGTCTATCCACGGCCTCCTCTACTGTAAAGATGAAGCCACACTCAGGTTGGAGGAACAACACCTTATATTCCGTCTGGGTAGCCTCCAACCTGATGGCATGAACATCGACTTCTCCAACTTCCGCTGATGCCCCACCTCCCCCTCGTACCCCATCTGTTACTTATTTTTATGAACATATTCTTTCTCTCACTCTCCTTTTTCTCCCTCTGTCCCTCTGAATATACCTCTTGCCCATCCTCTGGGTCCCCCCCCCCCCGTCTTTCTTCCCGGAACTCCTGTCCCATGATCCTCTCGTATCCCCTTTTGCCTATCACCTGTCCAGCTCTTGGCTCCATCCCTCCCCCTCCTGTCTTCTCCTATCATTTTGGATCTCCCCCTCCCCCTCCAACTTTCAAATCTCTTACTAGCTCTTCCTTCAGTTAGTCCTGACGAAGGGTCTCGGCCTGAAACGTCGACTGCACCTCTTCCTAGAGATGCTGCCTGGCCTGCTGCGTTCACCAGCAACTTTGATGTGTGTTGCTCTTCCTAAATGAACTAGCTTTGTTGTTATCCTTTCTTCTAATTTATAAAAATTCTTTCTTCAGTGACATTTTATATTTTAGATTTAGCTCCTTAACCTCTTTTGGAAGTAAATAGTCCCTCTCAGTCACAAACAATTATGTGATGGCATAATAATTTCACAATGGCAGATTAACTGCACTGTAGTGGTGCTGTAATGCTTTTATAATATCTATCTTTTATGATAATTATATAGCAATAATCTTAGAACAGATGTGGGATTTGATCAGATGATTTGCACAATAGTTTAGAATTTGGAACTTGTTTGTTGCAACATGAAGTTTTATTTAATGGAATAATTCAGAAATTAGTTCTACATACAGGACATTTCAGAAGCAATGGTGTTCTATTTGTTAAGTGCTGAGTTGTTGCAGCATTTTGTGTGATGAAAGGTCTCGGCCTGAAACGTTGACTGTTTGCTCTTTTCCATAGATGCTACCTGACCTGCTGGGTCCCTTCAGCATTTTGTGTGTTGCTCAAGATTTCCAGCATCTGCAGAATCTCTTGTGTTTAGCCCTGATCGTGTATCCTGGGTGAACCAGATTAGTTTTGCTTGTGGATCTTGGGTACACAAGGATTGCTCTGTTTATGGATCTTGCTCCCTTTTCCATCCTGATGAAGGGTCTCATCCTGAAACATCAACTGTTTATTCCACTCCATCGATGCTCCTTGTTCGGATTTGCTGTAGTTGACTTATTGAGTCCCTCCAGTATTTTGTGTGTTATCCATCATCTGCAGAATATGTATCAAAGACTGTAGCGCAGAAAGATTTGGGGAGTGTTACCAGTGTAGGCTTGGAACATGGATTTTGTGCAGGATCTTTCGTGTTTATAATTTTCTGCAGGATCTCTTGTGATTACTATTTGTTAAGTGACCTGCTTACAGACATGCCTCGGTAATACTTGGATCTTGAGTGGTTCAGACTGCAAACCAGTGAGCATTGAAGTAATGAGCTGATTATGTCGGTAATAATCATGAAAGATATATGCTTCTATCACTGCCTAGAACTGTGTGCTTTATTTAAAACACATGTGAATTTAGAATTGGGGTCAGAGATTGCAATAAGACTCCATAAATAAAAAGGCACAATGCATAAATTTATTTACATCAGAGAAGAGGATTTTTCTGATATGGTCAGGCAAAGAAATCAGCAAGGATTAAGAGGGATCTTTTTTTTGTCTTGTTAATAAAGAAAACTCGTGTGACAGGGGGGAGATTTGAATTTTAAAATGGAAGAGAGGGCATTGTCAAAACTCGTTCAGGTTGAACAGGTACTCAGCTGATTCAACAGGATTAATTCCAAAACGCCTCTTCATTTCACTGAACACTTCAGCATTCACAGAGCAGCTTATTGCGATCTGTCTGCTCGTTCCGGTGAACTGGAAATCGGCCATAATAATCCACGAAATACAGAGATTCACACCAGCTCAGTCAACATCTGAAAGAGAAGGGTGGGGTAAAGTTTCAGAAGATTTTCCATCAGTAGGTGTCACTCAAATGGAGTTGGCACACACGGGCCTATAAAAGTGGGATTAATTTCTGCCAGAAAAGAGTTACAAACATTTTAAGAATAGCTTCTTCCCCTCTGCCATCAGATGTTTCACAATCAACAAACCAACCCAAGATCTACTACCTCAATATTTTTGCACTACTTAGTTAATTTAACATACAGTATATATTAAATATATATAAATCAAAAACAGTTACTATTGTGTTCTTTATCCTAATGTGTTTCTTCAAAGCTGCATTGGATCTGGAGTAACAATTACTTTGTTCTCCTTTACACTTGAGTACTGGAAATGACATTAAGCAACCTTGAAACTTGTATCTTAAATATTCAAATGCAGGGTAAAGTCAGGCAGAGTGGTAGTGATAGGCGACTGAGGCTACGTCCACACTAGACCGGATAAATCTGTAACCAAAGCTCTTTTTCCCTCTGTCCACACTGGAATGACGTTTCCCTCCCCCGAAAACGGAGATTTTCTAAAGCGCCCTCCAGAGTGTGTAAATTTGAAAACGCCAATTGTGCAGAGCAGTGTGGACGGGGTAAACAGATATTTTTAAAAATGCTGTCATGACGTGCTGGAACAGATGGCAGCAGCGCGGCATTTCATTGTTTTCTTGAACGCAACCCCCACACAACCTAACAATTTCAGAACAGACCGCAACAAGACTGAAGCCAGAAGAATTAGAAACGTACTCACCAAATACTTTGACCCATAGCTTACTGAATAAATAAGTGTACTCACTTTGCCCTGTTTTCTGTCCTTGCTTGTATGAAGATGGTTTACCTATTTATGCAAGTACTTCTCTGACAATAGATATGTAACAGCCTAATGTAACATTGTTTGGAAATACAAGATAACACTGATGCAGACATGTTTTATACATTTAACAAGGTGCTTTATTAATGCAACAGAGTTAGTTTTTCAATGTTCGTCGTCAGCCGGGTCATACTGTCCATGAACTCCCTGTCGGTTGCCTCCATACACTCCAGTATTTTTTTTTAGTTTTAAGTCCTCCTGCGTGAGCGCCAACAGCAATTCCTTTTAAGGTTTTCTACTCTGTAGCTGGACAAACGCGCACCAAGTATACCGTTTCCTCTTTGCTTGTTTTCTGTGTGTCCTGCGCATGCCCAGTAGGAGGAGATTTGCCCAAATATCCGTTCTAATGTGGACAGAGATATTTTTTAAAACGCCTGGTGTGAACGCCTATCGTTTTTACGCAAAACCGGCGTTTTAGTGTGGACGTAGCCTTAATATTTAGGGGGATGGACAGAGGATCCTGTGGCCACAAAAGAGATGGTGTATTGCCTCCCAGGTGTTATGCTCCAGGATGTCTCAGAGTGGCTGCAGAAAATTCTCAAGGAGGAAGGGTGAGCAGCTAGAGACTGTATTGTACAATGAGGTAGAAAGGGGGAAGAGGTCCTGCACAGTGAGTATAGGGAGTTAGCAAAGAGGCTGAAGAGCAGGACCACCAAGGTAGTAACCTTTTAAGTTCTTGGTGAGTCAGGGTATGGAAGGTTATGGGAAGAAGGCAAGAGAATGGAGTTGAGAGGGAAATGATCAGCCATGATGAAACGACGAAGCAGCCTTGATGGGCTGATGGTTTAACTCTGCTCTTATGTTTTATGGTCTTAATGATATATATTCTGTATATCTTTCTTACTGAAATTTGTAGTTTTCTTTTCTATGTATTGTAATATACTGCTGCTGTAAAACAACAAATTTCACGACATCAAACCTGATTCTGACTCTGAAACCGTAAAGCTATCAAGGGTAAAGATTTTGGATGTGCCAGCTTAGTCCTGATGTAATGGAGATGTCTTGTTGAAATTGCTGATATTTTTTGAACGTAAGGGGAAGAAAATGTTATTCTACTTCTAGCATGCGGTGCACCAAAACTCAGAGGTGAAACCAAAGCGGTAAACCTCTAACTATGCACTGTAGGTTCTGCCAGGAGCAAAGGTTCAAGTTATCAGAAGCAGCCAAGCATCTGATATACGGTCTCTGCAGTAGACGAGGCTACCTGCCTAGCCCACTCGGATCAAGGTTCAAGATGCAAGTTTACTCCTCGATGAAATGCATGTGGATGTCGATGGTCTTCAAACATGGAGCAGAGACTGAGACTCTAGCATGATCTCTAATTCCCCCACATCCTAAACCTGAGCCCTAACTCCTTCACTCCTTCACAGACAGGACTTGCCAGTGGCCAGATGTTTTAATGCCACTCCCCATTCCCATTTTGACATGTATGTTCATAGCTTCCTACACTCATAGCCGCAATGAGACCACACACAGCTTGTAGGATCAGCACCTTGTATTCTGTCTGGGTAGCATCCAACCTGATGGCATCAATTTCTGTAACTTACAGTAATTTCTAACAACCCCTCTCCCTTCTCTCTTTTTCGATTCCAGACTCTGGCTTCCATCTTACGCCCCTCTCTTCTCCTCTCCTACCTATCACCTCCCTCTGGTGTCCCTCTTCCTTCCCTTTCTCCCATGGTCACTCTCCTCTCCTATCAGATATCTTCTTCTTCATCCCATTACATTTTCCACCTATCTCCTCCCAGCTTCTCACTTCATTTCCCCTCTCGCACCCACACATATGGGGCAAGGCCTCACCTATCATCATCTAGGTTGTACTCTTTCCCTCCCCCTTCCCTCAACCTTCATATTCTGACATCTGCCCCATTCCTTTCCCATCCTGATGAAGGGTCTCAGCACAAGATGTTGACCGTTTATTCCCTTCCATTGACACTGCCTGACCTGCTGAGTTCCTCCAACATTTTGCATGGGTTATGTGGGATTCTGGCTGGAAATATTGAGTAACACACACACAATGCTGGAGGAATTCAGCAGGTCAGGCAGCATTTATGGAGAGGAATAAACAGTTGATAATTTTTCCCTCTGTAGAAACATAGAAACATAGAAAACCTACATCATAATAATGTATTCCTATTACCTTCATATTCTTGCTTTTGTTCCCTTCCTTTCCAGTCCTGGTGAAGAGTCTCAGCCCGAAAACTCAACTATTTATTCTCCTCCATTGATGCTGCCTGTCTCTCTGAGTTTTTACAGCATTTTGCGTGCATTGCTTCTGTTGAACTAAGTTTTGATGGGTGAAGATTCTCCTTCAGATGCAAAGACCAAAACTGACTGGTATTTTTCTAACATAATATGAATGATCAATAACCTGTGGAACAAATTAAAGTTCAACGTTCAAAGTCCAAAGTAAATTTTATTATCAGGGTACATGTATGTCACCACCTGAGAATCATTTTCTTGTGGGCATACTAAGCAAACCTATAGAATAGTAACTATAACAGGGTCAATGAAAGATCAAGTAGAGTGCAGATGACAACCAAACTGTGCAGATTACAATATAAATAAGTAGCAATAAATACCCAAAATGTGAAATAAAAAGATAAAGAGTCCTTAAAGTGAGATCATTGGTTTTGGGAATATCTCATGGATGGGCAGGTGAGTGGAGTTATCCCATTTTGTTCAAGAGCCTGTTCTTGAACCTGATGGTGCGAGTCCTGAGGCACCTGTACTTTCTACCTGATGGCAGTGGTGAGAAAAGAGCATGGCCTGGGTGATGGGGATTTTTGATGATGAATGCTGCTTTCCTACGATAGAGTTTTGAGTATATGTGCTCAATATTAGGAGGGCTTTACCCGTGATGGGCTGCACTGTATCCATTACCTTTTGTATGATTTTCCGTTAAAAATCAATAGTGTTTCCATACACTCTCCACTACACATCTATAGAAGTTTGTCAATGTTTTTAATGTGGTGCCGAATCTCCACATTAACTAGCTTATGGGGATAAGCAGTGTGGAATTATTAACATTCAGAATAACTTGTAAGTGTAAAGGACAATGAAATAATTGTTACTCCGGATCTTTTGCAGCACAAAAACCTACAAGAAGATAAAAAACACAATAAATAAAAATGTACAAGATAGATTATATACATGTCCATACAGTGATTCGAGGCACAGGAGTGTCTGTACATAAGGTGTCTCTAACAGGAAATGATTAAGTAGTGGTGGTGGGGAGTAGTGGGTGGAGTTGTTGTTCAGGTTGGGGGAAGTAATTGTTTTTGAATCTAGTGGTTCTGATATTCTCTGTCACATGCTGTATTTCTGATGTGAATAGCAGTTGCTCCTTTTTAACAGTGAGAAATTATGAGCTCATTCAGGAATCTTACGAATTTTCTTTTCTTTTAATAAATGAAATTCTTTACAGAGCAGCACAGTTATGTCTGGACTCGGTGAAGTTCATTGGAGTTTAGTCTTTGCCCATAAAGACATTTTTTTAATGCTGCGTCAGATCCAGGGTGACAATCATTTTGTTCTCTTCTACACTTGTCCACTGAACGAAGGACAATAAACAAACTTGAATTTTAAATACAAAGAAAAAAAATCAATTACAGTACTTTATTTATATGTATATAGCTAGGGTGCCTAAGACTTTTGCACAGTAGTGTAACAATTTTATTTGTTGTACTGTACTGCTGCCACAAGAAAAACAAAATTTCATGACATATGTGGGTGATGATAAACCTGATTCTGATATGGGTCTTTATTGTGGACTGAGAGTGGGAAGGGGGCAGGGAGAGGGGAATCATGGTTGGGAAAAGGGGAAGGGAGAGGGGAGGGAGTGGGAAGCACCAGAGAGAGATTCTGTAATGATCAATAAACAGATTGTTTGGAATCAAATGACCTTGCCTAGTGCCTCAAGGCTGCGTGTGCCTGCACCCGCGCCACCCCCTGCCCCGGCACTTCTTCTCTGCCACCTGTTCCACACCCCTTCCCGGAGCACAGCACGCTCACCAATCCCAACATCCCTTGCTCCCTTCAGATTTACAAACTCACTCACTGCTCCACATTGATAAATACAGTTCTATGCAAAAGTCTTTGGTGCCCTAGCTATAGATATGTGTATGCCTAACACTTTTGCACAGTACTCTGTGTCTTATGGCCTTATTTAGTGCCCCTGATAGGAAGTATGAAGAAAGTATAAGGTTTGTGGATGTTCAAGATATCCTTCAGAATTGCATCACCACAGGTTTCTGATAATCTTGCACAGCTGTGTAGCAATTAGCACAGTACTTTACAGTGCCAGTGATCAGCTGTCAGGGTTCCATTTCACCGCTCGACGGCAGGAGTTTGTACGTTCTTCTTGTGAGCACATGGATTTCTTCTGAGTGCTCTGGTTTCCTCCCACATTCCAAAGATGCACAGGTTAGGGTCAGAAAATTAAAATGTATAGCTCCTATTCAAATAATGCAATACCAATAAGCTTCCAGAATCATGCAGAGAACTGTAACCACTAGGTTAACTCTAAACAATGGCACGTATATATTGTGAGCACTAGGTAACATACTAAGCAGTTACATGTATGTAGTTAGTGAAATACAATACAAGCAGGCATATAATGTTAAACTACACAGAAAATAACAATTATACAGTCCAATCCAACATTTTCTCCAGCAAATCATTTTTGCTCCAGATTCCAGCATGTGCAGTCCCTTTTTTGCTGTTCAATGTGTACCATTACACTTGCCTTTCCAATTATTTGCTGCACCTTCACTTTTACCTCCCTGTGTCTCATGAAGTGTCACCTTAATTCACACTGAATCATTGCCGGCTGGCAGTGTAGTGTCATCACCACTGGACTACGAGGCAAATGGTCCCACGTTTGAATCCATCCGGTTCCTTGCATGCTGGGTTGAGCACTGAGCCAGCAACTCATAAAATACAGTCAAATGCTATGGAGATGGCAAAAATGCCGCCTGATGCACCACAAGG
This sequence comes from Mobula birostris, assembly GCF_030028105.1. NCBI lineage: Eukaryota > Metazoa > Chordata > Chondrichthyes > Myliobatiformes > Myliobatidae > Mobula > Mobula birostris. The sequence goes on along the minus strand of NC_092389.1, from coordinate 43,740,395 downwards.
CATGAAAAGGAACAACATTATACATAGTATTACTTATATTCCACAGAAGTGACATCTGGAATTAACATTATAGCTGAATATTTTTCCAATCAGTACTTCTTGCAATGTTGACCCCAATCTTTGAAATACGTAATGGATCCAAATTTTAAATTTGTTCTGAATGACAGATGAGAAGATAACCTGAAGATCTATCTGCAATTTGCAATTAGCTAAAAACTAAGTAGTATTTTAGAAATTCCTCCTTATTACTTAATCCACTGATGACTGGCAAGAAACATCAGTAAACCATCCACCCACTCTCTTGTATTCTCACCCTCACTCCATCTGAATTGTAATTCTTATGATTCTACTTTTGATCTTCCCTGTGTTCCAGATGTTTGATTTACCAACACCAGCGGGGAAATTGAATTTATTTTCCACTGCCAGATGTTGGGATTATGCATTTTCCTTCTTAGTTCATAGTATTAAGTGGCCACACATTAATCTGTGGAGAAACATGATGATCTTATTATCATTACGTGGACAATACTACAAATGGAATCTAACTCTATTACTTCTGTCCTTGGCCTCAAATAGAAGGGAAACTTAGGGGAAGGTGGGAGTTAATGAAACTGAAGACAGATTCTTTTAAACAGATAAAATAGGGCTAATTTTAATTTTCATTAATGATTCACTAATTATCACCTTCAGCCTCTGAAATAAATTACACTCATTGAACATTTTATGAGGTACCTCCTGTGGCCACTGAGCGTGTGGTCTTCTGCTACTGTAGCCCATCCATTTCAAGGATCGACATATTGTGCATTGAGAGTTGTCTTTCTGCACACCACCGTTGTAATGTGTGGTTATCTAAGTTAATGTCGCCTTCCTGTCAGCTTGAACCTGTCTGGCCATTCTCCTCTGACCGCTCTCATTAACAAGGCATTTTTTTTCCCAAAGAACTGTCACATTTTGTTTTCTCGCACCATTCTCTGTGAACTCTAGAGACTGTTGTGTGTGAAAACCCCAGGAGATCAGCAGTTTCTGAAATACTCAAACCACCCTGTCTGGCACCAACAATCATTCCATGGTCAAAATCACTTATATCACATCTCTTCCAGCTGTTGTATTGCTCCTTGGCCTCAGATAAAAGAGAAATTTTAAGGGAATGTGCAAGCTAATGAAAGCAAAGAGAGATTCTTTCAAACAGATAAAATAGGACCAATTTTAATTTTCAGCACTTACTAACTTACTGCCTGTTATGCCATTGGTGTTTAGGGCAGTGATGTAGGTCTTCCATCCCTGGCAGTGTTCAGGGCTTCCTTCATCGTGCCAGTAGCTTCCTCTCAGTTTGCTGGCCATGCTAGTCCTTGGTTAAGACTCGGCAATACCATCACATTCAGATGTAGATGGGTTCTTCATCACTGTTTCTGTAACTCTTTTGTTTTACCCGTTAGGGTTGAATCCATGAACCTTTAGAACCGGTGGACCACTCTTAGTCTGGCCTCTACCTTTTTGACCTATTTGACATGGGTGACCCTATCAAGAGCCAAAGCATAAAGCCCTGATTCCAGCCAGCATAGCTCTCCGGGTCATTGAGGTATGCAAGCCTCCAAACCACAACAAGGTTGTGGTCTTCTCGGAGGTTAATTTTCATTAATGATTCACTAATTATAAGCTTGAGATTCCAAATTAAATTAAGTTCTCTCGGGCAGTCCAGCAGATTGCTTGGAGAAGTTTGTAGGCTCAAGGTGTGAGCCACTTGAAAGAACATAGAACATAACAGTGCAGTACCAGGCTTTCAACCAACAATGTTGTGCCAGCTTAAGCTACTCCAAGGTCAATCTAACCCTGCCCTCCCACATAGACCTCCATCTGCATTTTTCTTTCATCCATATGCCTATCTAAGAGTCTCATAAATTTCTGTTTATTTACTTATTGAGATACAGCACAGAATAGGCCCTTCCAGCCCTTCAAGCTGTGCTGCCCAGCAGTCTCGTGATTTAATCTTAGCCTAATTACAAGAGAGTTTACAATGACCAATTAATCTACCAGCTGGTACGTCTCTGGACTGTGGGAGGAAACTGGAGCACCTGGAGGAAACATAAGCAGTCACCGAGAGAATGTACAAACTCCTTACAGGCAGCAGAGGGAATTGAACCTGGGTTGCAAGTGTTGTGCTAACCACTACACTACAATTTGCACAGCAGCATTGCATTAAATGTCTCTAATGTATCTGCCTTTCCTACCAGCCCTGGCAATGCATTCTACACACTCATCATTCTCTGTGTAAAAACAAACTACCTCTGATATCCTCCCTATACTTTTCTCCAATCACCTTAAAATTGTGCCCTCTTGTATAAGCCATTTCTGCCATGGTAAAATGTCACTGATTGTCCACTCTATCTGTGCCTCTTATCATCTTACACAGCTCTATCAAGTCACCTCTTATCCTTCTTTGCTCCAAAGAGAAAAGCCCTAGCTCACTCAATCTTTCCTCATAAGATATGCTCTCATATTTAGGCAGCATCCTGGTAAATCTCATCTACACCCTCTCTAAGGGTTCCACATCCTTCCTATAATGAGGGTTACTTTACCTTTGCTCTTCTAGACTCCTCTTGGCTCTTCTCACAGGCCACCTACCTATTCCCAGCTCACTGGAGCCTCAGAATATCCCTGGTGTAGGGATGATCCCAATCTCACCCATAATTAGCATCTGTGACTTAGCTGCCAAAGATGATGTTGGGCAGAAAATGAATTTAAAATTTCAGTCAGTGTTTCAGGATGAGACCTTTCATTTCTTTTGCATAGATGCTTCCTGACCTGCTGAGTTCTTCCAGCATTTTGTGTTTTGTTACACTGGATTTCCATCATCGGCAGGAAGGGGAAGTTGAGGGAACACACACCAGTTCTCATAGGGGCACCAGAAGTGGAAAGAGTGAGCAGTTTCAAGTTCCTGGGTGTCAACACCTCAGAGGATCTATCCTGGGCCCAACGTATCGACGCAGTTACAAAGGAAGCACGACAGCAGCTATATTTTATTTGATGTTTGAGGAGATTTAGTATGTCACCAGACACTTGCAAATTTCTACAAATATACCATTGTTTGCATCACCATCTGCTATGGAGGGGCCACTGCAAAGGATTGGAAAATCCATCATGGACACTAACATCGCCCCCCCAGCATCCAGGACACCTTCAAAAGACAATGCCTTAAAAAAGTGACATCCATCATTAAGGACCCCCGTGACCCAGGACATGCCTTCTTCCCATTGCTACCATCAGGAAGGAGGTACCAGAGCCTGAAGATACATACTCAACATTTCAGGAGCAGCTTCTTCACCTCTATCATCAGTTTTCTCAATGGACAATGGAACAATTGAGGTCAAGTGAAGCCACGGGAGCAGGTGGCAGATGGACATGTGAGCAGCTGGTGCATATCACAAGTCCTGGTTATCTGACCACCGACACCAGGCAGACAATCTCTGAAGAGTATTGATAATGGCTGACGTCACCCATCTTGTAAAGACACTGCCCAGAAGAAAGCAATGACAAATCACCTCTGTGGAAAATCTGCCAAGAACAATTGTGGTCATGGTCATAGTAAGTTCTCACAGCCTGAGGGAAGATGCTGTTACTCAGCCTTGCAGTCTTTGTTCTTACACTGTGGTACATTCTGCCTAACGGCAGGAGGCCAAAGGGGTTGCAGGGTGCATGGGAGGGGTCCTAGACAACGGAGACTTCTCCACAAATGAACTGCTTCTGGTGTATGTCGTGGATGGGGGGATAGAGACCCTGATGATCCTCTCAGCAGTCCTCACAATCTGCTGCAAGGTCTTGTGGTCAGATACGTTGCAGCTCCCATACTAGATAGCGATACAGCTGGTCAGGACACTCTCAAAGAATCAGCGAGAATTGTGCTGGGCAGCCCTAAAGCGTCACCATGCTTTTGGTGCTAACATAACATGCTCATGACTTACTATCTCTAACCATACGTCTTTGTAATGCGGGAAGAAACCAGAGATTACAAGGAAACTCATGCAGTCACGGGCAGAATGTGCAACTTCATTACAGGCAGTGGCGGGGATTGAAACCCAGTTGGTGATCACAGGTGCTGTAACGCAATGTGCTGCCTGCCATGCGACCATGCCGTGTAAAAGGAAGGAAAAACTCGAAGTAAGTAAGTAAAAGGAAACTCACAACCCAAATTAGAGAAGCAACTGGGACGGCACCAAAAACTTCGACTTTACCCATGGAGGACAGGCAAATGCTGAGTCCACCAGTTCACAAACAATGCACCCATCCACCCCGTCAAGTACTTTCTGCCCTCTCTGTGGTTGAGTCCCTGGTTCCCGCATCAGTCACCTCCAAACCCACAGAACCAAAGTGGACGTAAGTCCTCCTGGATCTCAAGGGACTACTTATGAAGGAGGAAAAAAAGGATTATTGGAACACATTTTGCCTAATTGGAAACACTTACTGGATGTCTATTAATTTCTTCTTTGGAACTTTATAGAAAAATAAACAGAATACAATGGAATTGCTTCAATTTTTCCATCTGAACAGCTGGTTAGAATTGACAGGGGTCTTGCGAAAAAGAATTTACATTGTACTTGTTTTGTTTGGAAGTCACCACACACCCCAGTTTTTTCCATGGGTTCCCCTTCAAAATTATGTGTCAGAAGAAATTCCTCAAAACAACAAGACATCTGACAATAATAGTTATCACTAAAAACCTGCTCTATAAAATCTCACAGCTCTGACCTCAGGAAATAATCCTTAAAGGGTCACTGTATGGTATGAGCAGGATTGTTCCAACTCTTAGGGCATGGTGTCAGTGAAGTCTTGCACGCTTTTGATGGCGGAGGTGCATGGGTGGTGTTTTTCTGGTTTTTTTGTCCCATAGAGGACGGCTTCATATCTTTCCACACTTATTCTATCTGTCATGCCCTTGCCCACTCACTCTCCCTCTAGATCCTTACATCCTTCTCCAGCTTTACAAAACTACATCCACTCAGCCGCCACTGGATTAAGTACCTCCTGTACCTAATAAAGTGGCGACTGAGTGGATGTTTGTGGTCTTAAGCTGCTACAGCCCATCTACTTCAAGATTCAACGTGTTGTGCATTCAGAGATGCTCTTCTGCACACCACCGTTGTAACTCACCATTAGTTGAGTTATTGTCAACTTCCTGTTAGCTTGAACCACTCTGGCCATTCTCCTTTGACCTCTCACCAGCAAAGCATTTTCACCCACAGAACTGCCACTCACTGGATATGTTTTGTTTTTTGCACCATCCTCCATAAACTGTTGAGCATGAAAATTAGCAGTTTCTGAGATACTCAAACCACCCCATCTGGCACCAACAATCATTCCACAGTCAAAGTCACTTAGATTACATTTTCCCCAATTCTGATGTTTGATCTGAACAACAACTGGACCTCTTGATCATATCTGCATGCCTTTATGCACTGATTGTTGCCAAGTGATAGGCCGAATAGATACTTGCATTAATGAACAGGTGTACCTAATAAAGTGGCCACTGAGTGCAGATTCATGTTATCCCCATTAACTGATCACAAGTGTCATTTCATCATCAGTATTATTTACTATTGAATTCATAGTCAAAATATCATAGAGCTGTAGTACACAGAAACAGGATGTCTACCTACCTGAGCTAGTCCTGTGCTCATGAAAGTCCTACACTGATTCAAGAAAATAGCCAAAGAGAATTAGGGATGGACAATTAGTGCTGTCCCTGTCAGCAATGATAAAATCCCATAAATAATAAAGAAATTCTGCCTATAAACACAGGAGAAATGCATTTGGTCCATGAGTTTGAATCCTTTGTGTTACTTATTGTATGGCTGGAAAGAAGCAGGTGTATAAAGTCATAGAGTCATGGAGTTATCATCAGGGAAACATGCACTCTTGTTCAATATATCCATGCTTAGGTGACAAGGCTAGTTCCATTTGCCTATGTTTGGCCCATATCATTCTTAACCTTTCCTGTCTATTTATGCATCCAAAAGCACAGTATTTGCATTTTAGTGGCTGAGTGGAGATACATCTCTACCAAAGGGAGTGGAAGGCACTCATTTCCTCCACTAGCCTGCAGTTACCCTTGGGCAAGGTGTAGCCCCTGCTTAGCGCCTCCCCCCATCCCACTCCCCCCCCCCCAGAATCAGGGCCACACGAAGCCATGGGAGCAGGTGGTGGATGGTCATATAAGCAGTTGCTGCATCTCACAAGTCCTGGTTATCCGACCACTGACGCCAGGCAGACAATCTCTGATGGGTATCGATAATGGCTGGGCTCACCTGTCTTGCAAAGGCACTGCCCAGAAGAAGGTAATAGCAATCCACGTCTGTAGGAAAATTTGTCAAGAACAATCATGGTCAAGAGACCATGATCGTCCAAGTCATAAGACATGGCACACAATGATGATGAATTGCATTCACCTCTACCACTTCCTCTGGCAGCTTGTTCCATGTACCCACAACCCACTCTATAAAAACATGCAATTCAGATCCCCTTCAAATCTATCTCCTTACACCTTAAAGCTATGCCCTCTAGTTTTACATTCCCTTACCTGGGGAGAAAAAGACCATGAACATTCAATTTTATCTATGTTCCTCCTTTACTCCAAGGAAAACAGCCCCAACCTATACAGTCTCCCCCTATAACTCAAGCCCTCCAGTCCCACTAAGTGCTAGCACAATGCTTTACAGCACCAGCAATTGGAGTTCAATTCCCACTAAACTCTGTATGGAGTTTGTACATTCTCCCTGTGACCATGTGGGTTTTGGCCGGGTACCCCGGTTTTCTGCCACATTCCAAAGATGTATCGATTAATAAGAGTTAGTAAGTTGTGGACATAATCTATATTGGTTCTGGAAGCGCATCCTCAGACTGTGTTGGTCACTGACACAAACGACTCATTTCACTGTATGTTTCGATGCACATGTGACAAATAAAGCTAATCTTTCTCCTTTCCTTTAGAAACTTTTCTGCAATCTTTCTAGCAAAATGACAGCCTTGTATAAACATTCATGGGGTAGAAATTTTTGCCAAAAATCAATTTTGAGCGCTCTGTTACAATTGACTTCACTCGGATGCCCTTGAAGTCAGAAAAAACACTGTTAAAGCACACAAAATGTTCACACAAAAAAAACAACAAACTTCATTAATGACCCATTGAAATGTGCACACAATTCATTAATATGAAATTCATCAGTATCAGCATTATTTTTTATTTTTAGAGATGCAGCATAAAAACAGACCCAACAGGCTGATGTGACCAATTATACCCATTTCAGCAATTAACCTACCAACCTGTGCATCTTCTGGAATGTTGGAAGAAGTGTGAGTACCTGAAGGAAACCACACGGTCACAGGGAGAACGTAGAAGTTCCTGACAGACAGCGGTGGGAATTGAACCTCAGTCGCTGGTTTACACTAACTGCTCCACTATCATGCCACCCTCATAGCAGCTTGGAAATTCACACATCCGATTTTCCAGGCCCAAGAGGGAAAAACTACTGTATATTCTTCCCATCAATATACACTCAGTGACCATTTTATTACATAATTCCTGTACCTGGTAAGTGGCTACTGAGTGTATGTTTGCAGCCTTCTGCTGCTGTAGCCCATCCATTTCAAGGTTTGATGTGTCTTGTGTTCAGAGATGTTCTTCTGCACGCCACCATTGTAATGCATGGTTATTTGTGTTACTGTTGTCTTCCTGTCAACTTGAACCAGTCTGACCATTCTCATCTGCCCTCTCTCATTAACAAGGCATTTTCACCCACAGAACTGCCACCCACTGGATGCTTTATGTTTTTCACACCATTGTCTCTAAACTCTAAGAGACTGTTTTTGTAAAGCTTCCAGGCGATCAGCAGTTTCTAAGATACTCAAACCACCCTGTCTGGCACCAGATGGTCAAGGACACTTAGATCACATTTTTCCCCATCGGGATGCTGCCTTCAGATCTGGAGACAAAACAACTCTCAGGTCAGCAAGAGCCACACTCTCACGTGCCACCAGGAGTTGAAAGCGTGTGTATGCACAGGAAATCCGTAGGCACCTTTGTGACATCTGGGACACGCAGTGCACATGACATGGTATAGAAATAATAACTGATTACAAGCCCACCTTGCATAATATCCATCCTCCTCCCTCTGCACTAATCAAAATGGCACAGCAGCTTCAACACTTTCTGAGGAGATTGGGTCATACAAGGCTCCCTGCCCCATTCTGGCAACTTCCTACAGGAGCACGATCAGGAGTGTTCTGTCTGGCTGCATCATGGTGTGGTACTAGGCTGCAAGGCATCAAATCACAAGACCCTATAAAGGACAGTAAGAAATGCTTTGGGGCCTTTCCTGCCTTAATTTGAGCCATTTACTGGGAGGGTTGTAGATGAAGGGTCTAAAGCATTATTGAGGATCCCTACCACTCATCCCACAATCTCCTTGACCCATTACCATCAGGAAGGAGGTACAGAAGCATCAGGTGTAGAACTGCCAGACTGGGTTACAGCTTCTTCCTTCAGGCTCTGAGACTAATGAATACCCTGCCACCACCAAGGTCCAGTCATTACGAACTAGGATAGCGAACTGTTTACTGTACTGTTTACTATTTACCTGTGTTGTACTTTACCACGTGCATTTTTAATTATATTTTATTAACTTATTTATAGTATAATATTTTGGTTTATTGCTGTGTGTGATGTATGTATTGTGGGTGCACCCTGGTCTGGAGGAACATTGTTTTGTTTGTTGTGTGTGTATATATATATACACACACACATACAGTCCAGATGACAATAAACTTGAACTTGAACTTGACTTACTGATGTTTGATCTGAACCTCTTGACCCTGTCTGCATGCTTTCCTGCATTAAGTTGCTGCCACATGATTGCTTGATTAGATATTTGCATTAACAGACAGGTGTAAACGTAGGGTTCATAAAGTGAGTGTATTTCACCGATCAATTTAGCAAGAGGAGAATGGTGGGGTTTTGGACTAGTGCATCTAGCAGGAGGCCAAACATCAGAGCGAAGGTCCAAAGAGAATTGAGGCGAAGGTCCAAATGAAATAGAACTACAAAAACATGAAAGTGATAGACGTGGTTTAGCTGGTGAGAAAGGTTAACCACAATTTGCTCTGTGACTAATCTTCTCTTCAACACAACACTTGACAATGGTTACAACAATATTGGCAAAGAGATGGGGCTGGGAAGAACAGCAAGTGTAATTAAGGCTAATGCATAATCCAGGCTCACAGATTCAGTGTTGGGATGTATCTCATTGTTAGAGGTGCATTGAAACAATTTAAATATAGATTCGTAGAGTCGTAGAGAACTATAGCACAGAAACAGGCCTTTCAGTCCATCTACTCCATGCCAAACCATTTAAGCTAGATAATCCCATCAACCTGCACCTGGACCGTAGCCCTCCATACCCCTGCCACCCATGTACCTATCCAAACTTCTTTTAAATGTTGAAATCAAAATCACATCCACCACTTTCACTGGTAGGTAGTTCCACATTCTCACCATTCTCTGAGTGAAGAAGTTGTCCCTCATGTTCCCCTTAAACACTTCACCTTTCAGCCTTAACCCATGACCTCTAGTTGTAGTTTCACCCAATGTCAGTGGAAAAAGTGTGCTCGAATTTACCCTGTCTATACCCTTCATAATTTTGCATACCTCTATCAAATCTCCCCTCAATCTTTTACGTTCCAAGGAATAAAGTTCTAACCTAGTTCCAGCTAAACCAGATCTAACTCAAGTCCTACTGGCGACATCCTTGTAAAATTTCTCCATGCTCTTTCAATCTTGTTTGCATCTTTTAAGTATGTAGGTGACCAAAACTGCACACAGTACTCCAATTTAGGTCTCATCGACGCCTTGCACAATTTCAACATAACATCCCAACTCCGGGATGTTGAGTTCCCTTCACAAGTGCATCCTCATCCACTGAGTTCTGCCAGCAGTACGTATTTTCCTTCAGATTCCAACATCTCAGAATCAAAATCAGATTCATCATCATTGTTCTACAGGGTGCTTTGCGGCAGCGGTACAATGCCAACACATAAAATTACCATAAATTACAAAAAAAATTAGTAGTGCCAAAAAAAAAGGAATAGTGAGGTAGTGTTCATGGGTTTCATGTACTGTTCAGAAATCTGATGATGGAGAGGAAGAAGCTGTTTCTTAATCATGGACTGTGGGTCTTCAGGCTCGAGTATCACCTCCCTGATGGTAGTAATGAGGAGAGGACATGTCTCAGATGGTGACAGTCCTTAGTGATGGATGGATGGTGTAATCTTGATGCCTCTTGAAGATGTCCTTGATGGTGGGGAGGGTTGTATCTGTAATGTTGCTGACAGAGACTATTATGTCTCTGTTTGACTAATGTTCCTCATCAGTCATTAATACAAGAATAATCTGCTCATTCAATAATTCACTTCTCACTATGAGAACACCTAAACCTCTAGATATCTCCAACTTTTTTCTGTGTGAGAACGTCTAAGTATCTAGAAATCTTTCTCCTCTAAATGGAAGTGCTGTTCATAGTGAGGTTATTCTAAACCATTAATTACTAATCTCAAGATATCCAAAGAACCAGTCAAATGCAAAGATTTTGGTTTAACGCATCTTTTGATCTGGAGCTTATACTGTTAAACAGTCCTCGGAGAACACGTAGTTACTCCTAGATGATGCTGGCTGACTGTATGGAAAACCAAAGTGGTAATCATTATGATTGGGCCTGGAAATATGGCCCTTTCAATTTGATCCAGCTTTCAAGTAAACAGCAAAAGCTAATGGGGAAAGGAGCAGTCAGATGTAATTGTCTTGTCAGTTTTGTAAATGCTCTGGAAAGACATTTTCCTATTTTTCTCCCTTTTCTTGAGGACAACTGCACAGAACTAAGAGACTTTTTTTTTCAAAATTTCCCAAAACAGATCAGCTTAGTACTATTTTTTGTATCACAATCCTAATGCAATTCATAAACAAGAGAAAACTTGCAGATGCTGGAAATCCAAGCAACACACACAAAACACTAGAGTAATCAGCAGATCAGGCAGCATCTATGGCAAAGAGTAAACAGTCAATGCTTCGGGCCGAAACCCTTCATCAGGATTGGAGGATCAGCTCTGGTGAAGGGTCTCAGCCAGAAATGTTGACTATACTCCTTCCTATAGATGCTGCCTGGCCTGATGAGCTCCTCCAGCATTTTGTGTGTGTTGCCTTAATGCGATTCATCGTCTATTCATACAAAGAACTGCTTCAGTCACATTTGGTCGAGTGAATGAGGAGTAATAAAGTGAAATATCAATGTCATCAGAATGCATGCAATAATATATTTGATATTATTAATTCATTTATTTATTTATGTATTGAGATACAGTGCAGATCAAGCCCTTCCAGCCCTTCGACAGCAAAATAGCAAGCCATGAGTGGTCAAAAATAAGAGAGAACAGAAACTAACCACAACAGACAACAAGGTAAACTTTAGGCAGGGAGAGTGAATACTAGGAACAACTGGTTGAGGCTGGCTGGTTTGATGAGCGAACAAAAATTGTGGATGAGAACTGGGGTTAAATAGGTTGCAGGTGATGAGTCTGGAAGCTGGGGGAGACTTGGAGGTGCCTGCATGGGCAGAGTGGTAAGTGTCAGCAGGAGCAGGCACAGGAAAAGCTCCTTCGGTTGATAGTGTCTGTGTCAAACATGATAGCAAATTGAACTAATTCCCCCCATTCCCTAAAACCCTCTTAAATGACATGTCATGTCTGTTTCCACCACCATCCCTGATAGCCCATTCAAGGCATCCTCCACAGTGTGTGTAAAGAAAAACTTGCCCGCCCAACACATCTTTAAACCTTTCCCCCTTTCACCTTAAAGCTATGCCATCTAGTTCTAGATCACTTTGTTGTGTTCCTCAGGGTTTCCAGCATCTGCAAAATCCCATGTGTTCCAGATTCTGCAGATGCTGGAAATCCAGACCAACACTCACAAAATGCTGCAACTCAGTGGGTCAGGCAGCATCCTGTGTTTTTGTGGACACACTGAAAATCCTGCTTGTATCTTTGCTCCATCTGCAAAAAGCAGAATTTTAATTCCAATCCCCATTTCCATCCAGACATGTCAGTCTATGGCAAAGGTTCCCAACCTGAGGACCTTGGGCCCCTTGCTTAATAGTATTGGTCCATGGCATAAAAAAAGATTGGGAATCTCTGGTCCATGATCTCCTGTACTGTCGTGATGAGGCCACACTGAAGTTGGAGGAGCAACACCTTATATTCCACCTGGGCAGCCTCCAACCTAATGGCATGAACATCAATTTCTCCAACTTCTGGTATTTTCCCCCCTGATCCTTCCCTCTTCTTCCATTCCCCAGTCTGGCTACCCTTTACCTCTTCTCACTAGTCTATTTGCAGAATCTCTTGTGTTTATATGTGATAATGCAATGGTTATTTTACCAAGAAATCTCATGGTATAAAAATTTGCATTATAGCAGAACAGAGTGCAGTTACCTTCAAAGCACAGATCTAAACAGGTTTTTGTGATCACAATCATGTCATAACCAATATGTCTGCATATTATTCCCTAAATCTATCAATCGCATTATAATCAATAACAAACATGTGTTAGAGCAGAGCAGATGGCCTCGCATTGTTATCACATATACACCAGCACATACAAGAGAGAACTCAGTGCCTGTGTAGCCTTAGTGGACAGGCTGGACTCAGCATCAGCCAGAGAAAGACAGAGGCCATGAAGCTCAATGTAGAGTCTCCTCCTCCCATCTAGGTCGGAGGAGCATCATTCGTCAGGATGGTGGGACCAAGGATGACTCCAGTGCACACTTAGCAAAGCTGTAAACGTCTTCAGATCAATGAGCAACTCATGGGGATCAACCAAGTACAATGTCTACACCAAGGTGAAGCTGTACCAGAGCTGTGCTCTGTCCACGTTATTGTACAAGTTAGAACGTTAGCACATGATAGAGAACGACCTTGTTAAGCTGTCATCATTCCACACCATGAGCCTCCGGAAGATCCTCTGTATTTTCTAGCCCAGAAAGATCTCCAACCACACCCTACTCCTTCAGTGTCACCAAGAGGTCATGGCCACAATCATCATGAGGAAATGTCGGAGATGGATGGAGTACATGATAAGAAGAGAGGCCAACTCCATCATCAAGATAGCACTTCATTGGACCCCTGAAGGGCAGAGGAAATGTGAAAGACCAAAGGCAACTTGGTGCTGGACCATAGAGGCAGAAATGAGGACTCTGAACCACACATGGGGCACAATAGATATGATGACCAAGAACTGACAGAGATAGGGGACCTTCATTGCTACTGTAAACTCCAGCGGCGTAACAGGCAGTAAGTTAGAGCAGATCTAGCTGTATTTAGTCAAACTTTCTTCTTGTTAACAGGTTGACAAGAACAAACAACGAACAATCACAAAGAAAAAAGCCATTTCATTCATTCCAGCTTAGCTACAACTGCTTCCGACCGTCAGCAAAAATAACTGAATCACTTCTTATGCCAAAAACAAGAAGCTGACTTCATTCAGGTCCTTAAAGCCTTTTTCTCTTTTAAGTAAATTGGGAGCTTAGTTGTAAATGAGGCTACTTAGAAACTGGGAGAAATTCCTATGCAACATTTCCAAAAAAAAAATCAGGATTTTAGAATTGTGGTATTAGTCTTGATACTATTTCCTAAAATGGAAATGCTTCAGCACGCAGTCTATCAAACTGACACTGGTGTACATATCTATTCAAGATGCCAAGCACATACAATCCTGTTCCACTTGTTTGCTGAGTACAGAACATACAGTATCATATCCTGTCTCTTCATAGAGTTGAAGCTGACAATGACAGGAACATGAAAAATAACAGAATCAGCACCATTGCAACACACAAAAATGCTGGAGGAACTCAGCAGCTCAACTAGCATCTATGGAAAAGAATTAACAGTCAATGTTTTGGGCCAAGACCCTTCATCAGGACTGGAAAGGAAGGGGGAAGATGCAAGAATAAAAAGATGGCCGGAGAGGAAGGAGTACAAGCTAGAAGTTGATAGGTGAGACCAGGTGGCTAGGGGAGGGAGAATGAAGCACAAAGGTAGACAGTAATAGATGGAATAAGCAAAGGGTTGGAGGAAAAGGAATCTGATAGGAGAGATGAGCGGACCATGAGAGAAAGGGAAAGAGGAGGGTCACCAGCCGGAGGTGATAGGTGAGACCAGGTTAGGAGGGAGGTAGGTGGAAACATCGATTTGGTTCTTCAGTGTTTACAGTTATGTGTAAATGTCTGAACTATATATATTTAGCTAGGGTGCCTAAGACTTTTGTATAGTAACATATTTATCAATATGGAGCAGAGAACAAGTTTTTAAATCTGGTGGAAACAAAGGATGTTGGGAATGGCAAGGGTGGAGCACCACACCCAGCCCTGAGACACCAGGCACGGTCATTTGATTGCAAACAGTTGGTTCATTGATCATTACAGAATGTCTCGCTGGTGCTTCCCGCTCCCTCCCTTCTCCCTTCCCCTTTTCCTAACCATGATTCCCCTCTCCCTGCCCCCTTCCCACTCTCAGTCCACAATAGAGACCCACATCAGAATCAGGTTTATCATCACTCACATATCTCATGATTTTTTTTTGTGGCAGCAGTGCAGTGCGATACATAAAATTACTGCAGTGCTGTGCAAAAGTCTTAGGCTTCCTAGCTATAAATCTGTGTCGAAGGATTTTGCACAGTACTGTATGTGACTGCACTGTAGTGGCTTTAGAACCACACACAAAATGTTGGAGGAACTCAGCAGGGCAGGCAGCTTCTATTGAAAGGAATAAGCAGTCGACATTTTGAGCCAAGACCCTTCATCTGGACTGGAATGAAAGGGGAAAAAGCTGTTGCAACGAACGAAGCGAACCCAAACGCAGGACACAGGCACGGAGATTGAGTTAGGATGCAGACGTGGGCATGAGCGTTGAATGCCAAACAGGAGGGAGTGCAAGATAGCAGGAGGCAGGCACAACTTATCTTGACACGGAGCATAGAAAGGAAAGTGGCAGACAAAACATTTCTTAGCACGGAGAGACCGAGTTACACAGGTAAACCTCGGTGCTGAAGTAAAACTTAGAATACTTATCTTGACACAGAGAGACTGAGTTTTACAGGTAAATCTCGGTACCGGAGCAAAACTTAGAACACACAATCCTAAGCGGCCGGGAAACTGTAATTACCACACTGGCAAAACCAACGATCTGGCAACTAGCAGGTGCAAAGCCCGGGTTCTTATACTGCAGGTCTTGATGAAAACCAGGTGTGCCACCATCAAAGGAAATTAGGAGAAAATGGGGAATTAACGGTCGGGACCGTGACAGTAATTCCCCACCGCCCCCCAACGGGAGCCTCCAGGTGAGCCACCAGGCTTGTCCAGATTGTCTCAATGGAAATCTCAGATGAGGAAAGGATCCAAGATGAAGGAGCGGGGAATCCAGGTGTGCTCCTCAGAGCTGTATCCCTCCCAATCGACCAGGTACTGGAGACCCCTGCCTCGGCGGCGCACATCCCGTATTCGCCGGACGGTATAAGATGTGTAGTCGTCAATGATCCGGGTGAGTGGAGGAGTTTCAGCAGGAGGGCACAAAGGGCTGGAAGACACAGATTTCAGTTGGGAGACGTGGAATATGGGATGAATGTGCATGGATCTGGGCAGTCTGAGTTTGACCAGTGAGGGGTTGATGATGCTCTTAATTTCGAATAGTCCGAGGTAACGAGGGGTGAGTTTCTTGGGTTCATTCTTGAGGGGGATGTCTTTTGAAGACAGCCAAACCTTCTGACCAGGCTGATAGTTGGGCGCAGGAATTTGATGGCGATCGGCAGTCCTCCGGTTGCGGTCAGCTGAGTGGAGCAGGGCAGCACGTGCATCCTTCCAGACCGTACGGCACCGGCAGAGATGGGCCTGAACTGAAGGCACAGCAATGTCGTCTTCATGGGCAGGAAACAGAGGGGGTGGATAACCAAGGGAGCATTCGAAGGGAGACATTCCGGTGGCGGTGCTGACCAGGGAGTTATGGGCGTACTCTACCCAAGTGAGATGGGTGCTCCAGAATGACAGGTTGTTGGTGGATATGCAGGGCAGTGCTGCTTCCAAATCCTGGTTTTCTCACTCCGTCTGACCTTTAGTCTGTGGATGGAAACTGAAAGACAAACTTACTGAAACTCCAGGGCTTGACAGAAGGATCTCCACACTTGAGAGATGAATTGGGGGTCCCGGTCAGAAACAATGTCAGAGGGAATTCCATGAAGGCAGAAGACGTGATGGACAAGGAGATCGGCTGTTTCACGGGCTGTAAGGAGTTTGGGAAGGGCTATAAAGTGCACGTCTTTGGAGAAACGGTCCACCACAGTGAGTACGTCAGTGTTACCATGTGAAGAGGGTAGTCCAGTAACAAAATCTAGATCAATGTGCGACCAAGGGCGGATAGGGACAGGCAGAGGACAAAGCAACCAAGTAGGTGGTCGGTGGGAGGGTTTTCCACAGGCACATACAGAACAGGCAGAGACAAAAGAGCGAGTGTCAGCATCCATGGAGGGCCACCAGAAATGTCGCTTCAGAAGGGACAGAGTTTGATCGATTCCGAGATGGCAGGCGAAACGAGAAGTATGTCCCCATTAGAGAACCTGAGACCGAACAGAGTCAGGCACGAAGAGGTGATTGGGGATGTCCATTGCCTGGGTCAGGTTGAGCTTGTTTGGCCTATTTGACTATGGATTCGATCTCCCAGGAGAGGGCAGCCACAACACAAGATGGTGGAAGGATGGTCTCGGGGTTGGGAAAGCCCTCTTCAGAGACGTATTGACAGGAGAGAGAGCATCTGGCTTCCCGTTCTTGGAACCAGGACAATAGGTGAGGGTGAATTTGAATGGCCAAAAAATAATGCCCAACGGGCTTGGTGGGAATTAAGGCATTTAGCGGTTTGGATGTATGCCAGTTTCTTATGGTCCATCCAGACGATGAATGGATGTTCTGCTCCCTCCAGCCAGTACCTCCAGTCCTCCAAGGTGAGTTTGACGGCCAGCAACTCCTGGTTCCAAATGTCGTATTTCCGTTCGGCGGGGGATAGACAGCAAGAGAAGAAGGTGCAGGGATGGAGCTTTTGGTCCGGGCCGGGGCATTGGGAGAGGACCACTCCCACCCCAGAGTCAGAGGCGTCAACTTCCACAATGAACTGGCGAGAGGGGTCAGGTTGGACCAGGATGGGAGCGGAGGTGAAACACCTCTTCAGCTCCGAGAAGGCTGAGTCCAATTTGGGGGTTCAGTGGAAAGGGGTCGCAGGAGAGGTGAGCTGAGTAAGGGGCGCTGTCAGCTGACTGTAATCCCCGATGAAGCGACGGTAGAAGTTTGCGAACCCCAGAAATTCCTGGAGTTGTTTCAGCGTTGTGGGTTTTGGCCACTCTGCCACCGCCCGAATCTTTTCGGGATCCGCCCTCACTTGCCCGCTCTCAATGATGTACCCCAGAAAACTGATGGAATAGGCATGGAACTCGCACTCCTCTGCCTTAACGAACAGCTTGTTCTCCAAAAGCCTCTGAAAAACCTGACGGACATGGTGGGTGTGTTCCTGAAGACTACGGGAGAAGATTAGGATGTCGTCCAAGCAAATGAAAATGAAACGGTTAATAAGGTCGCTAAGGACGTCATTTACCAGGGCTTAGGAGACGGCGGGGGCATTGGTGAGACCGAATGTCATGACCAGGTATTCGAAATGACCGGGGGGCGGGGGGGTGTTAAAAACTGTTTTCCATTCATCTCCCTCCCTTATCCTGACCAGGTAATAGGCATCCGCAGGTCCAACTTAGAGAAAATGGTGGCTCCATGAAGGGACTGGAAAGCAGAGTTGATAAGGGGCAGTGGATACTTATTCTTTATGCTGATGCTGTTCAGGCCACGGTAGTCAATGCAGGGGTGCAGTGAGCCATCTTTCTTCCCCACAAGAAGAAACCTGCACCTACAGGGGAAGATGAGGGTCGGATAATGCCAGCCGCGAGAGAGTCATTTAGCTAAGCCTCCATTGCTTCCCTTTCTGGTCGGGACAGGTTATACGGCTGACCGGTGGGTAGAGAGGCTCCGGGCAGAAGGTCAATAGCGCAATCGTAAGGGCGGTGTGGAGGCAGGGAAAGAGCCCCTTGCTTGCTAAACACTTCTCTCGGATCGTGATACTCTACCGGAACCTTGGATAAGTCAGGGAGTTCAGAGGCAGACGAGGTCGCAGTGACCTCCACTGGGGAGAGGGCTGATTGTAGACAAGTGGAATGGCAGAACGAACTCCAGCTGACTATCTTCCCGGTGGACCAGTCGCTGTGGGGGTTATGACGGCTTAACCAGGGTTAACCTAGAACTATAGGGGCTTGAGGAGAGGAAATTAAATTGAATCATACCCATTCCCAATGGGCTCCAGAGAGAAGGAGAGGCAGGGGTTCTGTGCAGTGTGTGACTCGGGCCAGTAGTCTACCGTCCAGTGCCTGGGCTTCCAGGCGGGTACTCAATGGCTCCCAAGGAATTCCGGCTCGGAAGGCTAAGTTTTCATCCAAAAGGTTTTCCTCAGTGCCGGAGTCCACTAGTGCTGACAGAGGCAGGGACTGTTGGTTCTAACACAAAGTGGCTTGAAGCTGCATCCGGGGTCGGGGGACGGAAGGGAATCTTGTCCTCCTCCTTTCTACTGGTGAGCCTTCCCTTTTGGCCGAAGGGAACAGGTAGCATGGAAGTGGCCTGACTGGCCGCAATATGGACACTCAGCAGCTTTCAATCTCCGGAGTCGTTCTGTGGGAGAAAGGCGGTTCCGTCCCAGCTGCATGGGTTCCTCTCCTGGGTCTTCAAAGTAACCTTGAAAGCTCTTGATGAAAACCAGGTGTGCTGCCATCAAAGGGAATTAGGAGAAAATGGGGAATTAACAGATGGGTAATTAACCGGGACTGTGACAAAAAACACCAGAATAAAAACATGGGAGGAGGCAAAAGAGTAGAAGCTAGACGGTGATAAGTGAAGCCAGGAAGGTGCAGGAGGGAGAATAGGATAAGAAGCCGGAAGGTGATAGGTAGAAAAGGCAAAAGGCTGAAGAAGAGGGAGTCTGATAGGAGAGGAGAGAGGACTGTGGGAGAAAGAGAAGAAGGAAGGGAACCAGAGGGAGGTGATAGGCAGGTGAGGAGAAGAGGTAAGAGGTAGGCCAGAGTGGGCAAGAGAAGAAGAAGGAAGGGGGAGGGAGAAGAAGGAGGAAGGGAGAGGGAGAAGGAGAAATGGTTGTTCTTCTTGTTGAAAGCTACCTAAACAGAATATAAGGTGTTGCTCCCCTACCCTGAAGATGGTCTCATTGTAGCAGAAGAGGAGGCCATGGATCAACATGTCAGAATGGAGTGGGGATTGGAACACTGTTTAATACTCCAAAGATTTTTCAAACAGAAATATATTGTTGCATATCATGAATTATTTACCACTCAAGTCTTCCCGATTCTGGAGCACCATTTAATCCAGTATTGACTGTTGTGATGTCTCATCACCTTCTGCTAGTTCGACCAATGGTGACTGGCTCCCTCTCAGAAACTTCATGCCAGCAGGACCTAGGGTGTCACAGTAGCGTAGGGGTTAGTGCGACACGATTGCAGCTCTGAGCATCAGAGTTCAGAGTTCAATTCCAACATCCTCTGCAAGAAAATTTGTATGTTCTTCACATGTGCAGGTGCTCCAGTTTCCTCTTACAGTCCAAAAATGTACTGGTTAAGACTATAAGATATAAGAGCAGAATTAGGCCACTTGGCCAGTTGAGTTTTCTCCATCATTTCATCCTGGCTGATTTCATAAGAAGTGCTTACAAAAGGTTCAAAAAACGAGGTAATGGTAGAGACCTAGAAGATTATAAGGCGAGCAGGAAGGAGCTTAAAAATGAAATTAGGAGAGCCAGAAGGGTCCATGAGAAGGCCTTGGCAGACAGGATTAAGGAAAACCCCAATGCATTCTACAAGTATGTGAAGAGTAAGAGGATAAGACATGAGAGAATAGGACCAATCAAGTGACAGTGGAAAAGTGTGTATGGAACCGGAGATGGCAGAGATACTTATGAACACTTAGATTCAGTATTCACTACAGAAAAGGATCTTGGTGATGTAGGGTTGACTTGCAGCAGACTGAAAGCTTGAGCATGTAGATATTAAAGAAGAGGATGTGCAGGAGCTTTTGGAAAACATCAAGTTGGATAAGTCACCAGGACCACACGGGATGTACCCCAGGTGAGGGAGGAGATTACTGAGCCTCTGGTGATGATCTTTGCATCATCAGTGGGGACAGAAGAGGCTCCAGAGGATTGGAGGTTTGCGGATGTTGTTCCCTTATTCAAGAAGGGGAGTAGGGATAGCCTAGGAAATTATAGACCAGTGATTCTTGCTTCAATTGTTGGTAAATTGATGGAGAAGATCCTGAGAGGCAGGATTTATGAACATTTGAAGAGGCATAATATGATTAGGAATATTCAGCATGGCTTTGTCAAAGGCAGATCATGCCTTACGAGCCTGATTGAATTTTTTGAGGATATGACTAAACACATTGATGAAGGTAGAGTCATAGATGTAGTGCATATGGATTTTAGTAAGGCATTTGATAAGGTACCCCATGCAAGGCTTATCAAGAAAGTAAGGAGACATAGGATCCAAGGGGACATTGCTTGTGGATCCAGAACTGGCTTGTGTGCAGAGGGCAAAGGGTGGTTGTAGACACGTCATCTTCTGCATAGAGGCCGGTGTCCAATGGTGTGCCTCAGGGATCTGTTCTGGGACCCCTACTCTTTGTGATTTTTATAAATGACCTGGATGAGGAAGTGGAGGGATGGGTTAGCAAGTTTGCTGATAACACAAAGGTTGGGGGTGTTGTGTATAGTGTGGAGGGCTGTCAGAGGTTACAGCGGGACATTGATAGGATGCAAAACTGGGCTGAGAAGTAGCAGATGGAGTTCAACCTAGATAAGTGTGAGGTGGTTCATTTTGGTAGGTCAAATGTGATGGCAGAATCTAGCATGAATGGCAAGACTCTTGGCAGTGTGCAGGATCAGAGGGATCTTGTGGTCCGAGTCCATAGGACACTCAAAGCTGCTACATAGGTTGACTCTGTGGTTAAGAAGGCATACAGTGCATTGGCCTTCATCAATCGTAGGATAGAGCTTAAGAGCCGAGGGGTAATGTTGCAGCTATATTGGACCCTGGTCAGACCCCACTTAGAGTACTGTGCTCTGTTCTGGTCACCTCACTACAGGAAGGACGTGGAAACCATAGAAAGGGTGCAGAGGAGATTTACAAGGATGTTGCCTGGATTGGTGAGCATGCCTTATGAGAATCGGTTGAGTGAACTGAGCCTTTTCTGCTTGGAGTGACGGAGGATGAGAGGTGACCTGATGGAGGTGTATAAGATGATGAGAGGCATTGATCGTGTGGATAGTCAGAGGTTTTTCCCGGGGCTGAAATGGCTAGCACAAGAGGGCATAGTTTTAAGGTGCTTGGAAGTAGGTACAGAGGAGATGTCAGGAATACATTTTTTACGCAGAGAGTGGTGAGTGCGTGGAATGGGCTGCCGGCGGCGGCGGTGGAGGCAGAAACGATAGGGTCTTTTAAGCGACTCCTGGATGGATACATGGAGCTTAGAAAAATGGAGGGCTATGGGTCAGCCTAGGTAGTTCTAAGGTAAGGACATGTTCAGTATTGTGCTGTAGGGTTTCTACGTTTCTATATTTCTATTTATTATCACTCTCAATGTCATTTCCTGTCTTCTCCCTTATTAATCAAGAACTTGTCAATCTCCTCTTTAAGTATGCCCAATGACATGGCCTCCACAGCTGTCTGTGGCATTAACTTCCACAGATTCACCTCTCTCTGGCTAAAGACATTCCTCCTTAACTCATTCTATTCTGTGCAACACGCACAAAATGCTGAAGGAACTCAGAAAGTCAGGCAGCATCTATGGAAGAGAGTAAACAGTTGACAGTTAGGCCAAGACCCCTGATCGGTGTTGACTAATTACTCATATTCAATGTCCTGCTGAAGGGTCTCAGCCCAAGACATTGACCGTTTAATCTCCTCCGTAAATTCTGCATGACCTGCTGAGTTCCTCCAGCATTGTGTGTGTTGCTCAACATGTCTAGCATCTGCAGAATCGCTTGTGTATATGATCATCTATTCTGAAGCAGCACCCTTTGAACAATTCCAAACATCCTTCAAACTCAGCAACCCTGCAAGCTCAAAAATAAATGTTCCCCACTTCAAATGTTTCAAGGCTACTGGAAGATTTTCGCAACATGGCTGGAGGGGTCCTTTGCTGTTTTTTTGGCACTTATGTGCTGAATAAACTCAAAGTCCTTTCCAATATTTGTGAGCTGAGCCTGAGGCAAAACTGATATGAGTTCTATAGACCCAAATGAGTCCAGCTAAAGTTTTCCTTGTTAGAAGTGCTGACCTCTTTAAACAGTAAGCAGTAGTAATAGATACCTTCATCAGCTGAAATGATTGTCTCTGATGTTAAGCCATGCAGGCTAAATGAGCTTCAGGTATCTTCTTGAAAAACAGTGTTTGCTTGGGTATCAAGATAAATTTTCACTTAGTAATGTAGATTTGCTGCTTTGCTGTGTTGCCTGGTCCAATGCATCTGTCATTTAGAGGAATTCTCTATGTTTGACATTTGACCTTGAGAAGTCATTCTGATTGGATAAATTGCTGTATTAATATTCTAAGTCAATTTTTGTTAATTATTTAGGAAAATTGCCTCTATATTTAATTTCAAAATAATATTGTGTACTTGGAGTAAGCTGACTTCTAAAGCAATGGCCAGTGAAACATTAGCTTTTAATGTACTAAGTAGCAGAGGCAAATCAATCTTTAACAGGTATGTGGTTAAGTAAAGTAAATGTCTTCACTTTAGAAGATTAAAGTTTAAGTTTAGAAATCTCTTCTCCAAGCATGAGTTAAGAATGATTTTACTTCTAGTATTTAATGACTAAAACACGTTTTATCTTTTAAATTCATTGGGAACTATTTCACATGTAGCATATAATGAATAAAATAAGTAGCCTTTCTGTTTTATTTCAACATTTTTTGTTGAAGATTTATCCTCAATATTAGCTTTGAGACTCACATGGAAGGTTCATTGAGAATATAATGGTATATCAGTCCATTGTCTTACTTATTGTCGGATGTACAGAACTTGGCTCCTTTTCCTTCTACACTGACAAGTCAAAGCTTGATAAAGATATAGATAAAGATTAGATTTATTTGTCATGTGTACATTGAAGCATATGGTGAAATGCCATTGTTTTGTGTCAAACAAAATCAGCAAGGATTGTGCTGGGCAGCCTGCAAGTATTGCCACGTTTCCAGCACCAACATAGCATACCCACAACTCACTAAGCCTAACCATATGTCTTTCAAGGGGAAAATATACATACAGTAGTGGGAATTGAGCCCTGATCTTGAGGTTTGGGTAAATAATTCTTTAGCCAATTTAAAATTTCAGCTATTTCAATAGGTCAATAGGTACATTTAATGTCAGAGAAATGTATACAATATACATCCTGAAATTCTTTTTCTTTGTAAATGCCATGAAAAAAAGGAGTGCCCCAAAGAATGAATGCCAGTTAAATGTTAGAACCCCAAAGTGCGCCCCCCCAGCTCCCCCCTCCCACGCACAAGCAGCAGCAAGGCAATGACCACCCCCCTCCCCCACCAGCAAAAAAGCATTGGCACTCTCGTGTGCAGCAAAGCATCAATAGAGACACAGACTTGCAGTACCCCAAAGACTACTCGTTCACTCAGTAATTTGACATACCCTAATAAGAGAAAAAGAAGCGTC
Source organism: Mobula birostris (assembly GCF_030028105.1). Classification (NCBI taxonomy): domain Eukaryota; kingdom Metazoa; phylum Chordata; class Chondrichthyes; order Myliobatiformes; family Myliobatidae; genus Mobula; species Mobula birostris. The sequence goes on along the minus strand of NC_092389.1, from coordinate 43,716,501 downwards.
CCCGTTTCACAGCGAAAGGGGGGACATAACAAAACAACTCGCCGATTTATGGTGTTAAAAGTCTGTGGTGTCGCTTTTTCCGAGCTATGTGCCCAAAGAACTTGAGTCTCTGGGCTCACAGCCAGCAGCCAGCTCACTACTTTTGATCTTCCATATCCCACGATGCACCAGGCGGTGGCACTGACCTCGAATTTGCCGCCTCCAGAGCCCTGAAAATCCGGCACCCTGAAGGCGTGCTAGTCTTCCAGGCCACGTCCTTGGCATATCGAAAAGCGGCCGATCTTGAGGCCCTGAGAGCGGGTCCTATTTCCGCAAAGAACCGAAGTCAGCGTGTAACTCCAGGTCAAGGACTTCAGAAGAACCTTGAAAGGGAAAAAAAGAGATATTAAAGATAGAAATAGAAGGTGCAGGCAAAGGAGTCACTGTTAGGTGCCATCGTCCTCCTAAGCTCCCGGAGAGAGTGTGTTTTGCTTTGTAGTTTTGGAACTGTGGAATTAATACCTGAAGATGAAATCTCACTCTTCTGTAATTGTTCAGTTTCATCATCTAACTCTTTACAATTTACAACATTTTTTTGGAGTCCAGTCCAAACTTATGCCTTCCTACTTTAAACAGATTCTGGCCTCTTTCTCCAGATCAGTTGGGCAATAATTTATCAGTGGATTAACATGCTAGAATAATTAAAAGATTATTGATGTCCATTCAATTTAAAATATTGAGCCAAATACAATTTTGATCTTCAGACAAAACGTCACTTTAGTGTTCATTCGTTACAAAGACCAATATGTTCCACATCAGTCTAGGATAATTCCATCTGCCACTCCCTGGCGAAGAGTTTGATAAAGCACAGGCCTCAAATCGGACTTTTGGCTAATTCAAACTTCATGCAGAATAGATTTATCTGGTTAAAAAAAAAGCTTGTTTACTGATGTATCTGTAGAAACTAGTGAAGAATAGTTTATTTTTTTGAGCATTGATTTTTCTAACTTCTGTTAATTTCCCCTCCCTCTCTTTTCTCTCTTTCTCCATTTCCCAGGCTAGATCCCCTTTCACACCTTTTCTTCTCCTCATCTCTCCATCACCTCCCGCTGGTTCCCTTCCTCTTTCCCCTTCTTCCATGGTCCACAGTCCTTTCCTATCAGTTTCATTCTTCTTCAGCCCTTGATCTCTTCCAACGATCACCTCCCAGCTTTGTACTTTATTCACCCCCAGCCTGGCTTTACGTGTCACCCTCCAGCTTGTACTCACTTCACTTCACCTACTTTCTTATTCTGGCTTCTTCACCACTTCTATTCCAGTCATGATAAAGGGTCTCAGTCCAAACTGTTGACTACTTATTCCTCCCCGGAGATACTGCTTGACCTGCTGAGTTTCTCCAGCATTTTGTGTGTTTGCTCAAGATTTCCAGCATTGGAGGACCTCTTGTGTTTGTGAAGAATTATTTTAGTATTCTCTTATTTTGTTGGGATATACTTCCTTAAAATTAAGTGTCGGACTCTTGTTGTTGCACATTCTCAGTGTTGTAAGGTTTTCGCTATCATTGCACTGCAAAATACACGATGTTAGGTTTTAATAATCTTTTGTAGATTTCAGTTCAAATTCATTTTTGTTACTTTGCTCAGGTTTTTCTGAAGAGCGTTGGAGAATGAGGGGAGATTTCATAGAGGTATACAAAATTATGAGGGGTCTTGATTGAGTAAATGCAAGCTGCCTTTTTCCACTGAGGTTGGGTGAGACTAGAACGAAAAGTCATAGGATGAGGGAGAAAGGTGAAATATTTAAAGTGGAACTTCTTCGTTCAGAGGGAAGTGAGATTATGGAACAAACTACCAATGGAAGCAAAGGACACGGGTCCAGTTGCTACATTTAAGAGAATTTTGGATAGGCAACCGGATGGGAGGAATATGGAGGGTTATGATCCAAGTGTGGTTCAATAGAACCAGGCAGAATAACAGTTTGGCACAGACTAGATGGGCTGAAAGCTCTGAATTTGTGCTGTAGTACTCTATGACTCTAAGCATCTCAAGATGCATCTGTCTTAACTTAAGTGTTGTGGTGATGATAATGTTTGGACACAGGTTGAATTGCAACAGTTAAGAGAAGTAGGGACAGGAGCCCAATGGTCTAGGTGCAGATCGATGAGCTAATGGTCTTTCGGAATGGGAATGATATTGAAAGCTTCATAACCTAAATGAAATAAAAATACTACACAACCTTGAAGAAAATAAATGCGTAGTATTGTTTAAAAATCAAAGAGTGATGTAATACTTCTGTTTACCTTTTCCTGCTTTCAGTTCAACATACACTCAGTAGCCACTTTATTAGGTACACCTGTGCACCGGTACACCTGCCCGTTAACGCAAATATCTAATTAGCCAATCATGTGGCAACGTTAATACATAAGAGCATGCAGACATGATCAAGAGGTTCAGTTGTTGTTCAGACCAAACATCCAAGTGGGGAAGAAATGTGACCTAAGTGACTTTAACCATGAAACAATTGTTGGTGCTAGACAGGCCAGTTTGAATCTCTCTGAAACTACTGATCTCTTAGGATTTTCACACACCACAGTCTCCCGAGTTTACAGAATATGGTGCAACAATTAAAACTAAATCCAGTTCTGTGGGTGAAAATGCCTTGTTAATAAGTCAGAGGAGAATGAGCAGACTGGTTTAAGCATGCAGGAATACAACAGTAACTCAAATAACCACGTGTTACAACAGTGGTGCGCAGAAGTGGAACTTAAAAGTGGATGGGCTACAGCAGCAGAAGACCATGAACATTTACTGACTGGCCACTTTATTAGGTATGTCCTGTACCTAATAAAGTGGCCACTGAGTGTACTTCGGATCCAAGTTGACCCAGTCTGAAAGCAGATGAGTTGGCTCGCTGAATACATTGAGTAAGCTTCTGGCTGGAATGGATTTTCCAAGTTTCAGTGGTTCTCGCTGAACAGCTGCTGCCACTGGAAAGCCAGGCCTAGCCAACTGGCTGCTGCAGTCCCTGCTGGCAAGGAGCTGCAAGGAATGACATGGGGGCTTTGCAAAACTAGTCTACATTGGAGATTCAGGTTTATTATCACTTACACAATGAAACATACATTGAAATAGGTTTGTTTGCGTTAACAAGCAACACACCCAAGAGTGAGGCAGAGGCAGCCTGCAAGTGTAGCCATACATTCCGGCATCAATATAGCTTGCCCACTCGACAGAACAACACAGAACACAATGAAGTAGAACAGAGCAAGCCATAAAACAACAGCAAAAACAAACCCCGTTCCTGCCATAGCCATGCACTTACACAGTGCTCGAACCCCAGGATAGGCTTGTTCTTCAGCCTCCAGCCTCCAATGGATTTGGTCTTGGACTCGGGCTCACAAACACTGGGCTTCGACTACTCCTGTGGATTCATAGAGATTCACAGACTGTGGGCTCTAACCAATGGGCCGAGACTTCCGGACCTTTGATTTGACCCTCAGACCTCAATCCTCGGCATCAATCCCAGCAGATTGCCAAATACTAGGCCTTAGGCTCCAGACTCACTGATGACAGGGCCCCGAATGCTAGGCCTTGAACTCCAGTCTCACCCATTTGCAAACCTAGGGTTCATTGGACCTCGTTCCAACTCCGGAACCCATTGACAAGTTGATGACCCTGTGTGGGCATCTCCCCTCGTACAGAATAGTCTGCCATCTGGACATCCAGCCAGACATCATGGCCCAGTCTGCAGATGTCCCATCAGCCTTGTTGGTCTTCAGATGCAAGGCGGAGACTTAGACTCTGACCTGACATCTAAATACCCGGCATCCCTGTCCCTAAACAAAACCTGACCCCTAAGTCCATTCTCTGTCTTCAAAGCCATCCCTATGAACCTTAAAAACAACTAAAATCAATTAAAAATATCAACTAAAAGACAACTAAAAAGCAACCAATTCTGAGCTGCGAAATGGAGGTCACAGCACAGCGACATCTTCCCACATCACCCGTATTGTTAAATACAAGATAAGAAACGATCTGCTGAAGGAGCTCAGCAGGCTGAGCAGCATCTCAATGGGCAATGGTTATATCAGGTCTTATTTCTCTATCAAGACTTAGAATGGAGAGAGGAGATGGCCAGAATAAAAAAGGCTATCGCCCTTTCCATGCTCAGTGCTGATGTAAGGTTTCAACTCAAAACATTGACAGCTTCTTCCCTCCACCGCAGATGCTGCTTGGCCCAGAGTTCCTCCAGCAGATTACTTGTTGCTTCAGATTTCAGTATCTGGCTCCTCTTGTTTCTCCATTAAAATACGAGGTACCAGGAAAGGTAAATTATTTACATAGCAAGGGATGTGACATTGCAAGCTGCACAGTTGTGCCCTTACCAAAAGGACAGTTTGCACCAGTTATGCACTGATGGCAGTAGCTAACAGCTGTGCTAACCATTGGTAACTGGTTTATTATTGTTACATGCAATGAGTAACAATTTATTTTGCATATATATCATCCCAAACACAAGTTCATCTAGGTAAAGCAATAACAGAATGAAGGGTATGGTGTTAGCTACAGTAGAAGTGCAGTTCAGCTGGAGAAATAAGGTGCAAGGCCACGATAAGATAGAGTGTGAGGTGAAGACTCCATCTTGTCGTACAAGAGATATTAAGATAGAAGATGTCTTTGTGTCTAAGCACGAGAGATTCTGTACAAGCAACGCACACAAAATGCTGTAGAAACTCAGCAGGTCAGGCAGTGTCTGTGGAGATGAATAAACTGTTGACATTTTGAGCCAAGACCCTTCTTCAGGACTGGAGAGGCATGGAGAAGATGCCAGAATAAAAAGGTGGGGGGAGGTGGGAAAGGAGAAGGTGAGAGGTGAAGCCAGGTGGGTGGGAAAGATGAAGGACCGGAGAAGAAGGAATGTGACAGGAGAGGAGAGTGAACCATGGGAGAAAAGGAATGAGGAGGGGCCGGTGAGGTGAAGAGGTAAGAAGCCAGAGTGGGGAAAAGAAGAAGAGGGAAAGGGGAGGAGGAAAAAAATTCTGCCGCTTGCAGGAGTACGTTCCATGATTCTTCCCTCTCCACTAATCTCCCTTGGAGGATGTATCCCTGCCTATGACAAAAATGCTACACCTGCCCATTCACCTCCAAACAGTCCTTCCAGGTGAGGCAACACTTCATACCCAAATCTGTCGGGATCATTTACTGTATCCAGTGCTCCAGATGTGGTTTGCTCCACATTAGTGAGAACTGTCGTAAACTGGAGGACTGCTTTGTTGAACACCACAACTCCATCCACGATAAGCGGAATTTGCCAATGGCCAGACATTTTAATTCCTATCCCCCTTCCTGTTCTGAAATGTCAGTCCATGGTCTCCTCCTCTACCTCGATGAGGCCACTCTCCCCATTCCATCTATGTAACTTCAAACCTGATAGCATGAACATCGATTTCTCCTTCTGGTATTTTTTCCCTCTCCCCCTTCACTCTTAATCTATTCCCCACTTAGATTTCTTACCTGTTCTCCTCACCCGCCTATCACCTCCCCCTGGTGCCCTTCCTTCTCCCCTTTCTCCCATGGTCCACTCTCCTCTCCTATCAGATTCCTTCTTCTCCAACCCTTCACCTTTCCCACCCACCTGGCTTCACCTATCACCTTCCTGCTAGCCTCCTTCCCCTCTCCTTACCTTTTTATTCTGGCATCTTCCCCCTTCCTTTCCAGTCCTGGTGAAGGGTCTTGGCCTGAATCATCAGCTCTCCATTCACCTCCATAGATGCTGCCTGACCTGCTGAGTTTCTCCAGCATTTTGTGTGTGCGTCCAGGAGTCTGATGGTCCATACTTTCTAGCTTTTTTATCTTCTGCCTGATGGAAGCGGGTGGATAAGAGACAATGTCTGGGGTGGAGGGCTCTTTTGTTACACTAGCTGGGGTTTCCCATCCTGGGGTTGACGGACCCCCTGGTTACTGGTATTGGTCCACTGCATTAAGAACGTTGGGAACCCCTGCACTGGCTGCTTTCCCAGAGCAGTGGACAGTGTAGACAAAAGCTATGGGGGGAAGGCTGCTTTCCCTACACTTTCCTGCAGTCTTGGGCAGCGCAGATGGCCAACAGCAGTCTCACAGCTTTACATTTCCATAGAATGAACAATTCTCGCAGCTTAAACTGCCCGAGAAGATTGATAGGAGAGCAGTTCTGAGAATTGGAGCTACAACATGATAGCCCATTTCCAACAAGGCTGTTTTCTGCAGAAAATGAGAAAACATACAGCATGGAATGAGGCCATTTGACCCTTCATATCAGCCTAACCCACCTTCCAGTTCTCCAGCCCTAACTTTGCAGGTCGTGGCTCTTTATGTAGACATCCATGGCCTGTTTAAATATAATGTTCTTCATACTGGTTTATTATTGTCACATGTACCGAGATAGAGTGAAAAACTTAGTTTTCATACCAATCATTCAGATCAAATCATTACATTAATTTGGAATAATGTAAAACAATAACTGCAGAATAAAGTATAAAAGCTACTAAAAAATACAGCCACAAACAGGAGCAAATCTGCAGATGCTGAAACGGAGAATCTCCATGAAAGGTCTCAGCCCGAAACTTCGACTGTTTACTCTTTTCCATAGATGCCATCTGGCCTGCTGTGTTCCTCCAGCATTGTGTGTGTGTTGTAATAAAGTCAGTGCTGGGAAAATGGTAAAGTGCAAGATCATAACGAGGTGGACTGTGAAGTCAGGAGTCCATCTGACAGTACAAGAGGTCCATTTAAATGTCTGATAACAATGGGATAGCAGCTGTCCCTCAGCTTGGTGCTTTCAGGCTTTTGTATCTTCCGCCCAATGCACAGGGAAAAAGGGACAATATCTGGGGTGGATGGAGTCTTTGATTATTATGCTGGCTGCTTTATTTAGGCAGCAAGAGGTAAAGATGGAGTCCACAGAGGGAGGCTGTTTCTCTGGTGATGCACTGAGCTCAACATGCAGAGCAGTTGCCATACCAAGCCATTATGCATCGAGACAGAATGCTTTCTATACTGCATCAATAACAATTTGTGGTAAGAGTCGACAAGAATATGCCGAATTTCTTTAACCAGGACAGGCTATTGGAGATGTGGCCCATGGCCATGGTATCATCTGCAAACTTGTAGACGGAGTTAGTGTAGAATTTGGCCATGGATTCATGAGTGTACAGGGAGTAGAGTAGAGGACCGGGGACACAACCTTGTGGAGGGCCAGTGTTTAGAATAATCGTAGCGGAGGTGTCGTAGCCTCTGCTTGCTGATTGCGGTCTGTTGGTCAGAAAGTCAAGGATCCAGTTGCAGAGGGATCCATTAACTCTCAGGGTCCATTGTTTGGTGATGACTTTGCTTGGAATAATTGTGGTGGTTGTCCATTTTATCCGATGATGACAGGAAACCTGTGAGAGAGATTTTTTAAAGTGGAAAACCCATTGCTCGGGACAGTTCCACTCTCTCAACCTCGGAAGTCCTGGTCCAGGGATACAAGTGGTCATCACAAACTGTGTTGAGGTGCATGACCATGACTTTTTTCTGTGCCTTGTCATGCCCTTCACTCTCCACAGAGTGTTGCAGAAGCACCTTCCTGGCCGTTGGATCTCATCCACCCAATCCACCAGAGCTGACTTCACATGCTGGGACAGATGATTCCTTTCTCACCGCGGTATGAAGCCAACAGCCACCCTCACCTGGTTTAGTCCACCTGTCAAAGCAGTGTACCAGGGTGTGGCTGCTATCGCACACAAACGGCTCTGCAGCTACAGGAGGGAACATAGAAATCTACAGCATATTGCAGGCCCTTCGGCCCACAATGTTATGCCAGCCACGTAACCTACTCTAGAAACTGCCTAGAATTTCCCGAGCGCAAAGCCCTCTGCATTTCTAAGCTCCGTGCACCTATCCAACTGAGTGTCCGGTGGGGACCAAAAGTGAGTGAGCTGCCCCATATTGGGCACAACAAGCCCCTTTACCAGAGATCTACCCCTCCCTGTACACCCAATACATCTTGAAATAATAGTACTGTAATCAGAACTATAGTCAATAAATAATAGTCTGCTGTTAATTCTAATAAGATTTATCTCCAGTACCCTTTAAATTTATGAGCTCTGGATACCCGCCAACCTCTGGGTTAAAAAAAAGATTTTCCTTATCTTCCCTTTAATTCTCCTACCAATTACTTTAAGTCTCTGCCTCCTAGTTTGAATCTCATTGCTAATGGATAGGACCTTCCTATTTATCCTATCCAGATCCCACAGAATTCAGTTCTTTCTCCCCTTGGCCTCCTGTGTTTCAAACAACTCCGGCCTCTCTGAACTTTTCTCGGAGCCAAGATTTTCCAGTCCTGGCAGATTCCTCATAAATCTTCCCTGCACCTTCTTCAGTGCAGTCAGATCTTTCCACCGTCTGGTAAGGAAGGGGCCACTGCGCAGGATTGGAATAAGCTGCAGAAAGTTGCAAAATTAGTCAGCTCCATCATGGGCACCAGCCTCCCCAGCATCGAGGACATCTTCAAAAGGCAATGCCTCAAAAAGGCGGCATCTATTATTAAGGACCCCCATCACCCAGGACATTACTACCATCAAGGAGGAGGTACAGCAGCCTGAAGACACACACTCAATGTTTTCAGAATAGCTTCTTCCCCGCCACCATCAGATTTCTGAATGGGCATTGAACCCATGAACATCACCTCACTATTTGTTTTCTTTTTCGCTCTCTTTATGCATTACTAATTTAATTATATATATTAAACCTGATTCTGATTCTAGTTCTGAATTTGATTCAACTATCCTCGTCTCAATAGGTGACACACTTTCTCCGAAATCTGAAATTGTAAATCAGGGTTATATGAAGAGGAAACTATACTTTAGCTTAACTAAATTAAAGCTTGCCTAATACCTTTCTTGATGAAATGCCACTGTACACCAAGTGGCTATTTTATTAGATACCTCCTGTATGTTCCTGGTCTTCTGCTGCTGTAGCCCATCCACTTCAAAGTTCAACGTGTTGTGCATTCAGAGATGCTCTTCTGCACACCACTGTTGTAACACGTGGTTATTTGAGTTACTGTCACCTTCCTGTCAGCTTGAAGCAGTCTGGCCATTCTCCTCTGACCTCTCTCATTAACAAGGCATTTTTGCCCACAGAACTGCTGCTCACTGGATAATTTTTGTTTTTCACATCATTCCCTGTAAACTCTAGAGACTGTTGTGCAAAACAATCTCCGTTTCTGAGATACTCAGCCACCCTGTCTGGCACGAGCAATCATTCCACAGTCAAAATTACTAAGATCACATTTCTTCCCCATTCTGATGTTTGGTCTGAACAACAACTGAACCTCTTGACCATGCCTGCGTGATTTTATACATTGAGTTGCTGTCACATGATTGACTGGATAGATATTTGCATTAATGAGCAGGTGCACAGGTGTTCCTAATAAAGTGGCCACTGAGTGTACATCAGAACTTACGGTCAATATGAGTCTGTGCCTAGGTAGCTGATACCATCTGGGTGTTAAAGATGAATTACTATGGTTTATCCTGGAATATCTTTCTATAGCTCAAACAGCCTAAAAACATCAAGGTTGAATATTTCCAAGTTGTCCATTACTGGGAATGATCATTGCACTAATCAATGATATGAAGTCATATTTACTTGTTAACTTCATGAGTCAGCTTACTTGGATACCCACTGGAGTAATGCTTGGCGTAACTCATGGATAACAGCTGCTGAATATTGCTTTGCAACCTTCAAACAGACTCCTCTATGTGTCAGTAACAGACTGCATAAACAGTTGGAAAGTTGAAAGCAGTACTTGATTGAGTTTGACGCACATCTAACCCTAAATCTTTCAGTTCTATTTTTCAAGAAGGGTAAACAAGGTCAAGGCATGGCAGCACCTTTACTTTGCGCAGATTCAGCATGTCATATAAAACTGTGACAAACTTCTATCAATGCACAGTGAAGGGTATCCTGGCTGGTTGCATCATGGTGTGATATGGAAACACCAATGCCAGGAATGGAAAAGTCTACACCAAGTGGTAGAAACCATCCAGTCCATCACAGGCAAAGCCCTTCCCATATTGAGCACGTCTCTAAGGAGCACTGCCACAGGAAATCAGCATTCATCATAAGGACACCACCATCCAGGCTCTGCTCTCTTCTCAATGCTGCCATTGGCAACAAGGTACAGGAGCCTTGGGTCCCACACTACCAGGTTAAGGAACAGTTATTACTCTTTAATCATCAGGGTCCTGAACCAGCATGGATAACTTCACACATTTCAACACTGAACTGTTTGCACAACCTGCGTACTCAATTTCAGGGAGTCTACAACTCATGTTCTCAGTATTATTTATTTACTTACTTATTATTATTATTGTTATATTGTTTATTTTTTCTCAGCTCAAGCCGGTAAAACCTGAGGTAGAGGCATGGCCAAGCACACTCATTTGTCAATTGCTAGGAACTTTCGGACTATTCTAGTGGTGTTTAGTATTGTGGCTTTCTGAATGTTTACATAGCTATTGCTGTGTAGCCCTAATTGTTTAATGGTATTGTGTAGTGACTTTGGTGTAATATTAATTGTAGATATTACAATTGTGACAATGTATACCTTGTTCATGTTCCCTAGTCTTTCATTTTCCTCTTTTAAATCAGCATATTCCTGGTGTCGTTCACTTATTGATTTCTCTATGGTATGTGTGTTTGAAATAGCTATGTCTATTAAGTAAGTTGTTCTTGTTTGTTTATTCTGTATTATTACATCTGAATGATTATTATGGATTGTCCTAACTGTATGATGGATCGACTCTAGTATAATTTGTAGGACTCTGACTCTAACACTGGATCAGTCCTGTATTCGGAGTAAAGTATGCTGTCCTTTCTGAGTTTGTATTTTAAAGCAAGTTTGCCACCTAATTTTGCCTGCACAAGTAATCACATTGAGTTAAACTGCTGCAAGATCCTACAATGTGTTGGATTGTTTCTGGTTTCTCTTGGCATTTTCTGCATTTATCATCTTGAAATTGTTGGTATTCTATTATCTATTTTGGGTATTTTTTGTGTTAATTGCCTGATCGACAAATCACTTGTAGTACCAGAGGAAACAACACACTGGACCACTGTTACACCACCATCAAGAATGCCTACTGTGCCATTCCACACCCATGTTTCGGAAAGTCTGATCACCCAGCAGTACTTCTACTCCCTGAGCAGAGACTGCCCCCGCACCAGTTTCTGAGTCACGCATTCTTTTCCCAAATCATCCTATTCTTACCCTTACTGGAGTGTAGTACAGGTAGCGATCCAGAGATTACTACCCCAGAAGTTCTTCTTTTCAGTTTTCTAGCTTTCTAGCTAACTCCCTATATTCTCTCTTCTGGATCCTCTCACTTTTCCTGCCTATGTTGTTGGTACCTACGTGTACCGATGTTTCTGGCTGCTCACTCTTTCCCTTTAGACGCTGTGAACTCAAACTGAGACATCCCTGACCCTGGCACCTGGGAGGCAAAATACCACCCAGGTTTCTTTTTCATGTCCAAAGAATCTGCTGTCTGCTCCGCTAATTATGGAATCCCATAAGACCAGAACCATAAGACATGGGAACAGAATTAGGCCATTTGGCCCATCAGGTCTGCTCTGCCATTCAATCATAGCTGATCCTTTCTCCCCCTCCTCAGTCCCACTCCCCGGCCTTCTCCCCGTAACCTTTGATGCCATGTCCAATCAAGAACCTACCGAGCACTGCCTTAAATACGCCCAACAGCCTGACCTCCACAGCTGCATGTAGTAATAAATTCCACAAATTCACCACCCTCTGACTAAAGAAATTTCACTGCATCTTTATTTTAAATGGATGCCCCTCTATCCTGAGGCTGTGTCCTCTTGTCCTAGACTCCTCCACAACAGGAAACATCCTTTCCACATCTACTCTGTTTAGGCCTTTCAACATTTGAAAGGATTCAGTGAGATACCCTCTCATCCTTCTAACTTCCAGCAAGTACAGATCCAGAGCTATCAAATGTTTCTTGTATGATAACCCTTTCATTCTCAAAATCATCCTTGTGAACCTCCTCTGAACCCTCTCCAATGCCAGCACATCTCTTCTTAGATAAGGAGCCCAAAACTGTTCACAATACTCAAGGTGAGGCCTCACCATTGCTTTATACAGCCTTGGCATCACATCCCTGCTCTTGTATTCTAGACCTCTTGAAATGAATGCTAACATTACATTTGCCTTCCTCACCACCAACTCTACCTGCAAGTTAACCTTTAGGGTGTTCTACACAAGTACTCCCAAATCCTTTTGCATCTTGGATTTTCTCCCCATTTAGAAAATAGTCTTCACATTTATTTCTATTACCAAGTTGTATGACCATGCATTTTCTAACATTGTATTTCATTTGCCACTTTCTTGCCCATTCTCCTAATCTGTCAAAATCCTTCTGCAGCCTAACTGTTTCCTCAACACTGCCTGCCCCTCCACCAATCTTTGTATCATCTGCAAACTTGTCAACAAAGCCATCTATCCCATCATTTAAATCATTGGTATAGAGCATAAAAAGAATCAGTCCCAACACCGACGCCTGTGGAACACCATTAGTCACAGGCAGCCAACCAGAAAAGGATCCTTTTATTTCCACTCGCTGCCATCTTCCAATCAGCCAATGCTCTAACCATGCCAGTAACTTTCCTGTAATACCATGGGCTCTTAACTTGGTAATCGGCCTCATGTGTGGCTCCTCGTCAAAGGCCTTCTGAAAGTCCAAATACACAACATCTACTACTTCCCCTTTATCTATCCTATGTGTAATCTCCTCAAAAAATTCCAACAGGTTCATTGGGAAGATTTTCCCTTAAGGAAACCATACTGACTTTGTCCTATGTCTCCAAATACTCCATAACTGCATCCTTAACAATTGACTCCAACATCTTCACTGAGGTCAGGCTAACTAGTCTATAATTTCCTTTCTGCTGCCTCCCTCCTTTCTTAAAGAATGGAGTGGCATTTCCAATTTTCCAGTCCTCTGGCACCATGCCGGAGTCCAATGATTTTTGAAAGATCATTACTAATGCCTCCATAATCTCTACCATTACCTCTTTCAGAACCCTAGGGTGCAGTTTATCTGATCCAGGTGACTTATGCTCCTTTAGGTTTTTCAGCTTTTTGAGCATCTTCTCCCTTGTAATAGTAACTGCACTCACTTCTCTTCCCTCACACCCTTCAACATCTGACACACTGCTCGTGTCTTCCACAGTGAAGACTGATGCAAAATACTCACATAGTTTGTCTGCCGTCTCCCCTATCAGTACTGTAGGGCTCTTCCCCCCTACTTCCCATCTGAACCACAGAACCAGACTCAGTGCCATAGGCCTGGTCACTGCAACTTCCCCCTGGCTGGCCATCCCCCACCAACAGTATCCAAAGCGATACACTTATTATTGAGAGGAATGGCCACAGGGGTACTCTGCACTGCTTGCCTATTCCCTTTCCTTCTGACACTCACCCAGGGACCTGCCTCCTGCAACTTAGGGTGATTACCTTCCTCTAGCTCCTACCTATAACCCCCTCATTCTCCGGTATGAGCCCAGGGTCATCCAGCTGCAGCTCCAGTTCCTTAACATGGTCTCTAAGGAGCTGCAGCTCAATGCACTTCAGGGACACTAGAGTTTCCACATCTCACACAAAGAACATACAACTACCTCTGGACCTCTTCGCAGTGCACTAGCTACTGTATGTCCTGATAGGCAAAGTAAAAGAAACAAAATCTAAGTAGAAACTTACTGAGAACCTCTGCCAAAGCTATGTAAGTATATAAGCTATCTTATGTAGCTATATTGTGTTGCATCGAATCCAGAGTAACAATTACTTTGTTCTCCTTCACACTTGTGTTCTGGAAATATCATTAAACAACCTTGAATCTTGAATGTACTTAATGTATGTAAGGTATAACTGAGTAAAAAACTTACCCCTCACACCTCCCTTGAACCTACCCCCTCTCACCTTCATGCATGCCCTCTGGTATTAGACATTTCAACACTGGGAAGCAGATACTCTCTGTCCACTCTGTCTATGCCTCTATGCACTGCCATGTGTCGCTGGATTCTGGATTTCTTGACAGAGAGACCACAGTCAGTCCATGTTGGCAGGAACATCTCTGACTCCATCACACTGAGCACTGGATCCCCACAAGGCTGTGTGCTTAGCCCATTGCTGTTTACACTGCTAACACATGACTGTGCAGCCAGATTCAAGGAGAACCTGATCATTAAATTTGCAGACGATACCACAGTGGTGGGGCTCATCAGCAAAAATGATGAAACAATGTACAGGGAGGAGATCAAACACCTAGAGAGCTGGTGCAGGGATAACAACTTGATGCTTAATGTCACCAAAACCAAGGAGATGATCGTCGATTTCAGACGGTCTCAGCCTGAGCACACACCCCTCAGCTTCAGCGGGTCCACAGTGGAGAGAGGGGAAAACATCAAGTTCCTTAGGGTGCAGATCTCGGACAATCTCACCTGGTCCAGGAACACCAATGGGATTGTGAAACGGGCCCAGCAGAGATTGTACTTTCTGAGGAAGTTTAAACAAGTATCACTCCCCACTAACATCTTAACTACATTCTACAGAGGTGTGGCTGAGAGTGTGCTGACCTTTTGCACCACAACCTGGTACTCCAGCTGCAGTTCTGTCGACAAAAAAGCCTTGCAGAGGGTGGTTAGGGGAGCAGAGAAGGTTATTGGGGTCTCCCTACCTTCTGTCCAAGACCTCTTTCAGAGTCGATGCCTCCAGAAGACACGGTACATCATTAAAGACCCCCACACCCTCTCCATGAACTGTTTGTTCTTCTGCCATCAGGCAAATGTTACAGGAGCAACAAAACTAAAACCACAAGGCTACTAAACAGCTTCCTCCCACAGGCAGTCAGACTGCTAAATAGCTGCTCTACCTGACTCTGCTTTGGACACTTTTAACTTGCACTGGACACTTAAAACTTGATTTTAACTGACATGTGGCTGTTGTGTTTTACTATTTATTGTTAAGATTATTATTTAGTGTTGCGTTTATTATGTTATGATTGCACTGCTCCTGAGAAACTCTCTCATTCTGCCCTGCAGAGCTGATGTACGGTTAGAATGACAATAAAGTTTTTTGAATCTTTGAATCTCTGAATCGTAATCTTATAAACCTCTGTCAGATCTCCCCTCAGCCCCCTCCATTCCAGAGAAAACAACCCAAGTTTATCCAGCCTCTCATGATAGCACATGCCCTCTAAACCAGGCAGCATCCTGATAAGCCTCATCTGCTCCCTCTCCAAAGTCCCGACATCCTTCCTATAGTTAGAAGGAAAATACTTGATAATCCCAAGTGTGACATTTGCAGTATTTCCTAAACCATGGTCGACATGATGCCAGCCTGCCTCTTCAGGCTGAATTGTTCATCTTGACAACTGAGTGTCAGACACAAGAGACTGCAAATGCTGAAACCTGCAACAATGTACAATCTGTATGAATCCTGATGTGGGGTTTTGACCTGAAATCTTGAAACTTCCTTTTCCCCCACAGATGCTTCTCAACCTGCTGAGTTTAATCAGCAGATCGTTTATTGCTCCAGCTGAGTGTGAAGCTTGTCAGATTGTACAGAAGAAGAAGAAGCTATTGGCTAGTATGTAAAACTTCATTGAATAACAAGAATGATGGGAGCTGCTTTAATAAAAGGTAAAATGAACAACCTCATAACATTATCGAGCAAAAGATCAAGGTGACATTCAGTCCCTTTGTGTAAAATACAATTCATTCTCTAATTTGTGTCCCACAAACTACAGTTGATTTCTCCTGTTGCCTCAACTTCAGTCTTTCTTCTGATCAGAGTTAGAATTGGTTTTAATATCACTGGCATATGTTGTGAAATTTGTTGTTTTGTGGCAGCAGTAATTGTAATACATAATAATAAAAACTGTGAATTGCACTAAGTATATATATAATTAAAAAGTTAAGTTAAATAGATAGTGCAAACACAGAGAAAAAAAGTTGTGAAGCGGTGTGCGTGAGTTCAATGTCCATTCAGAAATCTGATGGCAGAGGGGAAGAAGCTATTTCTGAATCACTGAGCATGTGCCTTCAGACTCCTGTACCTCCCCCCGATTGTAGCAATGAGAACATTACAGTCCTTTGAAGACATAATGATGGCAAATTGATCTGTCTGAGAGAAGCACTTGCAAGTATGCTATGCTTACGCAGAGCTGGTCTTGCGAAGCAAAGTGGAGACACGAGAGACTGCAGGTGTTGGAATCAAGAGCAAAATGCAAAGTGCCAGAGGACCTCAGTGGGTCAGATGGCATCTATGGAGGGAAATGGGCTGTTGATGTTTCACGACAAGAAAAATCTCAAACCGTATCGTCCATCTCTGTCACAATGCCTGTCATGGGCACAAGCCTCCGTAGCATCCAGGATGTTTTCAAGGAGCGATGGCTCAAAAAGGTGGCATCCACCATTAAGGACCACCAGGACCCAGAACGTGCCCTCTTCTCGTTGTTACTGTCAGGGAGGAGGTACAGGAGCCTGAAAGTACACACTCAATAATTCAGGAACAGCTTCTTTCCCTCTGCCATCCAATATCTGAATTGAACCCATCGACAGCACCTTGCCACTTTTTTTTGTATATATACACACACCTACTTACTGTACTTCACAGCTTTATTATTACGTATTACACTGCACAGCCGCTGCAAAAACAACAAATTTCACGACATCCGCCGGTGATATTGAACCTTATTCTGATTCTGATGTGCACTGGCAATATCGGAACACAAGTGCAGGGGAAAGACAGACTCCGATGTAGAGACAGTGACAAGAGTCGATTCATAATAATTCCAAAAGAACATCGGTGGTTTGGTCAAGTGACACCATGAGAAGTAACATTCTCAAATCTAGAGCCTCCACGATTAGCACTAACGGGCCGTCCGCTTAAATAATACAATTCACGCGGAATCCCGAAGCATGTCCAAACAAACCTAATAAGCTGAAACAGAAAACACCAGGAGACCACATTACAAAGAGTGAGTCATTTGAGAAAAACACAAGGAAATCTAAACAATTAACGACTCTCATTAAACAACGATTAACCTCCTTAAGATTAAGTCAGAGCCCAACACTGTCCGAAGACTCATTACAATCTCCCACCATAGATGCTGCCTGATCTACTGAGAGCCTCCAGTGTCTTGTGTGTTTGTCCAAGGACTAACGGTGGCATAATAGAGTATGGTATGGTAACAGTGCAATGCTTTACAGTGCCATAGATACAGGTTCAATTTCCCCTGCTGCCTGTAAGGTGTTTGTACATTTTTCCCAAGACCAGACCAGTTTCCTCCACATACCAAAAGACATACCGATTAGGATTAATAAATTGGTTTATGCTACACTGGTGCCAGAAGCATGGTAACTCTTGTGGGCTGTCCATAGTACATTCTCGGGCAGTTTTGGTTATTGATGCAGATGATGCATTTCACTGTATGTTTTGATGTAGATGTGACAAATAAAGTTAATCTTTAAAGAAGCTCAAACAACAGGAATTCTGCAGATGCTGGAAATTCAAGCAACACACATCAAAGTTGCTGGTGAACGCAGCAGGCCAGGCAGCATCTCTAGGAGGAGGTGCAGTCGACGTTTCAGGCCGAGACCCTGCACAATACAGGCCCTTCAGCCCACAAAGCTGTGCCGAACATGTCCCTACCTTAGTACTACCTAGGCTTTACCCTTAGTCCTCTATTTTTCTGAGCTCCATGTAGCCATCTAGGGGTCTCCTAAAAGACCCTATCGTTTCCGCCACCAGCAGCCCATTCCACGCACTCACCAATCTGCGTAAAAAACTTACCCCTGACGTCTCCTCTGTACCTACTTCGAAGCACCACAGAACTATGCCCTCTCATGCTAGCCATTTCAACCCGGGAAAAGCCTCTGACTATCAACACGACCAATGCCTCTCATTATCTTGTACACCTCTATCAGGTCACCTCTCATCCTCTGTCGCTCCAAGGAGAAAAGGCTGAATTCACTCAACCTATTCTCATAAGGCATGCTCGCCAATCCAGGCAACATCCTTGTAAATCTCTTCTGCACCCTTTCTATGGTTTCCACATCCTTCCTGTAGTGAGGTGATCAGAACTGAGCACAGTACTCCAAGTGGGGTCTGACCAGGGTCCTATATAGCTGCAACATTACCTCTCGGTTCCTAAACTCAGTCCCACGATTGATGAAAGCTAATACACCGTATGCCTTCTTAATCACAGAGTCAATCTGCGCAGCAGCTTTGAGTGTCCTATGGACTCGGACCACAAGGTCCCTCTGATCTTCCGTACTGCCAAGAGTCTTACCATTAATACGATATTCTGTCATCATATTTGACCTACCAAAATGAACCACCTCACAATTTATCTGGGTTGAACTCCATCTGTCACCTCTCAGCCCATTTTTGCATTCCTATCAATGTCTCGCAGTAACCTCTGACAGCCCTCCACACTATCCACAACACCATTGTTTCATCAGCAAATCCATCTACTTCTTCATCCAGGTCATTTATAAAAATCACAAAGAGTAGGGGTCCCAGAACAGATCCCTGAGGCACACCACTGGTCACCGACCTCCATGCAGAATATGACCCGAATACAACCACTCTTTGCTTTTTGTGGGCAAGCCAGTTCTGGATCTACAAAGCAATTTCCCCTTGGAACCCATGCCTCCTTACTTTCTCAATAAGCCTTGCATGGGGTACCTTATCAAATGCCTTGCTGAAATCCATATACACTACATCTACTGCTCTACCTTCATCAATGTGTTTAGTCACATCCTCAAAAAATTCAATCAGGCTCGTAAGGCATGACCTGCCTTTCACAAATCCATGCTGACTATTAATCATATCATGCATCTCCAAATGTTCATAAATCCTGCATCTCAGGATCTTCTCCATCAACTTACCAATCACTGAAGTAAGACTCACTGATCTATAATTTCCTGGGCTAACTCTACTCCCTTTCTTGAATAATGGAACAACATCCGCAACCCTCCAATCCTCCAGAAACTCTCCTGTCCCCATTGATGATGTAAGGATCACTACCAGAAGCTCAGCAATCTCCTCCCTCGCCTCCCACAGTAGCCTGGGGTACATCTCATCTGGTCCCGTTGACTTATCCAACTTGATGCTTTCTAAAAGTTCCTGCACATCCTCTTTCTTAATATCTACATGCTCAAGCTTTTCAGTCCGCTGCAAGTCATCCCTATGAAACATGCTGTCGGGTTTCACTGCTGTGTTACATGCTGTAAGGTCTCACTGATAACGTAATGGTTTCTCTGTAGCAGCAATGTTTGGGTTATGACTAGAGATAATAGGGTTTGGAATGCTGTTGTCCTTTCTTGTAAGTCTGGAAGAGAGATTTTCACTGTCTTTTTGCCGGAGAGAGATGAGGAGAGAAGACGTGAATGGAGAGAGTTGGTATGGGTGGACTTGGAGCAAGTGTCCGAAGGGCAGCGACGGTCGGAGGAGGTTGATGGTGGACAATTGGCTTCAATCAGTGAGCTCCAACATTGCACAATAGACTGTTTCATAAGACTGGGCCCTTTTTTTTTGTTTTCTTTACTAACCATATAGTCAAAGTAAGAATTATAAAGCATAATGGTTTAATTGCATATTGTGTACTGTTTGTTATTTTGGGTACTGATTTGTAACAGGGGACACATCGCTCAGCAACCACCCAAAGGAGATTTCTTAAGTTTGGCCAGGCCGGGGGCTATCACCCACTATATTTAGCTGCTAGCCGAAGCAAGAGTCACATCTACAATTGCCAAGATCCTTTTCCATAGTGAATACTGAAGCAAAGTACTCATTAGGTACCTCTGCTATCTCCTCCGGTTCCATACACAATTTTCCACCATCACACCTGATTGGTCCTATTCTCTCATGTCTTATCCTCTTGTTCTTAACATACTTGTCGAATGCTTTGGAGTTTTCTTTAATCCTGTCTGCCAAGGCCTTCTCATGGCCCCTTCTGGCTTTCCTAATTTGTTTCTTGAGCTCCTTCTGCTAGCCTTATAAACTTCTAACTCTCTATCATTACTTAGCTTTTTGAACTTTTTGTAAGCTCTTCTTTTCTTCTTGACTAGATTTACAACAGCCTTTGCACACCACGGTTCCTGTACCCTGACATCCTTTCCCTGTCTCATCGGAACATACGGTGCAGAACTCCACACAAATATCCCCTGAACATTTGCCACATTTCTTCCGTACATTTCCCTGAGAACATCTATTTCCAATTTATCCTTCCAAGTTCCTGTCTGATAGCCTCATAATCCCCTTACTCTAATTAAACGCTTTCCTTACTTGTCTGCTCCTATCCCTCTCCAATGCTATGGTAAAGGAGATAGAATTATGATCATTATCTCCAAAATGCTCTCCCACTGAGAGACCTGACACCTGACCAGGTTCATTTCCCAATACCAGATCAAATACAGCCTCTCCTCTTGTAGGCTTATCTACATATTGTGTCAAGAAACCTTCTTGAACACACCTAACAAACTCCACCCCATCTAAACGCCTCGCTCTGGGGAGATGCCAATCGATATTTGGGAAATTAAAATTTCCCACCACAACAAGCCTGTTATTATTACTCCTTTCCAGAATCTGTCCCCCCATCTGCTCCTCGATGTCCCTCTTACTATTGGATGGTCTATAAAAGAACACCCAGTAGAGTTATTGACCCCTTCCTGTTCCTAACTTCCACCCACAGAGACTCCGTAGATAATCCCTCCATGTCTTCCTCCTTTTCTATGGCCGCGACACTACCTCTGATCAGCAGTGCCATGCCCCCACCTCTTTTGTCTCCCTCCCTGTCCTTTCTGAAACATTTAAAGCCTAGCACTCGAAGTAACCATTCCTGCCCCTGAGCCATCCAAGTCTCTATAGTGGCCACAACATCATAGCTCCAAGTACTGATCCATGCTCTAAGCTCATCCACTTTGTTCATAATACTCCTTGTATTAAAATAGACACATCTCAAACCATCAGCCTGAGCGTATCCCTTCTCAATCACCTGCCTATCCTCCCTCTCGCACTGTCTACAAGCTTTCTCTATTTGTGAGCCAACCGCCTCTTCCTCTGTCTCTTCAGTTTGGTTCCCACCCCTCAGCAATTCTCGTTTAAACTCTCCCCAATAGCCTTAGCAAACCTCCCCGCCGGGATATTGGTCCCCCTGGGATTCAAGTGCAACCTGTCCTTTTTATACAGGTCACTCCTGCCCCAGAAGAGGTCCCAATAATCCAGAAATCTGAATCCCTGCCCTCTGCTCTAATCCCTCAGCCACGTATTTATCCTCCACCTCACTCTATTCCTATACTCACTGTCATGTGGCACAGGCAGTAATCCCGAGATGACTACCTTTGTGGTCCTGCTTCTCAACTTCCTTCCTAACTCCTCCCTTTTCCTGCCTATGTCGTTGGTACCAAGATGTACCATGACCTCTGGCTGTTCTCCTTCCCACTTCAGGATATCTTGGACGCGATCAGAAACATCCCGGACCCTGGCACCTGGGAGGCAAACTACCATCCGTGCTTCTTTTCTGTGTCACAGAATCGCCCATCTGATCCCCTAACTATAGAGTCGCCTATCACTGCTGCCATCCTCTTCCTTTCCCTACCCTTCTGAGCCACAGGGCCAGACTCTGTGCCAGAGGCACGGCCACTGTCGCTTCCCCCAGGTAGGCTGTCCCCCCCCCAATAGTACTCAAGTAGGAGTACTTATTGTTAAGGGGGACAGCCACAGGGGTACTCTCTAGTGTCTGACTCCTGCCCTTCTCTCTCCTGACTGTTACCCACTTTTCTGTCTCCCCAGGCACCAGTGTGACTACCTGCCCATAACTCCTCTCTATCACCTCCTCACTCTCCCTGCCCAGACAAAGGTCATCGAGCTGCATCTCCAGTTCACTAACACGGTCCCTCAGGAGCTGCAGCTCGACACACCTGGCGCAGATGTGGCCATCCGGGAGGCTAGGAGTCTCCAGGACCTCCCATGTCTGACATGGAGCACAGAACACCGACCCCACACACATTCTTCCTGTCTGTATTCTACTCAGGGCAACCTACCTCGCCTTGACCCATTAACACCTAAGCCCTGTTGAGCCAAGGCCTTCCTACTCTGTCTCCCTCTACTCTGTTACCCGCTCTATAAGCTGTCTCCTTTTAAACTCTTCTCGCTGTTCTCACTGGCTGACGTCCACACGCTTGCGCAGTCGTGCCCCGATCAAAGCGCTGAAGAAATAACTGTCTCTTTCGAATTGGTAGGGGTTGTGGGTTTGGAAGTTGTTGTCTAAAGACTGTTACACAATCCTTGACAACCTTAATAAAATATGGGGAGAATGAAAATGTTTGGGTAAGGTAAATGTTTGGAGACTGGAGGCCAAGAGGCCTGTCCTGGAGTTGCACGATTGTCCATGTCTATGGTTAGGTAGGAGAGAGGAAGGGGCTTGTTTTGCTGTTGTTATTTTGTTGCTTGTTGTTTTTATCTTGCTCTGCCAAGCATTGTGGGCAATGCTATGTTGCTCTGCCAAGCATTGTGGACAACGGCTATGTTGCCGGAATGTGTGGCAACGCTTACAGGCCGTGCCCCCAGCACATCCTTGCATGTGTTGGTCGTTAATGCAGCGACACATTTCGCTCTATGTTATTACGTACATGTGGTAAAGTAAATCTGAGTCTGAATCTAATTGCTAAAATGGGTTCTTGAAGATCAGTGGGCTCTCGGTGGGCTTAAGATCTTCTTTCCATGCAGTGCCTTGCTACGAATGTTTCACACCATGATGACACAGTTATGAGTTGCAGGCATTGCTAACAAGGCGAGCATTTTTTGCCCTTCTCAAATGTGTTGGAAAATGTGAGTTGCCTTCTTGAACCATTGCAGATCTCGAATTCAATTCCAAAACGATAGAGGGAATGCAGATATTTTTCCAAGTCTATGACGAGATGGTGCAGACTCAGAACACAAGGACATTGATTTAGAACAGAGATGAATTTCTTTAGCCAGAGGGTGGTGAATCTGTGGAATTCATTGCTACAGATGGCTGTGGAGACCAAGTCATTGTGTATATTTAAAGCAGTAGTTGATTATAAAGGTCATCATAGGTTACGGGGAGAAGACAGGAGAATGGTGTTGAGAGGGATAGTAAACCAGCCTTGATGGAATGGTGGAGCAGACTTGATAGGTTGAATGACCTAATTCTGCTCCTATGGCTTATAATCTTATGGGATGGTGTGACTTGGGGTCAAGGCAACCTGTTGATGGAGATGCTCCTGTGCACAAATTGTCAGAAGTTTGTTCATTACTTTTGGGAAATGTTGTTCTTCTTTAGTTAACTGTCAATAATATCTAAGTTTCAGATCTACCTTGGAGGTTTATAATTAGCCCTAAATTAATATTACTGCTTGACAAAACTAAAGTGCAAAGTAGATGTGTTTCCAAACTATTCTCTGGGTGCATTTTTCAAGAGGGTTTCAGGGCATTGGACAGTAACACTACGACAGTGCCAGCGACCCGGGTTCAATTCCTGTTGCCGACTCTAAGGAGTTTGTACGTTTCCACACAACCACGTCGGTTTCCTCCAGGTGCTCTGGTTTCCTCCCGCATTCTGAAGACCTACGGGTTAGTAGGTAAATTGGTCACATGGGTGTAACTGGGCACCACAGGCTCGTTGGGTTGGAAGGGTCTGATAATGTGCTGTATCTTTAAATAAATCAATTTAAACTTAAAAAAATTTCCATCCAGTGTTTGAGCACTAAAGATGTTTGTGAACATTCACTCTCAGGCAGAAATTCACTCTGCACAACACAAGCACATGGACCTGCTGTAAACTTTTGGTGTGACGAATTTTTGGAAGGATTTAAAATGTCTCATCTTGCAAACCATGTGAAATGATGTGAGATGGCCCTTGTGGCTACGGGGTCAGGGGGTATGGAGGGAAGGCTGGGGCGGGGTTCTGAGTTGGATGATCAGCCATGATCATAATAAATGGCGGTGCAGGCTCGAAGGGCCGAATGGCCTACTCCTGCACCTATTTTCTATGTTTCTATGATTTAGAAAATTGCATCGAGGAGACGTGAAACTGTGGCTCTGCCTTTTCTCTCAGTTGGACACTATAAAATCCCGTGGTGACTGCTGTGAAGCAGAATAGTGGAGTAATGTTTGGCCAGCATCGCAGTCAAAATCACTCCAGCCATCAGCATTTACCTCATGTGCACAACCTCTAAGTCAATACATAAATACTAAGTAACTGTACAGTATTCAAGTAGCCCATGTTGTTGTAGTCTTTGGTTTGGGCTGGGAAACTGACTCCCCTTGTAATCACATTAAAATGCTCACAACCTCTCTATTCATTGGTCACGTTTTAATTCCTCCCAAATAATAGCAACAAAGGGAGTTTTTCAGTATAACTCATAATGAATCTGTAACAGATACAATGTCGCACTTTTTTTTGTACCATGAGGCGGTAAGGTGGTATTTTTGCCTTCAGGCTGACAAAGGCAAGTTCAAACATGTCTGTGTTGAGATACGGGAAGGAAATGGTTTGCTATGCATTGATCGTAACTTGGCATATGCCTGACATTCTGCAGACATTGTTGGCAGACAAACAACCAACTCTAAAAATTCTGTCTTTGGTTTCAATAATGGGCAGGTGATTTATTGCAAGATCACCAGCACCTCACTCTACACCAACCTCAGAATATGTTCAGAGCAGTCAATGAAATTTAAGATAATATTTTGAAGGGTATTTCCACAAAGGCTTTTTTTTCCCAGAACACAGCTTGATAAAAAAAATGATAGTTGGACATTTGAAATCAATCAACAAACAAGGTGGCTGTAGTTTTGTTGGAGAATTTGAGTTTATTCCATCTGTGAATCAGAATCGGGTTTTATATCTGATCTAAAATTTGAGGTTTTGCTGCTGCAGTACAGTGCAATACAGTACTATGCAAACGTCTTATGCACCTGAGATTTTTTTACATGGTTTCAGATGGTATGGCCTCCACAGAGCCCTGATCTCAACATCGTCAAGGCTGTCTGGGATTACCTGGAGAGCCAGTACCAAGCAAGATAGCCAAAGCCTGCCAAAGTACTGTGGCAAGTTCTCCAAGATGCTTGGAACAACCTACCAGCCAATATTGACTTGATTTAGTTTTTTACTGTTTACTGCCCTTTACAGTATCTTTTTGAGATTTAGAAACTTCATTTCATTATTTTTGAAAACATCTTCACTTTAAAGACTTTTTAATTGCGCCTAAGACTTAGGAACAGTACTGTACATAATTTAAAAAACTATAAATTACAATAAAAATACACAATTTGATTATATAAGTAATTCTAAATACCAAAAAAAAGATTTACAGGTGAGGGGAAAGTTGGGTAGGTAGGGGTAGAAGCTTGGAGGTGATAAGTGGAATCAGAATCAGAATCCGGTTTAATTTTATATTTGTATTTATTGTGGATTTTTATTGTGTTCTTTATGCTCCATTGGATCCAGAGTAACAAGCATTTTCTTCTCCTTTGCACTCGTGTACTGAAGATTGACAATAAACAATTGTGATCTTGAATGTTGACAGAGATGCATAATAAGACTTTGAGAGGCATGGATAAAGTGGACAACCAACACCTTTTTTCCAGGGAAGCGATGGCTAAGATCACAGCACATCTGTTTAAGTTGAGTGAAAGAAATTTTAGGGGAGATGTCAAAGGGAGGTTTCTGACATAAATAGTGAAAGATGGCGTTGCTGCATAATCAGCTCTTTATATAGACATAGATAAGAAACAGCTCACTCAGATTTGCAGATAAGAGCCAGACAATCAGACAACCCCTATTCAAGTAATGCAGCGCCAGAGAAACTTCCAGAGCTTTCCAGAATCATACATATGTAACTACAAGTGGATAGATACTACTACACATACATACTGTAGCCACTAGGAAACATTCTAAAGAGTTACGTATACAGTACTGTGCAAACGTTTTTGACACACATGTATAGCTAGGGTGCCAAAGACTTTTGCACAGTACTGTAGTTGTCAACATGAAGCAGAGAGTGAGTTTGTAAATCTGGTGGGAGCAAAGCATGTTGGGAATGGTGAGGGTAGAGTGCCATGGGTGGGGTGTGGGATAGGTGGCAAAGGAGTGCCAGGGTGAGGGTGTGGTGCGGGTGCAGACACACTCAGCCCTAAGACACCAGACAAGGTCATTTAATTCCAAACAATTGGTTTATTGATCATTACAGAATGTCTCTCTGGTGCTTCCCACTCCCTCCCCTCTCCCTCTTCCCTTTTCCTAACAACAATTCCCCTGTCCCTGCTCCCTTCCCACTCTTGGTCCATAATGGAGACCCATGTCAGTATCAGATTTATCGTCACTCACACAGGTCATGAAATTCGTTTTTTTTTTGCGACATCAGGATGCTGCCTGATTTAGAGGGCATGTGCTATCATGAGAGGCTGGATAAACTTGGGTTGTTTTCTCTGGAACGATGGAGGCTGAGGGAGATCTGACAGAGGTTTACAAGATTATGAGAGACATAGATAGAGTAGGTGTGGGCACGTGGGCAAGTGGTTAAGGCATTGGACTAGTTACCTGAAGGTCGTGAGTTCGAGCCCCAGCCGAGTGAACATGTTGTGTCCTTGAGCAAGGCACTGATGCCAAGTTGTATGGGTCCTGATGCCCTTCCCTTGGACAACATTGGTGTCATGGTAAGGGGAGACTTGCAGCATGGGCAACTGCCGGTCTTCCATACAACCATGCCCAGGCCTGCGCCCTGGAGAGTGAAGACTTTCCAGGCACAGATCCATGGTCTCGCAAGACTAATGGATGCCTTTATTTATTTATTAGATAGAGTAGACAGAGAGTATCTGTTTCCCAGGGTTGAAATGTCTAATATGAGAGAACATGCATTGAAGGTAAGAGAAGGTAAGTTCAAAGCAGATGTGAGGGGTGAGTTTTTTACTCAGAGAGTGGTGGGTGCCTGGCATGGTGATAGAGGCAAATACATTAGAACCTTTTAAGGGACGTTTGGATAGGCACATTGATGTAAGGAAGTTGGAGGGATACGGACATGGTGTAGGTAGGAGGGATTAGTATCTGGGTATTTTTGATTTGGTCTTTAGCTGGCTCAGCACAACATTGTGGGTCAAATGACCTTTTCCTGTGCTGTACTCTTCTATGTTCTATGGCCGGTGATAGGTGAGACCAGGTGAGTGAGAAACAACAGATTTCATATAGAGCTGCACCAGAATAATCACTTTTGCTCTCTCTGCTTTGCAAAGTTACTAAATATTTAAATATTTCATGTGCAGTATTAGTATCATGGAAGTTGATGACATCTGAAATCTGTGATTTATAAAGCATTAATACAAGGGTTTCCAACCTGGAGCCCCGCTGGTTTCCTTGGCTGCATAAGTCTAGGGAACACACACTCCAATCCCACAAAACGTGTGAGATTAAGACTGCTCTCCCACCCCAAGCCCCAGTTTCTGTGGGTACTGTGCAATTTGCTACCCTGTTACAACTCAGTGCCAGGAAATAACAGGCAGCATACTGCATACAATTAAGGGAATTATATTTATGAATCTTAACTTAACTGAAGGGTTAGTAAACAAAAGAAAGAAAAAACAAAAAAGGTCCATTATAATTAAACAGTCAAATGGGCACAAGTTGGAGCTCCAAGATTCACTAATCCTTAGTCGAGCTCGGCACCTTGCTCCATCGAATCATGGTCCTCCACTGGGTTGAATTCTACGAGCAGTTCTCTCCG
Source organism: Mobula birostris (assembly GCF_030028105.1). Taxonomy (NCBI): domain Eukaryota; kingdom Metazoa; phylum Chordata; class Chondrichthyes; order Myliobatiformes; family Myliobatidae; genus Mobula; species Mobula birostris. The sequence goes on along the minus strand of NC_092389.1, from coordinate 43,688,674 downwards.
GCGTCTTCTCTCTTCATCTCCCACCGAACAAAGGACCCCAGCTCACACCGGTGTCTTTCACACAACCCGAAAGAACCCACCCTCCTGATTGGATAGCTCACGTTCCAAAGGACCCATTATCTCTAGCCATAGACCAAACACTGCTGCTACAAAAATACCATTACGTTAGCAGTGAAACCTTTCCCAGGGTGTTACAGGGTCCACGGATCCCTTGTTTAATGAGGTAATGTTGCAGCTATATAGGACCCCACTTGGAGTACTGTGCTCAGTTCTGGTCACCTCAATACAGGAAGGATGTGGAAACCATAGAAAGGGTGCAGAAGAGATTTACAAGGATGTTGCCTGGATTGGGGAGCATGCCTTATGAAAACAGGTTGACTGAACTCAGCCTTTTCTCCTTGGAGCGACGGAGGATGAGAGGTGACCTGATAGAGGTGTATAAGATGATGAGAGGCATTGATCGTGTGGATAGTCAGAGGTTTTTTCTCAGGGCTGAAATGGTTGCCACAAGAGGACACAGGCTTAAGGTGTTTGGAAGTAGGTACAGAGGAGATGTCAGGGGTAAGTTTTTTTACTCAGAGAGTGGTGAATGGGTGGAATGATCTGCCGGCAATGGTGGTGGAGGCGGATACGATAGGGTCTTTTAAGAGACTTTTGGATAGGTACATGGAGCTTAGAAAAATAGAGGGCTATAGGTAAGCCTAGTAATTTCTAAGGTAGGGACATGTTCGGCACAGCTTTGTGGACCGGAGGGCCTGTATTGTGCTGTGGGTTTTCTATGTTTCTATGTTTCTCATGGTACTAGTCCATGGCATAAAGAAGGCTGGGAACCCCTGAAATGCTCTTCTGATGAAATGTCTTCTTCTTAAAACATTATCTCTGGTGCTGTCTGACCTTCTGAGTGTTCCCAGCACTTTGATATTTTTATTTCAGAGTTCAAGAATCAAGGCTCAATGTTACTTGCCATACACATTTACATGTATTAGGAATTTGCTGTGCTGTGTTGGTCAGGGCATGACATGCAACAAAAGAAACAATAGCATTCAACAATTATACAGAATAAAGAGCTATATTAAAATAAAATTGGAAATACAGATAGAGAGTATAAAGTGCGTAAATAGATAACCACTAGCATATACTTACAGTGCAAACAACATTAGAAAAAGTGGTTTATACTGTTTACAGGGCAGTAACGGGGTCATAGATGAGGAGGCTAACTAAATGGTTGATCAGCTTAACTACCTGGGGAAAGAAACTTTAAGATGATGTGAAGTTTTCGATTTAATAGCCCTATAGTGCTTTTCAAAAAGGAGCTTGGTAAAGTTACTTTGCTGGGTGGGTAATGATAATCCTAGTGTTGATGAACTGTCATGATTAGGGTTCTGGCATTTGGTTCAAGAAATTAATGGTTGACAGGAATTAGCAGTTCTTGAACCTGTGCTTAATATCCTTCAGGGTAAAGGTCACAGGTGGCCTCAGTTATCATTTAGTCTACTGATCTCAGATTTGAATGAACTCAAAGACCCAGCCTCCGTACTACTGGAAAGTTCTTCTCTTCTCATTCTGATGTCTGGCTCTAGATTGGTGGAAACCCTAAGTCCATGAACCTCTGTGAGTCTGCTGGTGTAGTTGTAGGCCCAATGACTGAATCCATGAGTGCCCTGGAGACTGGAGGCCAACAACTGCCTGTCCTGGGGTTAGAGCACTGTGTATATGCATTAGAGAGGAAAAGGGTTTGATTTGCTGCTCATAAACACAAGAGATTCCACAGATGCTGGAAATCCCGGGTAACAAACAGAAAATACTGGAGGAACTCAACAAGGCCAGGCAGCATCCATGAAAATGAATAAACAGTTGAGGTTTTGGGCCAAGATCCTTCATCAGGACTGCCTGTTGTGTTCTGTGTTGTTCTGCCAAGAATGGTGTCATGCTGTGTAGGTGCCAGAATGTGTGGTAACGCTATTGGCTGCCCTGATCATATCATTGGGTGTGTTGGTTGTTAACGCAAACAATTAACTTCACTGTCTGTTTCCATGTATATGTGATAAATAAATCTGAATCTGTTGAGCCTGAGGAAACATCCCCCTTGCTTCCAGCCCCATCAGAACTTTCAATGGGATTGCCTCTCTTTCTACTAAAGCCATTGAGGGACCATGCCCGAACAAAAGGATTTTTTGTTGATTACAACCACCATGTTTACGATCTCTGAAGTCCTTGGATACAGGATGAAGGTCTAGCAACAGATCAACTTTTAACCTCATTACTTTGCCCAGTATTGTCTCTCCCTGTCTTAGGTTCACCATTAGGCACATCTACAAGGAACGCTGCCACAAGAAAGCAGCATCTTATCATCAAGGACTTCCACCATCCAGAGCATTCCCTCTTGTCACTACTACCATCGGGAAGGAGGTACAGAAGTCCTAAGTCCCACAACAACAGGTTCAGGAACAGTTATTACCCTTCAACCAGCACGAACTGGCATAGCTAACTCCACTCACCACTACACTGAACTGAAACCATAACTTTCAAGGACTCTACAACTCATGTTCTCGGTATCTATTATTTTATTAATATCTTTTTTTTATATTTGCAGTTTATCTTCTTTAGTGCAGTGGTCGTTTGTGTGTAGTTTTTCATTGATCCTATTGTATTTCTCTGTTCTACTGTAAATGCCTGCAAGAAAGCAAATCTCATATTAGTGTTCAATGATATAAATGTACTTTGATAATAAATTTACTTAGAACTTTGAACTTTGAACTTTGAAATTCTTCTCTTCCATTTCCCCTGATTATCTATTATGACTGGCAACTCAGTCCTACTGTCAGTAATGAATTTAGACAATAGCCAAAATGACTCCCTTGACATCCAAGGGTGATCAGTAAACCCTGGCCCCGTCAGTGACAAGCAGTGCTGAGAATGGATTAAAATATTGAGCAATGCAAACTATTTAAACAAAAATCACATTCGGAAGATCAAAATGCTACAAGATTTGCATGCAATTATTTTCGACGAAATTCTAACTTCACTCAAGTCCTATAACAAGCTAAAGCAAATGGAGGCACCTTCCAAAGACAATATCATGTGGCCATTAATTGAGAGTAGGCTGGTGGTAATTAAACTGTTCATTTTATGTAACTGTTTTTATTAAGGAAATACTGCTAACAGCATGTGTGAATTCTGAATTGGCAATAACGTGCCCAAGAGGTGGTGCCAGTAATCTCCAATTATGTTTGTGTTGGTTAGAAAAGGAGAACAGAAACTTTCCACTTCATGCAATTGTGGCAGTAACCCTCTGGTCTGGAGAATAGATTGAGATGTGTTTTGTACGGGTAGAAAATGAGTGTTGATGGAACCAATGTGGCAAATAATTACTCAGTAGATTTCAGAGTCATACAACACACACAAACTGCCGGAGGAACTCAGCAGGTGAGGCAGCATCTATGGAGGGAAATGAACAGTCAACCTCTTGAACCAAGCCCCTTCCTCAGGACTGGATAGGAACAGGGAAGAAGGCAGAATATCAAGGTGGTTGGAGACTAAGGAGTACAAGCTGGCTGAATGAGAGTTGGGTTGGAAGGTGTGTGGGTGGAGGAGAAAGTTGAAGTTTGAAGCTGGGAGGTGATAGGTGGAAGGGATAAAGGGATGAAGAGAAATTAATCTGATAGGAGAGGAGAGTGGACCACTGGAGAACTGGAAGGTGGGGGGAGCTACTGACCTCTGTCTCTTTTAAATGTTGAAAAAGATATGATTTGATGCAGGAAATCGAAGGTCATTTTTAAACTCTAGCAACTTCTGATTAATACATCTGATCCAATTTTTGTAAGTGTGCATTTTCATTCAGTCAGGTAAATATTTCAAAATATCTTACCTGCTTCTAATAAAAAGTTATGTTTTTAAACCTTGTTAGATATTTCAGTTTCTACTTTATTTCCATTAATATTCATTTTATGCTCTGTAAAATGATTTTAAAGCTTGAGTTAAGTGGAACAGGGAAGAAGCCAGAATAAGAAGGCGAGTAGAAGGGAAGAGGTACAAACTGACAGGAGATAGGGGGGAATGTTGGTGGGTAAGGAAGGGGGAAAATGAAGTAAGAAGCTGGAAGGTGATAGGTGGAAGAGGGGAAGGGATGAAGAAGAAGGAATCTGATAGGTGGCCACAGTAGACCATAGCAAAAAGGGAAGGAGGAGGGGAATCAGAGGAGTGATGGTTGGGGGGAGAGAAGAGAAGGGGCCAGAGGACAAGTATCCCCATTCTGGTTTACATCTACTATCATGCTCTGCCTGAAGCCATAAGAGATAGGAGCAGAATTAGGCCATTTAGGCCACAAGTCTGCTCTGCCATTTCATCAGGGCTGATCTATTTTCCTTCTCAATCTTAATCTCCTGCCTTCCCCCTGTGTTCCTTCATGCCCTGACCAATCAAGAATCCATCAATCTCGGCCTTAGCTATACATAAAGACTTGACCTCTACAGCCACCTGTGGCAACGAATTCCACAGGTTCACCACTCTCTGGCTAAAGAAATTCCTCTTCATCGCCGTTCTAAAAGAACACCCTTCTATTCTGAGGCTGTGTCCTCTGGTCTTAGACCCTCCTACCATGGAAAGTATCTTCTCCACATCCACTCTATCAAGGCCTTTCACCATTCAATAAGTTTCAATGAGATCACGTCTCATTCTTCTGAATTCTAGTGAATAGAAGCCCAGAGCCATCAAACGCTGAGTTCTTCCAGCACTTTGTGTTTGGTGCTCAAGGTTTCCAGCATCTGCAGGATCTTGTTTGTTTATTATAATGGTAAAGTATTCAGTTCTTCAAGTTAATGTTACAAAACTGATTTCAGGTGCATCCCCAATATTTGACACCAATTGACCAGGGGAAGATCCATGACATAGAAACATAGATACATAGAAAATAGGTGCAGGAGTAGGCCATTCGGCCCTTCGGGCCTGCACCACCATTCAGTATGATCATGGCTGATCATCCACTCAGAACCCTGTACCAGCCTTCCCTCCATACCCCCTGATCCCTTTAGCCACAAGGGCCATATCTAACTCCCTCTTAAATATAGCCAATTAACTGGCCTCAACTGTTTTCTGTGGCTGAGAATTCCACAGATTCACCACTCGCTGTGTGAAGAAGTTTTTCCTCATCTCGGTCCTAAAAGGCTTCCCCTTTATCCTCAAACTGTGACCCCTCGTTCTGGACTTCCCAACATCGGGAACAATCTTCCTGCACCTAGCCTGTCCAATCCCTTTAGGATTTTATACGTTTCAATAAGATCCCCCCCTCAATCTTCTAAATTCTAAATGGATTTAAATTTAAGACAGATAAAAGCCAAAATATTTGTCTGTGAGAACATTGGAACTCTCTTCAGTAATTGGTTTATTATTGTCACGTATGCTATGGTGGTGCAGTGACATCAGTGCTGGACTCCGGAGCGAAGGTTCCCGAGTTCGAACCCAGTCGGGCCACTCCCGGGCACGCTTTCCATCCGTGTCGGGTTGAATGTTGAGCTCGCAACTCGGCCTCTAAAAAAAACTGCGTTGTGAGAAGGACGTGGGGGACCACTCACAGAATCTTTTCTCCAAGACAACCAATTGAAAAAGTGGTCACTGAGGCTCTGGCAGAGTATGGCACACGAAAATGCGATGGTAGAGTGAAAAAACTTTGTTCTGCATGCTGCCCAAATAGATTATTCCACACATTGAGCTAATACAATGGAAAAGCAATAACAGAGTGCAGAATAAACTGTTGCAGTTCAATCTGTCTAAGCTGAAATCACTCAAACTTATTATAACACATACTGTACCTTCCTTTGGAATTCTGCAGCATTCTGGAGGTATTGATATATTGACATGTGGCATTCTTGAGCCAATGTAAGAATTATTTGACCTAATAAACCACTAACACTTGCTTTGTACCTGTGACTATGTGGCTAAGTACAACTCCAATGCTATATTTAAGTTTGCTAATGACACTGTTGTTGAGCAAATTCAAGGTGTGACAAATTGGCATACAGGAGGGAGGTTGGTGCAATAGCAACAACCTCTCACTCAACCAAAACCAAAGGGCATTAGAACATTAGAAAGTTTTTGATAACAACAGGCCATTCAGCCTAACAAGGCTTGCCAAATTCCAATTCATACAGTGTATTGACATAACGATTGAGTTTAGATTTGAAAGTCTCTGAGGTACTACTCTTAACTACACAACTAGGTAGTTTGTTCCATGTGTCCACAACTCACTGTGTAAAGAAATGCTTCCTGATATTAGTCTGAAATATCTCTTTAATCAGTCTCCACCTATGGCCCCATGTCCTCACTGATGGATTAATTTTGAAGTAGCAGATGGCATCCACTTTACTTACACCCTTAATGATTTTGAACACATCTATCATGTCTCCTCTCATTCTACGTAAAGAGATTTAATTATTTCAATTTTCCTTCATAGCTTATACTGTACCCTGCAGACCTGGAATGAGTCTCATTGCCTTTCTCTGAACTCTCTCCAGTGTCTTCACATCCCTCACAAAATAGGGACGCAATATTGTACACAATACTCAAGGTGTGTCTTCACAAGCACATTATGCAGTTTAAGGAGAACTTCTCTAGACTTGAACTCCACTGAGTGCATTGTATAGCCCAACATTCTCTTAGCCTTCCTAATTGCTTCTGTGCATTGTCTAGATGCTGATAATGATGAGTCTACCAGGACACCCAAATCTTTCTCACACAGTGCATTTTCTTACTCAAGACCCCCATTGTATATTTATATCTAATATTCTACTTCCTATACATAATATTTTACATTCACTTACATGAAATTTCATCTGCTATTTATCTGCCCTCATCTGGATTTTGTTTAGATCTAACTGTATTGATTCTGCTGCCTGAATGAGATCAGCGCATCCCCCTTATTTTGTGTCATCTGCAAATTTTACTAGTTTACTTGAATGCGCTTATCCAAATCATTAATGTAGATTAAAAACAGCAGTGTCCCAAAACTGATCCCTGCAGAACCCCACTTTTAACATCTTTTAGGTGTGAAAATGATCCTCTCATCATAACTCATTGCTTTCTGTTTTGAGCCAATTTTGCACCCATTCACACTCCTTACCCTGAATCCCTACCTCCTGTAACTTGATTATTAATCTCTCATTGGTTACTTCGTCAAAAGCTTTCTGAACATCCAACTAAATGATATCAACCGCCCTATTGTTATCACAAACATGAAATACTCTGCAGATGCTGGGGTCAAAGCAGCACTCACAACACGCTGGAGGAACTCAGCAGGTCGGGCAGCATCCGTGGAAAAGATCGGTCAACGTTTCGGGCTGGAACCCTTCTGCCCAACCTGCTGAGTTCCTCCAGCGTGTTCTGTGTGTTGCTATTGTTATCATAAATTTTAGTTGCCTCTTCATAGAATTCCAGCATATTAGTAAAACATGATTTCCTCTTTCTGAACTCATGCAGGCTTTCTGCTAACATGCCTGTTCTTATGAGCTGCTTTTCCATCTTATTCTTTATTAATGTTTCCATTATCTTACCTACAATACACATTAAGCTTACTGGTCTATAATTACCAGGGTTAGTGTGGTCATCCATCTTATATACCATTTCCATTTCCATTTCCAGTCCTCAGGAAATACACCAGTCTTCACTGACTTTTGAAAAATACATGTTAGGGGTTTGTATATATAATCACAGACCTCCTTAAGTACTCTTGGACATACGTTGTCTGGCCGTGGAGATTTATTAACTTTCAGCCTTTTCTGCTGAAGCAGAGCCTCTCTTTCAAAGATCTTCAAGTTACTTAAAACAACTTTATTTTTTTCTCCACTTACTGGCATATTGCTAACATCTTCTCTGGTGAATACTTCAGCAAAATATGAGTTAAGAGTATCCGCTATATCCTTCTGTGCATAATTTATCACCCCACTATTATTCCTCAAACACTTAACTTCCTCCTTGACTTTTCTCTTACTACTGAAGTTTTGAAAAAATCTCTTAGGGTCAGTTTTAGGGTTATCAGCAATATCTTTCTCAACCTGCCTTTTGGCAATCCAAATTTCCATTTTGACCATAGCTCTCATATTTTCATATGGCCTGCAAAGTTTAACATCATTACTATTTTTTTCTGTATTCCTTATATAGCTGTATTTTATTCAATAACTTTTTATGTATATCTTTATTCATTCATGTATTGATCTATTGTTTTTACTGCTACTCCAGACCTTGGGTATGAACATTTTCAGCGCTATGTGTATTACCTCTTTAAATCGACCCCGTTGTTCCTCAGCTGACTCAACAAGGTGATTATTGACTACATGAGGAAGAAACCAGAGCCCACGAGCCACCGCCAATTCCCTAATGAGGACTGGCTTAGGTCCCACACCACACAGGTTCAGGGACCGCTAGTACCCTTCAACCATCAGGCTCCTAAACCAGCTTGGATTATTTTACTCACCCTATCATTGAAATGGCTGCACAACTTATCGACTCACTTTCAAGGCCTTTACAACTCAATATTATTTGCTTATTTGTTATTATTTGCATGATTTGTCTTCTTTTGCATATTGGTTGTTCGCCAGTCTTTGTTAATTCTAGTTTTTTGTAAATTCTATTGTATTTTTTTATTTTCTTGTAAATGTCTGCAAGAATACAAATCTTGGGGTAATATATGGTGACATATACGTACTTCGATCTTAAATTTATTTTGAACTTTGAACTAGTTGCAAGGAACCTCATGTACTTGTCTCAAGTTAACATTGACAAAAATCACTAAATATCGCCTGTCCTGTTTCAATCACATAGATGTCATTGGCCAGGAAAGCTCAGCAACGCATCTACTTCTTCAGGAGGCTAAAGAAGATTTGGCATGTCCTTGCTGATCCTTACCAATATTTATTGTTGCACCATATCTGGATGTGTAACAGCTTGGAAAGCTGCTCTGCCTGTACTCGCAGGAAACAGCAAACAGTTGTGGCCATGAGAACCAACCTCCCTTCCATAAACGCTGTCTACGCTTCTCGCTGCCTCAGTAAAGGAGGTTGACAATCAAAAGCCCCATCCACCCAGATCATTCTTTCTTCTCTCTCCTATCAGAAGATATGAAAGCCTGTCTGCGCATATCATTAATCTCAATGAAAATTTCTTCCTCACTGTTATAGAGCATAGAATAGTACAGCACAGTACAGGCCCTTTGACCCACAATGTTGTGCCGACCCTCAAACCCTGCCTCCCATATAAGCCCCCACCTTAGATTCCTCCATATACCTGTCTAGTAGTCTCTCAAACTTCACCAGTGTATCTGCCTCCACCACTGACTCAGGCAGTGCATTCCACGCACCAACCACTCTCTAAGTAAAAAACCTTCCTTTAATATCCCCCTTGAACTTCCCACCCCTTACCTTAAAGCCATGTCCTCTTGAATTAAGCAGTGGTTCTCTGAGGAAGAGGCGCTGGCTATCCACTCTATCTATTCCTCTTATTATCTTGTACACCTCTATCATGTCTCCTCTCATCCTCCTTCTCTCCAAAGAGTAAAGCCCTAGCTCCCTTACTCTCTGATCATAATGCATACTTTCTAAACCAGGCAGCATCCTGGTAAATCTCCTCTGTACCTTTTCCAATGCTTCCACATCCTTGCTATAGTGAGGCGACCAGAACTGGACACAGTATTCCAAGTGCGGCCTAACCAGAGTTTTACAGAACTGCATCATTACATCGCGACTCTTAAACTCTATCCCTCGACTTATGAAAGCTAACACCCCATAAGCTTTCTTAACTACCCTATCCACCTGTGAGGCAACTTTCAGGGATCTGTGGACATGTACCCCGAGATCCCCGTGCTCCTCCACACTACCAAATATCCTGCCATTTACTTTGTACTCTGCCTTGGAGTTTGTCCTTCCAAAATGTACCACCTCACACTTCTCCGGGTTGGACTCCATCTGCCACTTCTCAGCCCACTTCTGCATCCTATCAATGTCTCTCTGCAATCTTTGACAATCCTCTACGCTATCTACAACACCACCAACCTTTGTGTCATCTGCAAACTTGCCAACCCACCCTTCTACCCCCACATACAGGTCGTTAATAAAAATCACGAAAAGTAGAGGTCCCAGAGCAGATCCTTGTGGGACACCATTAGTCACAATCCTCCAATCTGAATGTAATCCCTCCACCACGACCCTCTGCCTTCTACAGGCAAGCCAATTCTGAATCCACCTGGCCAAACTTCCCTGGATCCCATGCCTTCTGACTTTCTGAATAAGCCTACCGTGTGGAACCTTGTCAAATGCCTTAAAAAATCCATATAGATCACATCCACTGCACTACCCTCATCTATATGCCCGGTCACCTCCTCAAAGAACTCTATCAGGCTTGTTAGTCATGATCTGTCCTTCACAAAGCCATGCTGACTGTCCCTGATCAGACCATGATTCTCTAAATGCCTATAGATCCTATCTCTAAGAATCTTTTCCAACAGCTTTCCCACCACAGACGTAAGGCTCACTGGTCTATAATTACCCAGACTATCCCTACTACCTTTTTTGAACAAGGGGACAACATTTGCCTCCCTCCAATCCTCCGGTACCATTCCCGTGGACAACAAGGATATAAAGATCCCAGCCAGAGGCTCAGCAATCTTTTCCCTCGCCTCGTGGAGCAGCCTGGGGAATATTCTGTCAGGCCCCGGGGACTTATCCGTCCTAATGTATTTTAACAACTCCAACACCTCCTCTCCCTTAATATCAACATGCTCCAGAACAACAACCTCACTCATATTGTCCTCACCATCATCAAGTTCCCTCTCATTGGTGAATACCGAAGAGAAGTATTTATTGAGGACCTCGCTCACTTCCACAGCCTCCAGGCACATCTTCCCACCTTTATCTCTAATTGGTCCTACTTTCGCTCCTGTCATCCTTTTTTTCTTCACATAATTGAAGAATGCTTTGGGGTTTTCCTTTACCCTACTCACCAAGGCCTTCTCATGCCCCCTTCTTGCTCTTCTCAGCCCCTTCTTAAGCTCCTTCCTTGCTTTCCTATATTCCTCAATAGACCCATCTGATCCTTGTTTCCTAAACCTCATGTATGCTGCCTTCTTCCACTTGACTAGATTTTCCACCTCCCTTGTCACCCATGGTTCTTCACCCTACCATTCTTTATCTTCCTCACTGGGACAAATTTATCCCTAACATCCTGCAAGAGATCTCTAAACAATGACCACATGTCCATAGTACATTTCCCTGCAAAAACATCATCCCAATTCACACCCGCAAGTTCTAGCCTTATAGCCTCATAATTTGCCCTTCCCCAACTAAAAATTTTCCTGTCCTCTCTGATTCTATCCTTTTCCATGATAATGCAAAAGGCCAGGGAGCGGTGGTCACTGTCCCCCAGATGCTCACCCACTGAGAGATCCGTGACCTGACCCGGTTCATTACCTAGTACTAGATCTAGTATGGCATTCCCCCTAGTCAGCCCGTCCACATACTGTGACAGGAATCTGTCCTGGACACACTTAACAAACTCTGCCCCATCTAAACCCTTGGAACTAATCAGGTGCCAATCAATATTAGGGAAGTTAAAGTCACTCATGACAACAACCCTGTTATTTTTGCACCTTTCTGAAATCTGCCTCCCAATCTGCTCCTCTGCATCTCTGCTGCTACTAGGGGGCCTATAGAATACTCCCAATAGAGTAACTGTTCCCTTCCTGTTCCCAACTTCCACCCATACTGACTCAAAAGAGGATCCTGCTACATTACCCACCCTTTCTGTAGCTGTAATAGTATTCCTGACCAGTAATGCCACCCCTCCTCCCATTTTTCTGCCCTCTCTATCCTTTTTAAAGCACTGAAATCCAGGAATATTGAGAATCCATTCCTGCCCTGGTGCCAGCCAAGTCTCTGTAATGGCCACTGCATCATAATTCCATGTACGTATCCAAGCTCTCAGTTCATCACCTTTGTTCCTGATGCTTCTTGCATTGAGGTACACACATTTCAGCCCTTCTACCTTACTGTCTTTATTCTGCTTCTGTTTCCTCAAAGCCTCTCTATATGTTAGATCTGGCTTTACTCCATGCACTTCTTTCACTGCTCTATCGCTCTGGGTCGAATCCCCCTTGTAAATTAGTTTAAACCCTCCCGAACCATGCTAGCAAACCTACCTGCAAGGATATTGCTCCCCCTTGAGTTCAGATGCAACCCATCCAATCTGTACAGGTCCCACCTTCCCCAGAAGAGATCCCAATGGTCCAAAAATCCAAAACCCTGCTCCCTGCACCAACTCCTCAGCCACACATTCAACTGCCATCTCCTCCAATTCTTACCATCACTGTCACATAGCACTGGCAGCAATCCTGAAAACACCACCCTCGAGGTCCTGTTCTTCAGCCTTCTGCCTAGTTCCTGAAACTCACACTTCAGGACCTCATTCCTCTTCCTGCCTATGTCGTTGGTCCCAACATGTATCACGACTTCTGGTTGCTTTCCCTCTCGTACCAGGATGTCGTGCACCCGGTCAGAGACATCCCGGACCCTGGCACCCGGGAGGCAACAAACCATGCGGGTGTCCTTCTCACGTCCACAAAATCTTCTGTCTGCTCCCCTGACTATAGAGTCTCCAATAACGACAGCTCTCCTCTTCTCCGTCCCACTCTTCCGCACCACCGGGTCAGTCTCAGTACCGGAGGCCCTGCCACCATGGCTCACACCTGGTCGGTCGTCCCCGCCAACAGTATCCAGCATGGTAAACTTATTATTCAGGGGAATGGCTACAGGGGTGCTCTGCACTACCTGTCTGCTCACCTTCGCTTTGCCCCCTCCGACTGTCACCCAACGACCTGCTTCCGACAGCCTAGGTGTGACTACCTCCCTGTAGCTCTCATCTATGACTGCCTCATTCTCCCTTATGAGTTGAAGGTCATCCAGCTGCTGCTCCAGATTCCTTACACGGTCTTCCAGATCGCCCAGCCGTATGCACTTCTGGCAGATGTGACTCTGTGGGAGAGGAGTATTCCCCCAAGACTGCCACATCTCACATGAGAGGCACATCACCGTCGCAGGAGACATTGTGAAGACTAACTGCGAGCAAGCTTGTCCTCCGCCTCTTCTCCTCGAAGCCTCTCGGGTCAAAGCCTCAAAGCTCCACTCCTTCACTGCCCCACTCACTCACTGGCCGCTTTCCAAGATGGTTTCCTAGTACGATAAGATTCTTCACTTCCCATTCTATCGCATTGTGACCTTGCTCCTTATCGTCTACCTGCACTCCACCTTCTCTGTAACTGTTGCACTTTACTCTGCATTCTGTTAATGCTTTATCTTGTTCTACCTTAGTTGACTTTGTAATGATCAAAGTATGCAAGACAAGCTTTCATTTGGTGCACGTGGCAATGATAAACCAATTCTAATTCCAGTTCCAAATATGATGGCTTTGAAAATGGCTGTTAAATTTATTCAGAAACAAAAGAAGATTGAGGGCAGTTTTGGGCCCCTAATCTAAGAAAGGATGAGCTGATGTTGGAGAGGGTTCAGAGGAGGTTCATGAGAATGATTCTGAGAATGAAAGGGTTATCATATGAGGAGCGATTGATGGCCCTGGGCCTGTACTCGCTGGAATTCAGAGAATGGGGGCGGGGAGTTCTTTGAAACCTATTGAATGGTGAAAGGCCTAGCTAGAGTAGATGTGGAAAAGTGGGGGGGTCTAAATTCAGAGGACACAGCCTGAGAATAGAGGGATGTCTATTTAGAGCAGAGATGACAAGAAATTTCTTTAGCCAGAGAGTGGTAAATCTGTGGAGGCCAAGCCATTGGTTATATTTAAGGCAGAGGGTGATAGATTCTTCATTAGTCAGGGCATGAAGGGATTTGGGGAGAAGGCAGGAGACTGGGTTGAGAGGGAAATGGATCAGCCATGATGAATTGGTGGAGCAGACTGAATAGGCCAAATGGCCTAATTCTGCTCCTTTGTCTTATTGTCTAATGATCTAAGATCCTTGTTTAAAAAGTTAACTTATTGCAGTTGATAAGTAAGGCCGTTGAAAAGAAAAATATGCAGACGTATTTCATTGTTTTATTTCGTCAATTCTTCTGCCAAGGTCTTCATTTTATGGAGAGTAATTGAGTCTGACTGTGGCAGGTTTATTGTGCTGATTATAGCTGCAAACAACAGAAGAGCTGCGGGCCCTGCTAATGAGCGGAGTATCAAATGTACATCTGCCCGACCAACTTACAGAGCTGAAGCACCTTCAATTACTCCAAAAGACTGAGGTTTGGTAAGATACTGAAAGGCTTTTATGCGCTGTACAATACGACCTCCACAGTGAGTGTCTGCCCCCGGACTAAGGGGGAGGGGCAAGGCGAAACACCTTTATACAGGATTCTGTGGGAGGAGCCACAGGGGCAGTCAGCAGAGGGGTGTGTCCAGACAGGTAACCGAGTTACAACATATATACATGGTTTACCACAAAAGCCAAACAAGTGCCTGGCCCTTGGCCAAGTTTGCGCAAAGTTTTGTGACGAGGGGTGGATGTACGTAAGGATAGTAACTTCAGTGCTCCCTGCACATTCCTGTGGAAATCACAATCAATCCATTCTTTCCAGGGTGTGATCACCCACACTGTCAGTTTGTAGAGCTAAAACTTCGTGCACAGGGAAACGCACCCCACAGAAAATAAACAATTAAAAATCATTGTCACAAACACAAAGTGCTGCAGGAGCTCCACAGGGTCTCGATTCGAAAAGTCGACTGTTTATTTCCCTCCATGGCCTCTGCCTGAGTTCCTATCGCTGGTGCTGTAAAGTGTAGGACTAACTGCTACACTGCCAAGCCGTGATCATTCAATAAGTGATCTTATTAACTGGTGGAGCAGGCTGAAAGGAATGAACACCCTACTCGTCTTGCTTCTTTAAACCACTTGTTTGTTGATTTTATTCAGCAGCTTGTAAACCTGCTGGAAAACCTGTGTGTTAATTAAGAGAATGCCGAGTCACAAAGTAACTCACACATAACACTGGAGGAACTCAGCAAGTCAGGCATATATGGAGAGGAATAAACAGTCGACATTTCAAGCTGACACTGATGAAAGGTCTCACCCCGAAAGGTCAAATGTTTACAGTATTCCTCTCCATATTGAGTACCTCCAGGATGTAGTGTGTGTTCCACTAGATTTCCAGCATCTGCAGAATCTCTTGTGTTTATCATTAAAAATGATGAATATTGTAAGCATTAATGGGCAGAGATAAACTCTGTATAAAATGCTAACTATCTCACTCCTCTTTCAACAGTCACTGGATCTATTACAACAAGCAGATCCAATAAGTAGAAGAGCTCACAGTTACCTTCTCTGACAATGAAGTCCTTTACATCAGAGATCACAACATCAATAGCATGGTCAGTTCATAAGTTATAAGACATAGGATCACAATTGGGCTATTCAGCCCATCATGTCTGCTCTGCCATTCCATCATGGCTGATTTATTATCCCTCTCAACCCCATTCTTCTGCCTTCTCCCCATAACCTTTGACACCCTTACTAATCAAGAAAGTATCAACCTCCAGTTCAAATATATCATGACCTGACCTCCACAGATGTTTGTGGCAATGAATTCCACAGATTCACCGCCCTCTGGCTAAAGGAATTCCTGCTCAATGCAACCTCTCCAGTGTCATTTTCCAGCAGTCCAATATCCACTCTCACCTCAGTTTTACTCTTTATTTATCTGTGAAAACTTTACATATCCTCTGTTGTATTATTGGTTAGCTTAACTTCATATTTCATCTTTTCTCTTCTTATTGCTTTTATAGCAAGAGGATTCGAGTACAGAAGCAGGGAGGTACTACTGCAGTTGTACAAGGCCTTGGTGAGACCACACCTGGAGTATTATGTGCCGTTTTGGTCCCCTAATCTGAGGAAAGACATCCTTGCCATAGAGGGAGTACAAAGAAGGTTCACCAGATTGATTCCTGGGATGGCAGGACTTTCATATGATGAAAGACTGGATCGACTAGGCTTATACTCGTTGAAATTTAGAAGATTGAGGGGGGATCTGATTGAAACGTATAAAATCCTAAAGGGATTGGACAGGCTAGGTGCAGGAAGATTGTTCCCGATGTTGGGGAAGTCCAGAACGAGGGGTCACAGTTTAAGGATAAAGGGGAAGCCTTTTAGGACCGAGATTAGGAAAAACTTCTTCACACAGAGAGTGGTGAATCTGTGGAATTCTCTGCCACAGGAAATAGTTGAGACCAGTTCATTGGCTATATTTAGGAGGGAGTTAGATATGGCCCTTGTGGCTAAAGGGATCAGGGGGTATGGAGAGAAGGCAGGTACAGGGTTCTGAGTTGGATGATCAGCCATGATCATACTGAATGGCGGTGCAGGCTCGAAGGGCTGAATGGCCTACTCCTGCACCTATTTTTTATGTTTCTATGTTTCTATAGTTGCCTTCAGATGGTTTTTAAAACCTCAACATGCTCTTGGTTCGTTTAAGTTGTCATAGCCAGAGGAGTGGATCAGCGGACAAGCTCTGACTATGTATTAAATGCTTCCCAATGGTGTGTGTTGCAAGTAGCCTCTAACAGCCAAGTCCAGCTCCCAGTGTTCACATGTGGCTTAGCTACTAAACCCAGCGGAACCGTTTCTACTGACAGGAGAAAGGGCAAAGGAGGGTTACTGGCACCTTACAATCAGTCGTTCTGGGCAGATGGATCTCTTTAACTGTAGTTGGCAGCTTGTCTAAGAGAAAGAAAACTTTGATCTCAAACCTCTGCTGCCTTGCAGCTATACCCACTCATCACGGGGAAGGCTTTGGGAGTAACCCCGAGGATAAAATCCAGAGCTGGAGTCCCTAAGGCAGTCCTACATTGAGTTCACTGCTGACTGGCAATGCCGCTGGTGCAGAACTGCATTGACCTCTGCCATTGTGTGTCAATGCAAGGAGCATTCGTAATAAGGTGGATGAATTGAAAGTGCAGATTGTTATTAATGATTATGATATAGTTGGGATCACAGAGACATGGCTCCAGGGTGACCAAGGATGGGAGCTCAACGTTCAGGTATATTCAATATTCAAGAGGGATAGACATGAAGGAAGGGGAGGTGGGGTGGTGTTGTTGGTTAAAGAAGAGATTAACGCAATAGAAAGGAAGGACATAAGCCGGGAAGATGTGAAATCGATATGGGTAGAGCTGCGTAACACTAAGGGGCATAAAACGCTGGTGGGAGTTGTGTACAGGCCACCTAACAGTAGTAGTGAGGTCGGAGATGGTATTAAACAGGAAATTAGAAATGTGTGCAATAAAGGAACAGCAGTTATAATGGGTGACTTCAATCTACATGTAGATTGGGTGAACCAAATTGGTAAAGGTGCTGAGGAAGAGGATTTCTTGGAATGTATGCGGGATGGTTTTTTGTACCAACATGTCGAGGAACCAACTAGAGAGCAGGCTATTCTGGACTGGGTTTTGAGCAATGAGGAAGGGTTAATTAGCAATCTTGTCGTGAGAGGCCCCTTGGGTAAGAGTGACCATAATATGGTGGAATTCTTCATTAAGATGGAGAGTGATAGAGTTAATTCAGAAACAAAGGCTCTGAACTTAAAGAGGGGTAACTTTGAAGGAATGAGACGTGAATTAGCTAAGATAGACTGGCAAATGACACTTAAAGGATTGACGGTGGATATGCAATGGCAAGCATTTAAAGGTTGCATGGATGAACTACAACAATTGTTCATCCCAGTTTGGCAAAAGAATAAATCAAGGAAGGTAGTGCACCCATGGCTGACAAGAGAAATTAGGGATAGTATCAATTCCAAAGAAGAAGCATACAAATTAGCCAGAGAAAGTGGCTCACCTGAGGACTGGGAGAAATTCAGATTTCAGCAGAGGAGGACAAAGGGCTTAATTAAGAAGGAGAAAAAAGATTACGAGAGAAAACTGGCAGGGAACATAAAAACGGACTGTAAAAGCTTTGATAGATATGTAAAAAGGAAAAGACTGGTAAAGACAAATGTAGGTCCCCTACAGACAGAAACAGGTGAATTGATTATGGGGAGCAAGGACATGGCAGACCAATTGAATAATTACTTTGGTTCTGTCTTCACTAAGGAGGACATAAATAATCTTCCAGAAATAGTAGGGGGCAGAGGGTCCAGTGAGATGGAGGAACTGAGCGAAAAACATGTTAGTAGGGAAGTGGTGTTAGGTAAATTGAAGGGATTGAAGGCAGGTAAATCCCCAGGGCCAGATGGTCTGCATCCTAGAGTGCTTAAGGAAGTAGCCCAAGAAATAGTGGATGCATTAGTGATAATTTTTCAAAACTCGTTAGATTCTGGACTAGTTCCTGAGGATTGGAGGGTGGCTAATGTAACTCCACTTTTTAAAAAAGGAGGGAGAGAGAAACCGGGGAATTATAGACCGGTTAGCCTAACGATGGTGGTGGGGAAACTGCTGGAGTCAGTTATCAAGGATGTGATAACAGCACATTTGGAAAGCGGTGAAATGATCGGACAAAGTCAGCATGGATTTGTGAAAGGAAAATCATGTCTGACGAATCTCATAGAATCTTTTGAGGATGTAACTAGTAGAGTGGATAGGGGAGAACCAGTGGATGTGGTATATTTGGATTTTCAAAAGGCTTTTGACAAGGTCCCACACAGGAGATTAGTGTGCAAACTTAAAGCACACGGTATTGGGGGTAAGGTATTGGTGTGGGTGGAGAATTGGTTAGCAGACAGGAAGCAAAGAGTGGGAATAAACGGGACCTTTTCAGAATGGCAGGCGGTGACTAGTGGGGTACCGCAAGGCTCAGTGCTGGGACCCCAGTTGTTTACAATATATATTAATGACTTGGATGAGGGAATTAAATGCAGCATCTCCAAGTTTGCGGATGACACGAAGCTGGGTGGCAGTGTTAGCTGTGAGGAGGATGCTAAGAGGATGCAGGGTGACTTGGATAGGTTGGGTGAGTGGGCAAATTCATGGCAGATGCAATTTAATGTGGATAAATGTGAAGTTATCCACTTTGGTGGCAAAAATAGGAAAACAGATTATTATCTGAATGGTGGCCGATTAGGAAAAGGAGAGGTGCAACGAGACCTGGGTGTCATTATACACCAGTCATTGAAAGTGGGCATGCAGGTACAGCAGGCGGTGAAAAAGGCGAATGCTGTGCTGGCATTTATAGCGAGAGGATTCAAGTACAGGAGCAGGGAGGTACTACTGCAGTTGTACAAGGCCTTGGTGAGACCACACCTGGAGTATTGTGTGCAGTTTTGGTCCCCTAATCTGAGGAAAGACATCCTTGCCATAGAGGGAGTACAAAGAAAGTTCACCAGATTGATTCCTGGGATGGCAGGACTTTCATATGAAAAAAGACTGGATGAACTGGGCTTGTACTCGTTGGAATTTAGAAGATTGAGGGGGGATCTGATTGAAATGTATAAAATCCTAAAGGGATTGGACAGGCTAGATGCAGGAAGATTGTTCCCGATGTTGGGGAAGTCCAGAATGAGGGGCCACAGTTTGAGGATAGAGGGGAAGCCTTTTAGGACCGAGATTAGGAAAAACTTCTTCACACAGAGAGTGGTGAATCTGTGGAATTCTCTGCCACGGGAAACAGTTGAAGCCAGTTCATTGGTTATATTTAAGAGGGAGTTAGATATGGCCCTTGTGGCTATGGGGGTCAGGGGGTATGGAGGGAAGGCTGGGGCGGGGTTCTGAGTTGGATGATCAGCCATGATAATAAATGGCGGTGCAGGCTCGAAGGGCCAAATGGCCTACTCCTGCACCTATTTTCTATGTTTCTATGTTTCTATTCCTTTGGATTCATCAGCTTCGTGTGGAGTGGTGCCTCCATATCGTACTGCCCTGGTTAGGACAGGTAGGACGCAACATCCATCGTTGATCCTGACCAACAGAGGCCTAACATGCTCCTTGAATATGGATCACTCTAACCCTTGAAGCAGGAATGGATTCAGAGAAGCACAGGAAGACAGAGGAAAGAAACAGACTCTTTGGCCTATCTGCGCCATGCAAACCAGGATGCCCTATCTAACAAAGTCCCATTTGCCTGCTTTAGGCCCATATCCTTCGAAGCCTTTCCTATTTTTTTCCCCTATCCAATCTCCTTATGTATAACTGCCTCAACCACTTCCTATGGCAGCTCATTCCAACCACAGCTCATTATTTATTTATTTTGTGTTTTTTTATAGTCTAATGAGCCAGTGCCATCCAATTAAACCCATGTGACCAATTAACCTCCTAACCTGTATTTCTTTGGACTGTGGGAGGAAACCAGGGCACCTGAAGGAAACCCACACGGTCACGGGGAGAACATACAAACGCCTTACAGACAACAGTGGGAATTAAAGCCAGGTTGCTAGCACTGAAGTAACATTGTGCTAAACACTATGGTACCATGTTATCCCCATACTGATCACCCTCTGGATGTAAAAGTTGCCCCTTATGAAAAAAGGAAGAAATATTTAGGATGCTATTTGAAAAAATGCCATTTTAGAAATGAAACCTCATGATAAAATTGAGTGAGAACATTGAGTATAAAATGAGAAAACCAGACAATGATAGAAACACTCAGCTGAGAAGAGAGTGGGGTTAACATTTTCGATCAAAGATTCTCATCAGAACTGGGGAGAGAAAACAAATCAATATTGAGCTCAACAGGTCAGGCAGCTTCTATGGAAATGAACTAACAGTCAACATTTTGGGCCGAGACCCTTCAACACGTCTCAGCCCAAAATAATGACTGTTTATTCATTTCTGTAGATGCTGCCTGACCTGCTGAGTTTCTCCAGCGCTTTGTGTGTCTTCCTTTGGATTTCCAGCATTTGCAGAATCTCTTCTGTTTAGTATTGAGCTGCAGAGAGAATACGGGAGGGATGGACTGGACACAGGGATTATCTCACAGAGTGAGTCCAGGGCTGCCTTGTGGATAAGTTGGAAAAGTTTTCATTTGGTCACTGGATTAATGAGGGCAGCTAGAGCAGGAGAGCATGGTCCTCAATAGAGTCATTGTGTAGTAGAGAAATACCAGACAGAATTAGGCCCTTCTGTTCAACCAACTGGTCCATTCCAACCACAGCATCCTCCTACTGGCCCCAATTACCTCTGTTTGGCCCAAGCCTTCCTCTCAATACACCCATCCAAAGGCCTCTTAAATGTTTCATTTGTACTTATCTTGACCACTTCTTCTGACAGCTCATTCCAGGTGGCCACTATCCTCTGTGTAAAGAAGTTACATCTCAGTTGTCTTTGAAATCTCTCCCCTCTCACTTCTTATCTGTATCCTCTAGGTTTGGATGCCGAACCATGGGGAAAAGACTATGATCTTATCCAATACCTTTCATGATTTTATATATTTCTGAGCTCATCCCTCATTCTTCCCCACTCCAAGGAATAAGGATTCAGCATGACGTGTTCTGCACAGTTTGTGGGCCGAAGGGCCTGTATTGTGCTGTAGGTTTTCTATGTTTCTATGTTTCTAACGTCCCCCTAAAACTGAGACTCACTAGTCTAGGCAGTATCCTCATAAATCTCGTCTGCTCTACCTCCAGCTTGACAATGTCTTTTCTATATCAGGAAAGACGAAACCTTCTGATCATAGGAGCTATGAAAAGAGGGCATCTGGAGAATGAGAATACAGACAAGGGAATGCAATTGTGCAAGCTGTGACAAGGCAAGGGTTAACATAATGTTCAAGCAAGTAGAGACTGCAGATAGAGTGGAAACAGCCAAGACGAGAATGGTCTTTGAAGGTTGCAGGGAGCCAGAGCTGAGAGATGAGATAAGCGATTCAAGGAACACACACCACTAAGGGGCAATGACTTTACTAACTTCAAAGTATCATCAGTGTAGTTCTATTGCCTTTCAACACTTACATTGTGAATGACAATTGCTCTTGCTAGTGAAGAATTCAAACACACACAGTTTACCAAATAGTCAATGTCCATAACTGCTAGTCAATTCTGTATAAAAATAGCATTTCTTTGTTCAGAATTCAGAACAGTGTGGTGACAGGGGCCAGGCTGTTCTCTTTGTACAGAACTAAATAAAGTGTGATTGAGGAACAAGTGTAAGTTTTCACAGCCTGGTTAGTTGGCAACAATACAATGATTGTAAAATCTTCTGGTTTCATAATTCTAATATGTCAGAATCAGATTTAATATCACCGGCATATGTCATGAAATTTGGTAACTTTGCAGCAACAGTACAATAAAATACATGATAAAAATAGAAAAAAACTGAATTTCGGTAAGTATATACAGTGTATGTATATTAAATAGTTAAATTAAAATAAGTAATGTAAAAGCAGAAATTAAAAAAACAAGGAGTGAGTTGGTGTTCATGGGTTCAGTGAAATTTAGAAATTGGATGGTAGAGGAGAAGAAGCTGATCCTGAATCACTGAGTGTGTTACCTCCTTCCTGAAGGTAATAATAAGAAGAGGGCACGTTCTAGGTGATTGGGGTCCTTAATGATGGATGCTGCCTTCTTTAAGGCTCTGCTCCTTAAAGGTGTCTTGGATATTACAGAGGCTGGTACTCATGATGGAGCTGACTAATTCTGCTGTTTTTTTTTAATTGCTCTTATGTGACCTAATTTAATGGTAAAGACCTTTCACCATTTTTATTTGAACAGTCATAATAAATGTTTTTGAAAATTAAGTAATCTATATTGTATGAGTGTACTGTGAGACATTACATTTGGAAACGAAAATCCAAATATAAAACAGATTAACAAAATCATAGTCATAGTCATACTTTATTGATCCCGGGGGAAATTGGTTTTCATTACAGTTGCAGCATAAATAATTAAATAGTAATAAAACCATAAATAGTTAAATAGTAATATGCGGCCGATCAGCAGTGGTTTCAGGAAGGATGATTTCTTTGGGAGAGTTGAGAGTTTGGAACTTGCTCCCACGGGAAGCAGTTTCAGACAAGGTTTGTATCTAAGGGGAAGCTGGGTAAGTACATAAAAGGAAAATAAATTGAATACTGATATGAGTAGATGAAGTAGACTCTGAGGAGGCTTGTATCAAGTGTAGACATCAGTTTACAAAGAAAGCATGTCAGAGGCTATATTTCATTAGGAGTTTGAGGAGATTTGGCATGTCACCAAAGACATTCACAAATTTCAGCAGATGTACCATGGAGAGCATTGTAAGTGGCTGCATCACCGTCTGGTATGGTGGGCGGGGGGAGGGGCGTGCTACTGCACAGAATTGAAATAAACTGCAGAGAGTTGTAAACTTAGACAGCTCCATTATGAGCACTAGCTTCTGTAGAGTCCAGGACATCTTCAAAAAGGCAATATCCATTATTAAGGACCCTGGTCTCATTGCTACCATCAGGAAGGAGGTACAGAAGCCTGAAGGCACATACTCAATGATACAGGAACAGCTTCTTCCCCTCTGCCATCTGATTTCTGAATGGACATTCATCCCATGAACACTACCTCACTACTTCTTTGTTT
The DNA here is from genome assembly GCF_030028105.1 of Mobula birostris. NCBI lineage: Eukaryota > Metazoa > Chordata > Chondrichthyes > Myliobatiformes > Myliobatidae > Mobula > Mobula birostris. The sequence goes on along the minus strand of NC_092389.1, from coordinate 43,665,173 downwards.
CTATTTTTGTACAACTTACTTAACTTTTCTATTTTATATATATAGATCAATCATTGTTTCTCTGCTGCTCTCCTGAGAATTGTGGACATGCTATGTTGACGCTGGAATTTGTTGTGACACCTGCGGGCTGTCCCCAGCACATCCTTAGGTGTGTCGTTTGTTAATGCAAGCGATACATTCCATCATATGTTTCCATGTACATGAGAAAAATAAACCTGAATCTGATGCTGCAGAGGGTTGTAAATCTAGTCAGCTCCATCTTGGGTACGAGCCTACAAAGTACCCAGGACATCTTCAGGGAGCGGTGTCTCAGAAAGGCAGCGTCCATTATTAAGGACCTCCAGCACCCAGGGCATGCCCTTTTCTCACTGTTACCATCAGGTAGGAGATAAAGAAGCCTGAAGGCACACACTCAGCGATTCAAGAACAGCTTCTTCCCCTCTGCCATCCGATTTCTAAATGGACATTGAAGCTTTGGACACTACCTCACTTTTTTTAATATACAGTATTTCTGTTTTTGCACATATTTTAAAATCTATTCAATATACATAATTGATTTACTTGTTTATTTATTATTATGTTTTATTTTATTTATTATTCTTTTTCTCTCTCTGCTAGGTTATGTATTGCATTGAACTGTTGCTGCTAAGTTAACAAGTTTCACGTCACATGCCGGTGATAGTAAACCTGATTCTGATTCTGATTTCCAAATTTGTTCCTCATTCTTTTCTGATTCAGTAGCAAGAGGTATTCATAAAGGAGAGAGACACCATACACATCTTAAAGGCTATAAAATCTATTTTATTAGAATTACATATAAACTGCTCATTAACCATTTCACTAAAATGAAGATCGCCAACAGCTGACGTCACTCAGGTGTGACATGGCAGCACTAGCAGAGGTCGCCAGACGTCAGTTGTGGCTCAGCGCTCGTACTGGTTACATGTGCATTTGCTGTTCACTGATATTTTGTGTTCACTGTTGACTTTGTGTTTAATTTCACTGTGAAAATGTCAAAAAGAGCTGCAGATACCCCTATGGGTAACAATGAGAAAAAGAGAAGGAATCTTCTTTATTAATAATGCAGAAAGTGGAGTTATTGCAGAAGCTTGATCGTGGTGTGTCTGTACGGTGTCTTACTGAAGAAAATAGTGTCAGAACTACCACTGTGTATGATTTAAATAAACAGAAAGACAAGTTACTGAAGTTTTATAGTGACAGTCATTTATCATGTGTTTGATTCGGTTCATTTGAAGCTGTATATTTTTATGTTTTATTGAATGTTTTTGTTGGAAATAAAATTCCTTCTTGTCATTATTCCCTAAACAATACAGGATAACAATTATTTACAAAGCATTTACATTGTATTAGGTATTATATGTAATCTAGAGATAATTTAAAGTATACGGGAGGATGTGTGCAGGTTTGGTGCGCCCCAGGTCCTAAAGTCCACCGCACTGAGATAGGTTAAATAAGGGACTTGAGCATACGTGTTCTTTGGTATCGGGGGGGGGGAGGGGGGTGGTGTCTGAAATCCGAAAAATTTTGAATTCCGAAATACAACTGGCCCCAAGGATTTCGGATAAGGGATTGTGGACCTGTATTTTTTTTTTTCTGTTCTAGATTATGTATTGCATTGAACTGCTGCTGCTAAGTTAACAAATTTCACGTCACATGCCGGTGATAATAAACCTGATTCTGATTCTGACATATGCAAGGATGTTCTGTGATAAATTGGTGAAAAGGAATGATTGTCCATTGTGGAGATTAACGAATCAGATCAATTTAAATGGTGGTTCTTTGGGAACAGTCTGTTACAGTGCTGACTAAAGTAACTACAACATTACCTGGAGTACCAGAACAATTGTAGTGCCTGAGCACAGCATCAGGATGAATCAAAGTAATTCTTATATTAATTATGAATGAGGTGAACTGAATGATAAAAGGCCAGAAGGTTCAGTGAAGGTGAATTCTGCGGAATAATACACTGGGGGAAATCAGAAAATGGCAGATGTGATGAATTAATTCCTTGCCAATGACGACCACGGACAAAATCCAAATCCAAATCCAAACTGGCTGAGGAATCTAGGGTTCAGTGAGAAAGTTAGTAGAACTAAATCCAAGTACTTGTAATGTCAGTGCACTGAGTCACCTGTAAAGTTCAAAATACATTTATTATCAAGGTATGTATAAATTATACAACTTTGAGATTCGTCTCCTTACAGGCAGCCACAAAACAAAGAGACCCAATAGAACCAATTAAAAAAAGACTGTCGAACTCCCAATGTGCAGAAAAAAAGCAAATTGTGCAAACAATAAAAGTAAGCAAATAGCATTCAGAACTGAAGTTCGCAAAAGTGAGTCCACAGCCATGAAACCAGTCATCACTACAGCCGGTCCAGGAGCCTGTTAGTTGCAGGCCACAGCCTCAGATCAGTGCAGAAGTGAGCTGAACACTGGTCCTTCGCTCGCATCCGGCCCTGACACCCTGACCTTTTCAACCCAACCCAGTACTTAAATTGGCAAACCTTGTGTTGTTCCTCACACTTGGACCTGGACCCAGGCCCAGGCCCCACCGCCTTGACTCTACCTCGCCTCGGTTCTGTGGGATCAAATCGCCTCCAAGTCCGCTCCAGTAATGGTGAAACATTGGCTTATTCCCCACTCTCAGGCCCGAGCCTCGCTGCCTCAATTCAGCCCCTACCCGCCACACCGCACCATCCTGCACCTTTAAGACTTCAGTTGACATCGCAAAAATATCAGGTCATGCAGGTGATTCAAAAGCTCAACTCGGAAAAGGAAGTTACAGGCTTTGAGTACAGTGATTGTATCCCAAAAAAAAAGTGCAATTAATACAGGAATTGGTAGTTTTGTTAGCTTCTAAAACTATAAATTCCTGTATTAATTACACAAGTTGTCGCTGTGCTTCACCAGTGCCATCTGAAGCCGGAACTTCTGACAGTTTCACAACAGTAACTGCATGTGCAAGCTGCCATATCAATAATGTCAAAATCTCAGATCCTCACCTACTGAACCTGGATTTTACAGCAGCTGAGGTTGACGGGAGCGAAGTGTCTCCTGCTAATGACAGAATCTTTGGTCACTGACAGCTTTATCAACGTTCTCTTGCTATCAATAATTAATACAGGACGTCAGTTTGAACTCTCTGTGAGGTTATCACCCTCTTTACATGTGTTGTCTTCCATGGCTAAGAACCAGTCTTATTGTCTAAAGCATATGGTGCAAATTCTTCTCTATAAATGTAATAATTAATTAGCATATGGATCTCTTTACATTCTCTAATAAAAAAGATTTTAATGTTCAAATTTAATTAACTGATAAAATCGGTTATGATTAACTTCCATAGTTTTTGATAGGAACGAAGGGGAATGATGAACCAAAAGAGGGGAGAAGCAACAGTCGATAGTGTACTGACTCCCAGAGGACAGCTCAGCCCAAAGTAATTCCCCTAGAGCATCTTCTCTGCTCCCAAAGTGCCATCAACTCATTCCACATCCCCTACCTCCACCATCCATAATGCTCCACCCATCCACTTGTTGCCCTGTATTCATTTCAAAACACACTCGGGTACAGGAGTCTCTGACCTCTGCCACCTTTGCAACACATACAAAATACTGCAGGAACTCAGCAGGTCAGGCAGCATCTACAGAAATGAATTAACAGTCAGTGTATCAGATCAAGTCCCGTCATCAGGGCTGGAAAGGAAGGTGGAAGATGCCAGAATAAGAGGATGGGGGGAGGGGAAGGAGGACAAGCTAGAAGGTGATAGGTGAAGCCAGATGGGTCGGGGAGGGGGATGGAGTAAGAAGCTGGGATGTGATAGGAGGGTAAGTGAAAGGTCTGGAGAAGAAGGAATCTGATAGGAGAGGGGAGTGGATCATGGGAGAAAGGGAAGTAGAAGAGGCACCGAGGTGATATGCAGGTGAGGAGAAGAGGTAAGAGGCCAGAGAAGGGAATTGAAGAAGAGGGAAGAGGGAGGGGGGGAAATATTATCAGAAGTGAGAAATCAATGCTAATGCCATCAAGTTGGGGGCTACCTAAATAGAATACGGGGTGGTGCTCCTTCAAACTGAGAGTGGCCTCATCATGGTGGATGAGGAGGCCATATATCAACATGTCAGAACAGGAATGGGGAAAGGAATTGAAATGGTTGGCCACCAGGGAATTCCACATTTTGCAGATGGAACTGAAGTACTCGACAAAGCAGTCTCCCGATATAAGTCAGATCTCACCAATGTAGAGGAGGTTGCATTGGGAGTACTGAATACAATAGACAGCCCCAATAGATTCACAGGTGAAGTGTTGCCTCCCCTGGAAGGACTGTTTGGGGCCCTGAATGGAGGTGAGGGAGTTGGTGTATGGGCAGGTATAGCACTTTGGCTGCTTGCTGTGACAAGTGCCAGGAGAGAGATTAGTAGGGATGAAAGAACAGGGGAATCATGGAGGGAATGATCCCTGTGGGAAGAGAAGAGTGGGGGAGAATAAACATGTGTTTGGTTGTCGGATCCCGTTGAAGCTGACGGAAGTTGTGGTGAATGATGTGTTGGATGCGGAGGCTTGTGGGGTGGTAGCTGAGGACAAGAGGAACTCTATCCCTGTTATTCTCTAGGAAGATGGGGTGAGCACAGATGTCCAGGAAATGGAGAAGATGCGAGTGAGGGCAGCTTCAATGGTGGAGGAAGAAAAACTCGATCCTTTCTCTGCCTCCTTTCCTGACTTCTCACACACCCATCCGCCCATGCTCCCAGCAGTGCGGATTCAGATTCAGGTTTAGGTGTATTTCTTTGTCACACTTACATTGAAACATAGAGCGACATGTGCCGTTCGTGTTAGCAACCAACACATCCAAGGATGTGCTGGGATCAGCCTGCCAGAGTCGCCACACATTCATGCCCACAACGTTCATCACAACACCAGCAGCAGCAACAAGAGCACAACAGCAGCAAAATAAAACAAGACAACAGCAAAACAAGCCCCTTTTCCACCCCACCGCCCACGTGCACAGACAGTTCTCCAACCCCAGGACAGGCCTTCAGTCCTTGACGCTGGACACCCTGAGACATTGGGAGAGACAATCTCTAGCTCCCTAGTCCCGGTGCATACCTAAACAATAGCTCCAGCCACATGTCCAACCACATTCCTGTGCCCACTCTGACTTCAGGCCTCCCTAGCTCTGCCAGCATTTCCAGTCATACTCCCAATGTCTGGCTCCCAACACATGCCTTCTTCATCTTCCCACCTTCTGGTTCCAGCCACACACCTAAGACATAGAAGTGTACACAGCACAATACAGGCCCTTGGCCCACGATGTTGTGCTGACCTTTTAACTACTCAATCTGGCCCTCTCCTCTACACTGCCCTCCATTTTTCTTTCATCCATGTGCCTAAGAGTCTCTTAGATGTCCCTAATGTATCTGCCTCCACCACCGCCCCTGGCAGGGCATTCCACAGACCCATCACTCTCTGTGTAAAAACCCTACCTCTGACATTCCCCAGCACTTTCATCCAGTCACCCAAAAATTATGCCCTCTCATATTAATCTTTTCTGCCCTGGAAAAAAGTCTCTAGCTGTCCACTCTCTCTATGCCTCTTATCATCTATGAAGTCACATCTCATCCTCCTTCACTCCAAAGAGAAAAGCCCTAGATCACTCAAACTTTCCTTGCAAGACATGCTCTCTCATCCAGGCAGAATACTGGTAAGTGTTCTCTGCACCCTCTCTAAAGCTTCCACATCCTTCCTATAATGTGGTGACAAGAACTGAACACCATACTCAAAGTAATTAATCTTGATAAACAACTGCACCAAAACTGGATCAATAAATAATGCAATATTCCCACTCACAGAACTAGCTGTCTCTTTTGTCCAACATTTGTTGCCTATCTTTTTAGTGGTTGTGGCTTGTAGGTGAAATAATCATAAGACCATAAGACATAGGAGCAGAATTAGGCCATTTGATCCATTGAGTCTGCTCTACTATTTCATCATGGCTGATTTATGATCCCTCTCAAATCTATTCTCCTGACTTCTCCCCATAAACTTTGACACACCTGCTAATCAAGAACCTATCAATTCCACTTTAAATAGACCCAGTGACTTGGCCTCCACAGCCGACTGAAGCAATGAATTCCACAGATTCAGCACCTTCTGGCTAAAGAAATTCCTCCTCGTCTCTGTTTTAAAGGGAGTCTCTTTTGTATTCTGAGGATGCGCCATCTGGTCCGAGGTTCACCCACTTTAACAAACATTCTCTCCATGTCTACTCTGTCAATATTCAGTGTTCAAAGATACACCCTCCCCCAATCTTCTGTCTCCAGTACAGGCCCAGAGCCATCAAGTGCTCCTCACATATTGCTAAGCTGCCATTGAGAACAGGTCATTAACCTTCAACCCAACTTCCGGCTTAACTTATATCCTTTATGATTTTCTTTCCCTCCTCAATAATTAAGATCTACAGTAATGTGCAAAAGTCTTAGGTACATATATATAGCTAGGGTGCCTAAGATTTTTGCATAGTACCGTATTTGTCAACATGAGCAGACAGTGAGTTTGTTAATCTGACAGGAGTAAAGGATGTTGGGAATGGCAATGGTGGAGCACTGCAGGAGGAGTGTGGGATAGGTAGTAGAGAAAGAGTGCCAAGGGCGATGGCTGGCACAGGTGCAGACAGTGGCACTTGCATCCACAGTGGTGAAATGTTTTGAGAGGCTGGTGTTGAAACATATCAGCTCCTGTCTGAGTGGTGACTTGGATCTGCTCCAATTTGCTTACAGAAGCAACAGGTCCACAGCCGATGCTATCTTATTGGCTCTTCACACAACCCTGGAACATCTGGACAGCAAAGATGCATACATCAGGATGTTCTTTATAGATTACAGCTCAGCATTTAGCACCATCGTCCCCTCAAAACTAATCCGTAAACTCCAAGATCTGGGCCTTAATACCCCCTTGTGCAATTGGATACTGGATTTCCTCACTTATAGATCCCAGTCAGTTCAGATTGGCAAAAACATCTCCTCCACAATCTCCATCAGCACAAGAACACCACAGAGATGTGCTTAGCCCCCTGCTCTACTTGCTTTACACCTGTGACTGTGGCTAAGTACAGCTCCAACACCATTTACAAGTTTGCTGATGACACCATTGTTGTGGGAATCTCTCACTCAAAGTCAATAAGACCAAGGAACTGATTGAAGACTTTAAGAGAGGGAAATCGGAGGTCCATGAGCCAATACTCATCGGAGGATCAGAGGTGGAGAGGGTCAGTAACTTTAAGTTCCTGGGTGTCACTATCTCAGAGGTCCTGTCCTGGATCCATCATATAAATATTATTGCGAAGGAAGCAGGACAGCGCCTCTACCTCCTCAGGAGTCTGTGGAGGTTTGGCATGTCACCAAAAATCTTGGCAGACTTCTATAGCTGCGTGGTGGAAAGTTCAGTATACCGACTGGCTGCATTATGGCCTGATATGGGAACAGAAGGTAATGGATTCAGCCCAGTACATCATGAGCACATCTACATAAAACATTGCCGTAGGAAAGCAGCATCCATCATCAAAGATCCTCACCACCCAGGCCATGTTCTTTTCTCACTGCTGCCATCAGGTAGAAGGTACAAGTGCCTCAGGACTCACACCACCAGATTCAAGTACAGTTACTACCCCCCAATCATCATGCTCTTGAACAAAAGGGGATAGCTGCGTTCATTTAAACACTCTGTTATATTGTTATTTCATGCTTATTATTTATTGCTATTTATTTATATCTGCATTTGCAGTTTGTTTACAGTTTACAGTTCCTGATGTTTATTGTTTGCAGTTACTGTTCTGTGGGTTGCTAAGCAGAAAAAGAATCCCAGGGTTTATCTGATGATAAATTTTACTTGAACTTTGAACTTCAAATCCAGCCCTGAGACAAGGTAATTGGTTTATTGATGAATAAACTCTTCTCAGGCTTCCAGCCGGATACAAGTATCAATTATAACGGATGTTTCAATGACTAACTCTACCATCTTCATCAGGGATGATGCTTGGGCGTGTCTAGTCTGGTGGTATTTATAACCCTATAGTCCATCCCTCCTGATCAGTTAGTCTTCATCCAATCAGGTTTCTGCTTTCTCACCTTGTTCACAATTGAATTCCAGTTCTTACTTAGAGCAAGACCTTCGTCTTTGTTAAAATTCTTTTCCTCTAGTTTTGTTTCAATGCCTTCCTTTACCAGATGGTCCCAAAAGCCATTGCGCAGTACAATAGTTTTGTGCCATTGAAGTCAATCCTATGACCATTACAAATACAATATTCTGCTACCAGCAATTTCTCTGGATAACCCAGACTGGACGCACGTTGGAAGCCTGCGTCAAGGAACACAAGAGGTGAATCCATTTATTCTATTTCTCCAATGATCCACTCTCCTCGCCTTTTAGATTCCCTCTTCTCCAACCCTTTGCCTTTTCCACTTCTCACCCCCCAGCTTCTTACTTCATCCCCATCCCACCCACTTGGCTTCACCTATCACCTTCAAACGTGTCTTCCTCTCCCTCCCTCCACCTTCTTACTCTGGCTTCTTTCCCCTTCCCTTCCAGTCTTGATAAAGAGTCTCGGCCAGAAATGTCAAGTGTTTATTTACTTCCATGGATGCTACCTGACCTACTTAGCTCCACCAACATTTTGTGCGCGTTGCTCTGGATTTCCAGCATCTGCAGGATCTCTTGTGAAAATGAATATAAACACAGTCCAAATTTGATTTCCATGTGACCTCTTTTTCTGAACATGTGTTTGGCCTCTAACTGAAAAGAGAGACATTCACATCTGTATTTACACCTAGCCCTTGCTACAGTTCCACTCCTGCACAACTGAAAAGCAGAATAGCCGGGATCCCAGAAATCTAAAACAGAAAGAGTGAACTGTGCTGCTGTGTCCTGTGTGTGACTGATGATGAAGTTTAAACACAAGAGATTCTGCAGATGCTGGGAATCCAGAGTAACACACACAGAATGTTGGAGGAACTCTATCTATGGAGAGGGGCACAGAGTCAATGTTTCAGGCCCAGGAGTGAGGAAGGGTCTCGGCCTGAAATGTCGACTGTTTGTTCCTCTCCACGGATGCTGCCTGACCTGTTGAGTTCTTCCAGCGTTTTGTGAACTGTGGTTACATTCTGCCATCGCAGGAATAGAATTAATATTTCAGGTTGGTTGTTCTGATTATTAAGTCACTGACTTGAAGCATTAACTTCATCTCTTTCTTGGCAGAATGCTTGGATATGCCAGCATTTTCCATTTTTAGTTCTTGCTCCTGGAGTCCCAACAATATTCCCGTCTGAATGCCAGTTGCTCATGAGCCATAATAGTGCTTCTCAGTAGACCATTCAATCTACATTGTTATTATGATCTTGCACCTTATTGTTTACCTGCACTGCACTTTCTCTGTAGCTGTCACACTTTATTCTACATTTAGTGGTCACTTTATTTGGTACTCTTGTGCACCTGCCCGTTAATGCAAATATTGATGCAGCTATAAAGAAGGCAATACAGCCTTCAGGAGTTTGAGGAGATTTGCATTTGAGGAGTTTCTCACCAAAAACACTCAAAAACTTCTACAGATGAACTGTGGAGAGCATTCTGACAGGCTGCATCATTGTCTGGGATGGGGAGGTGGGGGATGGCTGCTACACAGGATCGACGTAAGCTGCAGAGAGTTGTAAAATTAGTCAGCTCCACCGTGGGTACTAGCCTCCGTATTATCAAAGACATCTTCAAGGAGCGGTGCCTCAGAAAAGCAGCTTCCATCATCAAGGACCCCCATCACCCAGGACATGCTCTCTCCTCATTGTTACCATTGGGAAGGAAGTACAAGAGCCTGAAGACACACACTCAACGATTCAGGAACAGCCGCTTCCCCTCCGCCAGCTGATTTCTGAATAGACATTGAAGCCATGAACACTACCTCACTGCTTTTTTTAAAATGTCTGTTTTTGCACTACTTATGTTAATTTAAACTAATTAAATATACATATATATGCTTACTGTAATTCAGGGTTTTTTTGTATAGTTATCATATAACTATATGATATGATATAGTTATATATATCATATAACTATATATGATAGTTATATAGTTTGCTGCTGCAAAGTTAACAAATTTCATGATGTATGTCAGTGATAGTAAACCTGATTCTAATTTTAATCAGCCAATCGTGTGACAGCAACTCAATGCATAAAGGCATGCAGACATGGTCAAGAGGCTCAGTTGTTGATCAGACCAAACATCAGAATGGGGAAGAAATATGATCTAAGTGACTTTGACCATAGAATGATTGTTGGTGCCAGAAGGGGTGGTTTGAGTATCTTACAAATTGCTGATCTCCTGGGATTTTCATGCACAAGCAGTCCCTAGAGTTTACAGAGAATGGTGTGAAAAACAATTAAAAAAACAACTTCCACTGGGCAAAAATGCTTTATGAATGAGAGAGGTCAGAGAAGAATGGCCAGACTGGTTCAAGCTGACAGGAAGGCAACAGTAACTCAAATAACTACGCGTTACAACAGTGGTGTGCAGAAGAGCATCTCTGAAAGCACAACACATCAAACCTTGAAGTGGATGGGCTACAGCAGCTTAAAACCACAATCATCCACTCAGTGACCACTTTATAGGTACTAGGGGTACCCAATCCAGTGGCCACTGAGTGGATGTAGTTTTGTAAAGCTGGAGAAGGATGTAAAAATCTGGAAGGGAAGTGAGTGGGCAAGGGCATAACAGATAGAATAAGTGTGGAAAGATATTCTATAACAGTGGAAGACTACACCCCGTTCCACTCCTGTACCCAATAAAGTTGCCACTGAGTGCACATTGTTATTTCTATCTTGTTTTACTTCAATGCATTGTGCAATGATTTAGTCTGTAAGAGCAACGCTATACAACACCAGCATTCAGTGATCAGAGTTCAAAGTACATTTATTATCAAAGTACGTATAAATTATACAAGCTTGACATTCATCTCCTTACAGACAGGCACAAAACACGAAACCTTAAAGAACCCATTAAAAAAAGACTAACATGCACCCAAGAGGAAAATAAACACAAATGGTGCAAATAATAAAAGCAAGCAGCAGTATTCAGATTGGGGTTCAATTCCGCCACTGTCTGTAAGGAGTTTTTTACAATTCTCCCTGCGACCACATGGGTTTCCTCCGAGTGCTCATGTTTCCTCCCACATTCCTACAGATTAGGGTTAAGATTGATAAGTTGTGGGCATGCTATGTTGGTACCATAAACCTGGTGGCACTTGTGGGACTCTACTCCTCAGACTGTGTTGGTCGTTGACGCAAATGATGCATTTACTTTATGTTTCAATATACGTAGATGTGAGAAATAATGCTAATCTCTGTGGGTGGAGGGAATGAAGTGAGAAGCTGGGAGGTGATAGGTGGAAGAGGTAAAGGGCTGATGAAGAGGGAATCTGAAAGGAGAGGAGAGTGGACTATGGGAGAAGAGGAAGGAGGAAGGGCAGAAGAAGGAGGTGATGGCAGGAGAGGAGAAGGGGTGTAAAAGAAGAAAACAATAACAAGAATGGGTCCAAGAGAGAATATTACAGAAGAAACATGAAGAGGCATTCACATTAATACTCTGGCAAAATGGAGACACTAAGAATGCAGCCAAACACCTAAGATGCTACTCACAGCTGATTGTCTATTTTTGTTCTAATGTTCCATTTTGCAGATATTTTTGTTCTCTTCACTGTCCTCATGGAGTCATAGAGCACTCCACAACAGAAACAGGCCCTTTGGCCCATTTAATCTGTAAGAAATATTATTCTGACTAACACCAATGACCCACGCCCGGACCACATCCCTCCCATCTATGTATTTATCCAAACTTCTCTTAAATGTTGAAATCAAACCCCACATCCATCACCTCCCCAGGCAGCTCGTTCCACACACACTTGACTCACTGAGTGAAGAAGATCCCCTCATGTTCTCCTCAAATATTTTACCTTTCACCCTTAACCTATGATCTCTGGTTCCAGTTTTACCTAACTTCAGTGGAAAAGTCTTCATTTACCCTGTCTCTATATCCCTCATGATTAATGAACCCTGTATGATTTATGCTTTATTTTTTGATTGATTGAGCTACAGTGCTCAATAGGCCTCTTCAGCCCGTCGAAGAGAAAACAACAACCCGACAATCCTCCGATTTAATCTGATCCCAATTGTGGGACAATTGACAATGACCAATGACAAACTGGTAGGTCTTTGGACAGTGGGAGGAAACTGGAGCACCCCAGAGGAAACACACGCTGTCACATCCTTACAGACAGCAGTGGGAATTGAACCCGGGTCGCCTGCACTGTAAGGCATTGTGCTAACCACGACACTACCGTGCTGCTTTGTTTTGTGCGTTGACTGAACCAACGTGCCTGTGATGTTGTTGCAAGATGTTCATTGTCCCAGTACTTCACCATATTTGTGCACATGGCACTAAACCTGACTTGAACTGAGAGACATTGGGGGCGAGGGGGGCAGATATGGCCATTTGTGTGAAAGGCTGCAGACAGATCAAGAAGTGTGAGAAGGGATTGACTGCTGTTGTTACAATTGTTAGACCAATAACAGCAAAACACATCCTTTTCTTACCCCATTTTGCCCATCTTTATGGTCTAAAATGACTCACTTAATCCACTTAAACCCACTTAAGTGATAGCCAGTCTTCAAACCTTGTTTTCCCAAACTCTTACCCTGTTTAACATCTGAGCTTAACAAAAGGCTGGTGTCTCCAATCAAGGAAGAATTGTTAACGGGATGTGGAGAAGTTAGAGATCAATCCTCTAAGACGCATTTGAAGTCCAGCGCCACAACCGGGTGTCAAAGAACATCCACAGTCCAGTTCTCAGCTTCACCCTCAAAGACCATGCAAGCAGGGGGCATGATGACCATTCTGTCAACATGCCTAGAGTTCAAGGTTGGAGTTCGTCTGGAGTTTGAGGTCCTGTCATCAGCCAGTTCAGGGATTGACACCAAATATTGGAGCCCGAAGGTCGAACAGAAGTCCAGAAGTCAAAGCCTGAGGACTTCAGAACAGAAATGCGAGGAAATTTTTTTAGTCAGAGGGTGGTGAATCTATGGAATTTGTTGCCACGGGCAGCAGTGGAGGCCAAGTCATTGGGTGTATTTAAGGCAGAGATTGATAGGTATCTGAGTAGCCAGGGCATCAAAGGTTATGGTGAGAAGGTGGGGGAGTGGGACTGAATAGGAGAATGGATCAGCTCATGATAAAATAACGGAGCAGACTCGATAGGCCGAATGGCTGACTTCTGCTCCTTTGTCTTATGGTCTTATGGACTGTCCATGCGTGAGGCTGGGTGGGAGGAAAGGGGCTTATTTCATTGCTGTTGTTTTACCTGGTATCTTCTGCACTGCTCTGACGAACAACGTGGACGTGCTACATTGGCGCCAGAATGGGTGGCGCCATTTGCGGGTTCCCCTGCAGCACATTTCTAGGTTCTGTTGGTTATTTGCACAAACGACTCATTTTACTGTATGTACATGTGACGAGGAAATCTGAATATCACAGTGACTTCGATCAGAGACATTTTGGCACTTCACTGGAAATGGGAACCTGAGTGGAGAAGCTGATAAAAGGAGGTTTATATGAAGTAATTTTTCTTGGTTTCATTTGACAATTTACATCTTGGAAGATATATGCCAGTTGGCAAGTTTTACTGAGGTTTAGATTGTGAAACGTATGAACAGATCGATTACAGTAAAGGTAATTATGCTGTTAAATAACTTTAATTATTTCTTGTTCACCATCAACAAAGGACTTTTGTCCTGTTGCTGCCTTGTCTTGTTGCAGCTTTGTTCCGTCATCATGATCCACGGAGTGTTTTGCCTCACCAGTGCTTTGCTTCAATAAACACAGATTGCGTTTTGGGCACCAAGATATAAAAGCTTAGTCACAATTATCCTTTTTCCCGGAACAATCCTCCCCACACTCTTAGTCAGGTCTATTAATTAAGGTTTGAAGGAAAATGGAATTTTGTGGATGAATCAGGGTTATAAAATTGTCAGATCAAATTTAAATTTTGTGGATGAATTAATCTTTAAGTTTGATCTGACAATGTTATAACCCTGAGGAAAAGTTTAGAATTCAATTCTGGCACCACTGTGACTCTGTAACAAGTCTCTGTATGTCCTCCTGGCAGAGTGCATGGTTTTCTCCGGGTCCTCCAGTTTCCTCCCATAGTCCAATAGACATAGTGGGTAGGTTAATTGGTCATTGAAAATCATCCTATGATTAGGTTTGGGTTAATGTCAAGATTTGATGGGATGGCATGGCTCAAAGGGCCAAAAGGGCCTGTCCCACACCGTGTCTCTAAATAAAATAAATAAAGGTGATTTGAATATCTCAGAAACCGCTGATTTCCTGGCATTTTCACACACCACAATCTCTAGAGTTTACAGAGCATGGTGTAAAAACAAAAAAACGTCCAGTGGGCAGCAGTTCTGTGGGTGAACATGCACTGTCATTTCGAGAGATCAGAGGAGAATGGCTAGACTGGTTCAAACTGACAGCAACTCAAATTACTGTGTGTTACAATAGTGACGTGCAGACGAGCATCTCTGCACAATACATCGAACCTTGAAGTGCATGGGCTACAACTGCAGAAGACCATGAATATACACGCAGTGGCCACACTCATTGGTACAAGCAGTACCTAATAAAGTAGCGTTTTTACAGTTACACTCCATTCTGAAAATAATGTGCCCTTTGATTCCTCCTATCTCACCTCAGCATGACCTCACACTTTCCTACATTAAAATCCATTGGCCACCTTTTCACCCACTCACCCACCTACATTGCTGAATACTCAGTTCAACTTTGCAACATGCCCAACTATTTTCATGTTACCATCAAGTCTAGATATCCAAGTCATTAATATGAAGAATAAATGATTAATGACCAAGTACTGATCCTTGGAGCACTTGATGAGATATATCCTTATGGTCTAAAAAAGCCCCACTTAATCCACCTTTCTGTTTTCAATCCATGTTTTCCAAAATTCTTATCTTGTTCACCAGCTTTATGCACTCAGTGGCTATTGGGTTCACTTGTACACCTGTTCATTATGCAAATATGTAATCAGCCAATCACATCCCAGCAACTTAATGCAGGTATGGTCAAGAGATTCAGTTGTTGTTCATACCAATCATCAGCAGAGGAAAGAAATATGATCTAAGTGATTTGGACTGTGGAATGATTGTTGGTGCCAGATGGGGTGGTTTGAGTATTTCAGAAACTACTGATCTCCTGGGATTTTCACACACAACGGTCTCTATTTTTTACAGGGAATGATGTGAAAAACAAAACTATCCAGTGAGCAGAAGTTCTGTGGGTGAAAATGCCTTGTTAATGTGAGAGATCAGAGGAGAATGAACAGACTGATTCAGGCTAACAGGAAGGCAACCATAATTCAACAACTACACGTTACAAAGGTAGTGTACAGAAGAGTGTCTCTGAATGCACAACAAGTTAATCATTGAAGCGGATGGTCTACAAGAGACAAAGACCTCAAACATACACTTAATGGACACTTCATTAGCTACAGGAGTTTCCTAATAAAGTGGCCACTGATTGCATGTGTCATTTTATCAAATGCCTTCTGGAAATCCAAAAACACTACATCTCCAGCTTCCCTTCTATTGAGCTTATTTGTTATATCCTGAAAAATATAACACAGCTTTATGATTTGGTTTGATATTACTACTTGATTAGCTAATTCTTCCTTGATTGCAGACACTAGCCTTTTATCAACACCAGATATTAAATCAATTAGCCCATTGTTTCCTGCTTTTTTACTTTTTCCCTTCTTAAACAAAGGTTCTGCATTCAAAGTTCCCATCTCCTCCAGAACTCAGGAGTTTTCAGAAATATCAACCAATATTACAAGGGGCAACACAGTAGCATAATAATTAGTGTAATACTTTGCAACGCCAGCCGCTGTCTGTAAGGAGTTTGTACTCCCCCCATAACTGTGTGAGTTTCCTCCAGGTGCTCCGGTTTCCTCCCACATTCCAAAGAAGTATGATTTAGCGTTAGTAAGTTGTAGGCATGCTATGTTGGTGCCAGAAGCCTGGTGACACTTGTGGTCTGCCCCCGGCGCTGTTCTTGGACAACGTTGGTCACGAACACAAATGACACATTTCACTGTATGTTTCTTTGTTTCGATGTACATGTGACAAATTTACCATCACTGTTGCAAGTTCCTTTAAAATTCTTCAGTGCAGATCACTGGGTCATGCTGATTGTCTGCTTCCAGCCTGACCTTGCTCTCGTGAGAACGACTATGACAAATTCTATGCTCCCATTCGAAATTAGCAAATTCATGTAGTCACTAATATTATTGTGTCTACCAGTTGAAGGGTCCATGACTTTGGTAAATGGATGCAAGAGGAAGGTCATCACAATATTGATTAATCTAATACAGAACTCCTTCCTGTAATAGTGGTCAGGACTTGAGAGATGAGGAAAGTTCACGGTTAAGCTAATTTCTCCTTTACTATTTTCAATACAATCTGTGGACAATGCTAATGGCTTTTTTGGCATTGTGTTGTTCAGCAATAAAACTGTGCTATCCAACTCCGAATCTGTATCTGACAGCTTCTTCAACTGAAAACAGATCTCAGAACCAGAAGTGGGCATATTGGAAAAGTTTTAGGCACATGATGTCTATGACTTTTGCACAATACTGCATTTAACAATGTGGAGCAAGAGTGAGTTTATAAATCTGCTGGGAGCAAAGGATGTTGGGATTGCCAAGGGCGGAGCACTGCGGGAGGGGTGTGGGACAGATCGCAGAAGAGTGCCAGGGTCGAGGGGGTGGCATGGGTGCAGCTACACTCAGCCCTGAGACACCAGACAAGGTCATTTGATTCCAAACAATTAGTTTAGTAATCATTACAGAGCGTCTCTCTGGTGCTTCTCACTCCCTCCCATTTTCCCAACCCTGTCCCCTTCCCACTCTCAGTCCACAATAGAGACCCATATCAGAATCAGGTTTATCATCACTCACATATGTCATGAAATTTGTTTTTTTTCTTTGTGACAGCAATACAGTGCAATATATAAAATTACTATGGTAATGTGCAAAAGTCTTCGACACCCTAGCTATATATTTGTGCCATATATACAGGGTATATATATATTTGGGTGGTGAGGGTCCATAATGATGTCTGCCACCTTTTTGAGACATTGTCTTTTGAAGATATTCTTGATGCTGGGGAGGCTTGTGCCCACGAACAACAGAATAAACCAGAAATGTTTGAAGTGGCAGAATGGTTCCAGTGAAATGTAAGGTTCCTTCCTTTTAAGGAGAAATTATATGTCAGAACTCGATGTAACTGACTGTGCTGCCTGTTCAAGAAAGACCAAAAAGCAGCTGGTATGACAAGGAATGTACCTCCCACATTGCAATGTTCTGGGAATTTTAGATGCGTCAAGGGATCTCTGCAGGTGGCCAACCTGGACAGAAGATGGAATTGTTTGAAAAGGAGCAATGTGGACAGCGGTTTCTATAGAGATTCCTTCCATTAGTAGTTCAGGACTGAAAATTGGAGCTTACACAGGAAGTCTGCATGGGAAGACATAAGTGACCTCCCAATATTACTGGCTTAAAGGAAGAGTTTTCCGTTGTTACTCATATCCAAATGCCACATTAACATCAGTGACGAACAGACGGTTAAATATGGTAATCCACAAAGTACTGTGGATGTTTGAAACTTGGCCAATCCTACAAAATTGGAATCTTGTTCCTTCATTCTGTAAACGCAGCGGATTTAATCATGTTATATTTACAATCTTTTTTTGTTGCTTTTCTTCTTTGTTCTTCAACTCTATTTTCGTCATGGAGAGAAATAGGCCCACTGAACCAGCTGGCCTCCTGTATATCAGTGCGACCCAATGTAGATTTGGAGTCCACTTCACCAACCACCTATGCTCCATCTGCCAGGAGAAGCAGGATCTCCCAGTAGCCACCCATTTCAATTCCACTTCCCATGTCAGTCCATGACCTCCTCTACTGTCATGATGAGGTTGGAGGAACAATACCTTATATTCCATCTGGGTAGCCTCCAACCTGATGGCATGAACATTGATTTCTCAAACTTTCACTAATTGACACTGTTATGTACCCCGTAACTGGGTTGCCAAACCAGCAGAAATGGACCACTCAGTTGGAGTCTGGATTACTGGAACTAAGAAAGTTTTATTAAAGAAACAAGCAACACAGTACTCTAATAGTAAGGATATAAATGCAACAGGTTAGCAATGAATAAACACACATGTACACAGAACTTAGGATAATAGGATCAATCAAGCTCTATCGTCGTCTAGGGGTAAATGACCAGTTTCAAGTGACACAAAGTTCAGTTCAATTGAGTTCAGTTCAGTTCGCAGTAATCACTGTTGTGCCGTTGGGCGGGGAAAAGGAGAGAGAGCGAAAGCGAATGAATATTCAAAACGGATTCCACACAGACCTTCGATATTCCTCGCAGTTAGCTTTCAGGCGAGTCCTTGGTAATGTTTTCTGAGGTCACCGACTGTGACCCCTCCGTTCCAGATACGATCGTTCTTCTGCGGTGAACCCAGTACCCAGGCAAGGGCGGACACACACCAGGCTCCCGCCGACCCGTACCTTTCTGCCCTGTGTGTCTAAGGCTGGTCCCGCGACCAGACCTCCAACAACTCCCACCAACTAGTGGGGGGGGGGACACACCGCTTTCAGGGTCTCGTTACCTTGTGGAGTCGTGTGTGTGGTGTCTTAGCGAATCTGCCCCTTTTTATCCCCCTGCTGGGGTATCGCCTGTCCATCACACTTCAAACAGTTCAGGGTTCAAAAGGAGCTGGTCTTGACAAACTCAGACCGGTGTTTCCTTCCGTTAAACTCTCTCGTCTCTTCATTAACATTTCCAAATGCTGCTCCATTGTCTTACTTATCTCTCTCTCCTGAAGACAGGTGGCAGATCAACTGTTGATCCCACTGGTGCTAGCACAGGACAGTTAACATCTTAGTCTAGGTGTACTTTTGTAACCCTCTTTCATCACAACACCCCCCCCCCGCCCTTTACCATTCCCCATTCCTGTTTCCGTGTCTCACATTTTTCCTTACCTGCCCATCACCCCCCCTCTGGTGCTCCTCCCCCTTCCCTTTCTTCCATGGTCTTCTACCCTCTCCTATCAGATTCCCTCTTCTTCAGCCCTTTATCTCTTTCACCAATCAACTTCCCAGCTCTTTACTTCACCCTCCCTCCTCCTGGTTTCACCTATCACCTTGTACGTCTTCCTCTGCCCACCTCCCCAACCTCTTACTCTGTCTTCTTATCTTTTTTTCCAGCCAGAAAACATTGACTGCATTTTGTGTGTGTTGCTTTGGATTTCCAGCATCTGCTGATTTTCTCATGTTAGTAGTTCTTATTCACTTATTTTTATTTAGAGACACAGCACGGTAACTGGCCCTTCTGGCTGAACAAGCCTGCTCCGCCCATGTGACCAATTAATTTATTAACCCTTATGTCTTTGGAATGTGGGAGAAACTGAATCACCCGGAGGACACCCATGTGGTTACAGGGAGTGTTCATGGTCAAACACCAAAGACAAGGTTTTCTTTCCTTTCAACAGCTTTTCTTTTCTCCGTTCATGTTCAGTATATAAAGGCTGCCAACTCCTTACCCACAATTCCCTTTCACCCCTTGCGCTCACGCCCATTACAGGGAAGCAGATCCCAACTAAATGCTTGCATAGCCCAACTAAACAGAACTCAACGGGAGAACGTCTAAGCTCCTTAGAGGGAGCAGCACAATTGAACCTGAATAGCCAGTGCTGTAATACGTTACATTAGCTGCTATGCTACCGTGTTGCCCACTAACATTCTAAGGTGAGGTGGCAATTAGAAGTTCAAAGCAAACTTTTATTCTCAGGATTTTGAACTGGTATCAACTAATTTGATAAGGGAAAGTTCCTCTGTTAACTTTCAACATCTCAGAATGTTCCAAAGTATTTCACACACAGAGAACAATTTTTGAATTATAGGACAACTGGGGCACAGTAAGACTACAACAGGATAACTATATTTAGGCAGTCCAGATGAAGGGTTTTGACCAAAAACATCGACTATTTTCCTTCATAGATGCCCTGCTCTGCCTAGTTCCTCCACCTCCTTTGTGTGTTGCTCCAGATTTTTAGTTTCTTCAGTTTCATCTGTCAGCAATCTACCTCTAGTGGTTTTCACTGAGGAATACAATACTGTGCGAAAGTCTTACACACATACAGTGTATATATCTAGGCAGCTTAAGACTTTTGCCCTAGCCCTATAATCATTTTATGTATTGCACTGTACTGCTGCCACTAAAATAATTCATGACATACGAGGAGTGATTGATAATTTCGTGGCCTAAGGTAGACAGAGATGGAATGGAAATCCATTGGGGTTTCCCTGCGCAGGTTCGAATCCTGTCGACTACGCCAATGATTTTTTATTTTGCAGTTTTGGTCCCCTAATCTGAGGAAAGACATTCTTGCCATTGAGGGAGTACAAAGAAGGTTCACCAGATTGATTCCTGGGATGGCAGGACTTTCATATGAAGAAAGACTGGATGAACTGGGCTTGTACTCGTTGGAATTTAGAAGATTGAGGGGGGATCTTATTGAAACGTATAAAATCCTAAAGGGATTGGACAGGCTAGATGCAGGAAGATTGTTCCCGATGTTGGGGAAGTCCAGAACGAGGGGTCACAGTTTGAGGATAAAGGGGAAGCCTTTTAGGACCGAGATTAGGAAAAACTTCTTCACACAGAGAGTGGTGAATCTGTGGAATTCTCTGCCACAGGAAACAGTTGAGGCCAGTTCATTGGCTATATTTAAGAGGGAGTTAGATATGGCCCTTGTGGCTACGGGGATCAGGGGGTATGGAGGGAAGGCTGGGGCGGGGTTCTGAGTTGGATGATCAGTCATGATCATAATAAATGGCGGTGCAGGCTCGAAGGGCCGAATGGCCTACTCCTGCACCTATTTTCTATGTTTCTATTAACTTCAAACTTTCTGCATGTTGAACCGCATGTGCATGTAACGAGAGCTGTATAACTCAACTCCTTCTACCTTAGGCCACGAACTTATCAACCACCCCTCGTATATGAGTGATGATAAACCTGATTCTGATATGGGTCACTATTGTGGACTGAGAGTGGGAAGGCAGCAGGGAGAGGGGAATCATGGTTGGAAAAGGGGGAACAGAGAGGGGAGGGAGCGGGAAGCACCAGAGAGACATTCTGTAATGATCAATAAGCCAACTGTTTGGAATCAAATTACCTTGCCTGGTGTCTCAGGGTTCAGTGCACATGTGCCAACTCCCATCCTTGGCACTCTTTCCCCAACTACCCCACACCCCTCTCGTGGCACTCCACCCTCACCAATCCCAACAAATTTACAAGTTTGCTCTCCGCTCCATGTTAAAAATATAGTATTGTGCAAAAATGTTTGGTACCCTTGCTATATGTATATCTGCCTAAGACTTTTGCACAGTATAGTACTGTAGGTATGGGCCAGGGCATCAAGAGGAACTATCTGACCACCTGAGGGGCTTCATGGAGACTGCCTGACCTGCTAGGTTCCTCCAGTATTTTGTGCGTTGATCATCTGAGGAGACCATAAGACCATAAGACATAGCAGCGGAATTAGGTCATTTGCCCGTCGAGTCTACTTTGCTATTTGATCATGTCTGATCCATTTCCCTCTCAACCCATTCTCCTGCCTTCTCTACATAATCTTTTACGCCATGACATATCAAGACTCTATCCTTAAGACCTCCGCCTTAAATACACCCAATGGCTTGGCCTCCACAGATGCCTGTGGCAACGAATTCCACAGATTCATCACCCTCTGGTCCTAGACTCTCCCACTACAGGAAACATCCTCACCACATCCATTCTATCTAGGCCTTTCAACATTTGATAGGTTTCAATGAGATCCTTCCTCATTCTTCAAAGTTCTAGTGGGTACAGACCCAGAGCCATCAAACAGTCTTCATATGATAAGCCCTTCATTCCCAGAATCATTTTCATGAACCTCCTTCAAACCTTCTCCTACATCATTTCATCCTTTCTTCGATAAGGGGCCCAAAGCTGCTCACAATACTCCAAGTGAGGCCTATTGGTGGTCTTCAGGTGGGTTTAGAGGCCTTTCTGGGATCCATATAATCCGGATGTTAGGAAGAATTATCTTAATGGAGAAGGCCTGTGTGTGACTTTGAAAAACGTGGGGAGGCTGATACACGGGCAGTCACCATATGGTCCTTGCCAGACCAGGGTCAGGTGACTGGGGTCAATGCAAGATGACTGGGGACCCTTTACTGCTGCAACCATTCACCACTTTCACTGCCATTGTGATGTGTCATCACTTTTTGCCAGCTCTGCCACTGAGGTCTTGGTTGGATTGCTCTTTGTCTGGAACCTGCCCCCCTTGACCCTACCGGTATGGGTGATCTGAACAAGAGTTAATCAACAGGTGGCTAAACTCCAGACAGCATTGCCGTCGGGATCTCAGGAACTCACAAGCCTCACCATGGCAAGGCGATGATTCTTGGAGAAGAAAGTGACCTCAGGAACAACCTAAGACGACCTTGTTTTAGGCATCATCTGCTAAGCCAAGCTTCTGATGGTGTAGTTTTTCCAGACTGCATTAACAATTTTCAATGATGTATTTTGTGCAACCAAGGTAATTATGAACTGAGACGCAAATATGACGTAAACGAGAGATCAGCCAACAATCATTTCTTTATGAATGATAACCCTCTTCATAACAAGTCTTCTCAAGGCTGGAGTTATGAATCATAGTAAATTATGTTAAGCAAGCAAGAGGGAGCAGTTACGTGTAATAAATAATGTCCAAAATTCCTTACATCTGAGTTATTCTTTTGCAAACGAAACATCTTAATACCTCAACTTTCATCCTTTCAGCTCATGTCAGGCCATTTTGATTGAACTCTGACATCCAGAAAAACATGCTTTTATTAATATTAATTGGAGTTGGATAATCCATGTCAGAGCTGCATAAAAAGAGCAACCTTTTAATCAGGAGGGCAATTGATATTTCAAAGGCAGAATTTTGCAGCAGTTTCTCTGAGTTGAGGAGTGACCAATCAGCAAGAGGGGTTCATTAGAAAGGGCCAATAAGAATAATATAAGCACAAGTGGAGTGGCCATTCATTAGAAGTGTGCCAGTAACTTTGGCTCATCAGGCTTAGGTGAGGTACATTGTCTTATAAATTTCTCTCTCTCTCTCTCTCTCTCTCTCTCTCTCTCCTTATTTGTTCATTCGTCACTTCTGGGGAGTGGGGCTGAGGAGGGAAAAAAGGATCAGCCATGATTGAACGGTGGAGCAGACTCGATGGGCCAAATGACCTAATTCTACTCCTATGTCTTATGGTATTATGGTCTTATCTGTTAGGACATAGTAGATAGGAGGGGAGAAGAAGATGGTGGCACGACGCAGCGCGCGCGGCCGCTCCGGAATGATATCGTCATTTGTTAAGTAGGTACCATGCACGATCCTGATTTGATGGAGACAGACGTGAGAAGCACGGAGGAAAATCTGGAGAAACTTCTGAAATGCCCGCTTCGCTGCCGCTGCTACTGTGCGATCGAGAAACTCCGGAGGGGAAGGCCACAAATCCTTGGCTTTGCCTATTGCTTGGCGGCTGGGGCTGGAGTCGAAGCGCTCGGCAGAGATGGTGCTCGGTACTCGGTGTCGGAGGGCTGGTCGGAGGCTCGAATTTTTCGGACGGACTCAAGAGTCGCCTGCTTCCAGGGTACTGCATCGGCAAGTTTGTGGCGCTGGAGGTTCATGGAAAGGGGAGTTTTTCTTCCTTCTACCGTCTGCGTGAGATGATGGGGCTTTTGAGAGACTTTGAGACTTCTTTTTTACCATGCCCATGGTCTGTTCTTTATCAAATTACGGTATTGCTTTGCACTGTTGTAACTATATGTTATAATTATGTGTTTTTGGTCAGTTTTTTTAGTCTTGTTTTATTTTGTGTTTCTGTGATATCACACTGGAGGAACATTGTATCATTTCTTAATGTATGCATTACTAAATGACAATAAAAGAGGACTGCGTGTCCTCATAATCTAATCTAAAAATTAATGAGATGTAGTCAGTGTGGGATGTAGGAGGTCTGAGAGACCTCCAGTCTCCCAGGTAAGTACATCTGCACCAGGTGCACCGAGTTGCAGCTCCTGAGAAAACGTAGTGAGGAACTGGAGCTGTAGCTCAGTGACCTTCCACTCATACAGGAGAATGAGGAGGGGACAGACAGGAGTTACAGAGAGGTAGTCACCCCTAGATTGCAGGAGACAGGTAACTGGGTGACTGTCAGGAGAAAGAGGGGAAAAATGCACAGTCAGTGCAGAGTACACCTGTGGCCGTTTACCCCAACAATAAATATACAACTTTAGATACTGCTGAGGGGAAAGACCTACTAGTGGGGGAGCCACAGTGACCGAGTGTCTGGCACCGAGCCTGGTGCTGTGGCTCAGAAGAGCAGAGAGGTGAAGACGACTGCAGTGTGATAGGAGATTCCATAGTCAGAGGAACAGAGATGAGGTTCTATCGGCACGATAGAGACACCCAGATGGTATGATGCATCCCTGGTGCCAGGATCAGGGAGGTCTCGGATCGGGACCATGGCATTCTCAAAGGGTGAGAGTGAGATGTCTTGGTACATATTGACACCAATAATATATGTAGACAAGGTGAAGAGGTCCTGAAGAGAGATTTTAGGAAGCTAGATAGATAGATACTTTATTGATCCCAAAGGAAATTACAGTGGCTGTAATTATGGCTAAAAGAAGATTATAGCTGGGAGCTTAATGTCCAAGGATAAACATCGTAACAAAAGAACAGGCAAGGGGTGGCATTGCTCTGTTTGCAAAAAATTGAATCAAATTATTAGAAAGAGGTGACATAGGGTCAGAAGGCGTTAAATCATTGTGGGTAGGCCTAAGGAACTGCAAGGGTAAAAAGATGCTGATGGGAGTTGTATACAGACCCCCAAACACTAGTAAGGATGTGGCCTACAAGTTACAATGGGAGGTAGAAAATGCATGCCAAAAGGGCAATGTTACAATAGTCAGGGGGGATTTAAATGCGCAGGTACATGTGGAAAATCAGACTGGTGCTGGAAGAAAGGAAATTGTAAGCCAGTTAGTCTGACCTCAGTGGTTGGGAAGATGTTGGAGTCGATTGTTAAGGATGTGGTTTCGGGGTACTTGGAGGCACATGATAAAATAAACCATTGTCAGCATGGTTTCCTTAAGGTAAAATCTTGCCATAAAATCTGTTGGAATTCTTTGAAGAAATAACAAGAGAACTAACAAAGGAGAATCGGTTGATGTTGTGTACTTGGATTTTCAGAAGGCCTTTGACAAGGTGCCACACATGAGGCTGCTTAACAAGCTATGAGCCCATGATATTACAGGGAAGATTCTGGCATGGATAAAGCAGTGGCTGATTGGTAGCAGGCAAAGAGTGGGAATATAGGGAGCCTTTTCTTGTTGGCTGCCGGTGACTGGTGGTGTTCCACAGGGTGTGTTGAAATCAATTCTTTTTACATTATATGTTAATGATTTGGGTGATAGAATTGATGGGCTTTGTTGCAAAGTTTGTAGATGATACAAAAATAAGAGGAGGGCAGGTAATTTTGAGGAAGTAGAAGGACTTAGACAGATTAGGAGAATCGGCAAAGAAGGGGCGGATGGAATACAGTGTTGGGAATTGTACAGTCATGCACTATGGTAGAAGCAATGGAGGTTGACTATTTTCCAAATGGAGGGAATGTGCAAAAAACTGAGGAGCAAAGGAACTTGGGAGTCCTTATGCCGGATTTGCTAAAGGTTAATCTGCAGGTTGAGGAAGGCAAATGTGATGTTAGCTTTCATTTCAAGAGGACTAGAATATAAAAGCAAGGATGTAATGTTGAGACTTTATAAAGCAACGGTGAACCTCACTTGGAGTACTGTGTACAGTTTTGAGCCCCTTATCTTAGAAAGGATATGCTGAAATGGCAGAGAGTTCAAAGAAGGTTCACACTAATGATTCCAGGTTTGTATGGCTTTTCATCTGAAGGGCGTTTGATAGCTCTAGGCCTATATTCATTGGAATTCAGAAGAATGAGGGGTGACCTCATTGAAACCTATCAAATATTGAAAGGCCTCGATAGAGTGGATGTGGAGAGGATGTGACTTGTGGTGGGAGAGTTCAAGACCAGAGGATACAGCCTCAGAATAGGGGAGCGTCCTTTACAAATGGAAATTAGGAGGAATTTCTTTGGCCAGAGAGATAGAAAGATAGCTGGATAGGTACTTCATTGATTCCAAAGGATATTACAGTGTCACAGTAGCATTACAAGTGCACAGATATAAATATTAGAAGAGAAGTAAGAAAGAATAAAAAATAAGTTACCTCAAACAGCCTAACAGGAAGAGGTCATCGTTTCCCCGACTATAGGTTGACTCATTATAGAGCCTGATGGCTGAGGGTAAGAACCACCTCATATAGTGCCCTTACTAAAAGTGCTGAATGGTGAATCTGTGGAATTCGTTGCCCACAGGCAGCTGTGGAAGCCAAGTCTGTATGTATATTTAAAGCAGATGTTGATAGATTCTTGACTGGTCAGGGCATGAAGGGATACTGGGAGAAGGCAGGGGATTGGGATTGAGTGAGATCCGGGATCAGCCGTGATGAAATGGTGAAGCAGACGTGATGGGCCAATTGGCCAATTTCTGCTCCTCTGTGTTATGGTCTTATAGTCTAATATCCTCCATGACCTGGATCAACACATTGACGCTGTCTGGAGACTCGCATGCTTCAAGGGCTCCGTCAGGCGATGCCAACTCAGGGCCACCCATGTTGGAACGAATGAGGATGAGATGCCAGATGAAGATCAATCCAACCCCAGCTCCCGAAAGGGCGTGCTTGCGTCTGCCCCTCCTGGGCCATGCCATATGAAACAAAGTAGTCTAATATGATTAGGTAAATAGATAGACTTTATTTGTCACCAGTACATTAAAATGAAAAGTGGAATGGGTCATTTGCGTCAATGAACAGCACAGTCCAAGGATGACTCTGTGCTTCCAGTGCCAACATTGCCAGCCCACAATTTACCAACCCGTATGAATTTGGAATGTGGGAGGAAACTGGAGCACCTGGGGGAAATCCACATGGTCACAGGGAGAGCGTATAAATCAGGTGTTCTCAAGCTTTTTTATGGCATGGACCCTTACCTTTAACTGAGGGGTTTGTGGACCCCATGTTGGGATCCCCTGTTATAAAATCTTTACAGGCAGTGGTAGGAATTGAACCCTAAGCATAATTTCCAGCACTAACCGCTACGTTACTGTGCTGCCATATGAAGAAACAATAATTCAGTAAGTCATTGTAGGAGAAAACTGAAAGATCACACGGAGTTGCTGTTCGAAATAATGGGCGATTTATTAAAACCTGACATGCACCAGGGCACCAGTCAAAGCTGATCTACCTGAGCATGAATTTGGTACAGATTTTACATCCTCAGTTGATGAGATTATCAGTAAAACTACATTTTGATAACAGAATGGTGGCTGCAGGAGGGCTCCATTAAGTGGCAGAAAAGGTCCTGATTACAGAGTAAAATAATGTCCACAGATCTAACAGTCAATCTAAATTTATATTACAACAATGGGCACATGCTATAACATAATTAGTGAAGATCCTGAACCTAGGACATCATCACTGCTGCAGTCCATGCCTCTACTTCTTGACGTTTTCTGTGGTTCCCACAGTCAACATCCCCATTTATCAGTTATTAGCCCTCACTATTCTTTCCCTTACAATAGTCATTATTAGAGTTTATTTGCATCACTAAAAAAGTGCACCGTCTCTGCCCTGCGGCAAAATGCCGAAGGTTTGGGTTCTCCTCGGGAGTATTCCAGTTAAGGTTCTTGTATAGCACTAAGAGAACTCTGCACGTCTGGAGACTCCATCCTTTGGAAGACACGTTACACTAAGGTCCTGACTGCACTCTCGGGAAAACAATAAAGATTTGGTGGTGTTACTTCAAGGAGGATTGATGTTTCTCACCTGTCCACTGGGTCTATACTTACCCCTTCCCTCAACACCTGGAAAAATAATTCTGTGAATATTATAGCCTTGCTAAGTTTGGGAGCTTGCGGAACACCACACAGCTGCTGTATTTTCATCATTCCACAGACTCACACTTTCTTCCGACTGGAAAGCATTTTGGATGTTCTGAAAGAAATGCAACATGTTCTATAAAAAATTCTTTCCCACCTTCAGTGACTCGGGGAACCATAAGAAGGAGATAATTAATTCATTGTGCAATAATATTGTAAGGATTCCAAGTGAAGCTTATTAGAGTAAAGTAAGCAAGTTTTGCGGCTTAAATATACTGTAGTTTGGTGTGGTACTGCTCTTGCTTGGGGAGAAAATCATGTCTAAAAAATCCCTCACATTCTGGACTTTGACTTTCTTTCATTCTTTCTTCCTTCATTTCTTTTTCCTTCTTTCTTCCATCATTCATTTTTTTCCTCCCTTTCTTCCTCTCTTTCATCCTTTGATACAGCGCGGTAAAAGTCCCTTCTAGTCCAATGAGCCTGCACCACCCAATTGCACCCATGTGACCAATTAGCCTACTAACCTGTACATCTTTGGAACGTGGGAAGCACCAGAGCACATGGAGGAAACACATGTTCCTATGTCGGGATGCTGTTTATTGATCACAGCTCAGTGTGGCAGTTTGCTGTTCTCGGTGTCGGATGTGGGAGGCCCTGGAGTCTCCAAGCCTCCCGGACGTCTACATCTGCGCCAAGTGCATCGAGATGCAGCTCCTAAGGGACCGCGTTAGGGAACTGGAGCTGCAGCTGGATGACCTTCCTCTGGTCAGGGAGAGTGAGGAGTTGATAGAGAGGAGTTACAGGCAGGTGGTCACACCAGGGCCACGGGAGGCAGACAAGTGGGTCACGGTTAGGAGGGGGAAGGGGAAGAGTCAGGTAATAGAGAGTACCCCAGTGGCTGTGCCCCTTAACAATAGGTACTCCTGTTTGAGTACTGTTGGGGGGAACAGCTTACCTGGGGGAAGCGACAGTGGCCGTGCCTCCAGCACAGAGTCTGGCCCTGTAGCTCAGAAGGGTAGGGCAAGGAAGAGGAGGGCAGTTGTGATAGGGGACTCGATAGTAAGGGGGTCAGATAGGCGATTCTGTGGACGCAGTCTGGAGCCCCAGATGGTAGTTTGCCTCCCTAGTGCCAGGGTCCGGGATATTTCTGATCGTGTTCAAGATATCCTGAAGTGGGAGGGTGAGGAGCCAGAGGTCGTGGTACAT